>NC_045605.1:15374461-15677492 GCF_009762305.2 Zalophus californianus
GAGTGGCTCAGCCCGGCAGGATGGGGCCAGGCGAAGGCTCTCGGCACCTGCCCAGCCCCGTGTCCTCAAGCTACCCGGGACACCCGACTCGGGCTGGAAGCCCACGCGCCCGGGTGCGGGAGCTGGAGAGGTGCGGAGACACCGAACCGGCGCGACAAAAAGAAGCAGGTGCGTGCTGGTCACGGGCAGCACCTCGAAGGCCCCCAGACCCAGGAAATGCCCCCCACCCGGGAAGGGGCAGCTGCAAGAACAGCTCCGGTTTGTATCGGAAGTTAGGGCAACCTTTGTTGGGGCTCTAACAAAGGGGCCCAGACACCCGAGACTCCCCCTCCAGCCTCGCCTTCAGGCAGCGCCCCTCCCCCGCATTCAGCCTGCTACCTGAACGCCGGCGGGAGCCGGAGTAGGATAGAGCGGGGCGGCGGGGCCCCCGGGCGCATGCGCGTGCGCTGGGGGCGGGGCCTCCGTCTGCGCATTGCTGGCTGAGAGCCAAGTCCACCCCTCAGCGCTTAGTCCTAGTCCTGCGGGTTGTTATAGGTTCTTGGGCGAGGACAGCGCCCCTTAGAGGCTGCATTCGTATGTTCCCTTCTTAACTGGTGGGGTTCAACAAATCCGTTTTTAGTGAGTGCCTCCCACTACCAATCACTCTTCCCGCGTTATTTACAGTCTAGGAAAGCTCTTGTAGAGGGCACGGTCTTTTCTGTAAGAAATTAAGGCAGTCCCGGAGCGCCTGGGTGGCTCAGTCGTTAAGCGGCTGCCTTCGGCTCAGGTGATGATCCCGGGGTCTTGGAATCGAGCCCCGCGTCGGGCTCCCTGCTTGGCGGGAGGCCTGCTTCTTCTCCCACAACCTCCTGCTTGTGTTCCCTCTCTCGCTGCGTCTCTCTGTCAAATAAATAAATAAATCTTAAAAAAAAAGAAAAATTAAGGCAGTCCCCATAAGCACAATATGAACATTTAACTTGTAATCAAACTGGTGTGAACAGGGTTAAGATAAAACAAACAGGGTTCTAGAGGGGAGGGGGTGGGGGGATGGGTTAGCCTGGTGATGGGTATTAAGGAGGGCACGTTCTGCATGGAGCACTGGGTGTTATAGCAAACAATGAATCATGGAACACTACATCAAAAACTAATGATGTGGGGCGCCTGGGTGGTTCAGGCGGTTAAGCCTCTGCCTTCGCCTCAGGTCATGATCCCAGCGTCCTGGAATCGTGGCCCCCCCCCCCCCCCCGCATGTGCTCCCTGCTCCGCGGGAAGCCCGTTTCTCCCTCTCCCTCTCCCTCTGCCTGCAGCTCTGCCTGCTTGTGCTCTCTCTCTCTCTGTCAAATAAATTAAAAAAAAAAAACTAATGATGTAATGTATGGTGATTAATATAACATAATAATAATAATAAAAGATAAAATAGAGTGTTTAAAGTACCTGGCCAGAAATAAACCTTAAATTCTAATCCCAGACCCACTACATTTTTAACAATGTTACCTTGGGTAATAATTTCTATGAGCCCCAGTTTCTTATAAATCTCATAGGTTTGTTGTGAGGACTCAGATTTTTTTTTAATATTGTAATTTTTATTTTTATTTTTTTTAAAGATTTTATTTATTTATTTGACAGAGAGAGACAGCGAGAGCAGGAACACAAGCAGGGGGAGTGGGAGAGGGAGAAGTAGGCTTCCTGCTGAGCAGGGAGCCCGATGTGGGACTCGATCCCAGGACCCTGGGATCATGACCTGAGCCGAAGGCAGACGCTTAACGACTGAGCCACCCAGGCGCCCTAATATTGTAATTTTTAAAATAATGTCTACACCCAACATGGGGCTTGAACTCACAACCCAGAGACCAAGAGTCGCATGCTGCACTGACTGAATCGGCCAGGCACGCCTCAATAGAAGATTTAGATAAGAATTAAGAAAATTTAGATAATTGCTTTCATAGAAACCGCGGGAGAATTGCTAAAAGAATTTTAAGTGTTCCAAAGTTGACAGTAAAGATGTTTTAAATTGGGAAGGTGGTCAGGGAAGGGAGGAGAAGCCTGCAATCTGCAAGAGCCCAAGCAATGTCACTCCAGGAGGCCTCATGAAAGATTTTAAAACAGGATTATGAAACACTAAAGTATTACGATAACCACTCTCAACCTACAATCCTTGATTGGATTCTGATGAGAACCGTGAGTGTGATCAGCGTTTTCCCTCATTTCTGTTTGGGTACCTGAAATGATGAATGATGTCAGGGATTCCCATCTGCACAGGAGTAAAGCATTCAACCTCCCAAATGAGGATCTTGGGTCTAGCCAATTGGGAGGAGCCGATTCAGGAGAAGAAAAGAAATTAATGAAGAACTGGAGTCTCGATATCAGCAAAGTATGGATAGTAAATTATCAGGAAGCTATTGAGGACATTGTAGACTTGGTTTCAGTGAGGTAGGAGATCATGATGGAGAAGGTGATGTGGCTGGAGATGATGATGATGATGATGATTCACCTGATCCTGAAAGTCCAGATGACTCAGAAGGTGATTCACAGAGAAAGAATCTGCTAAAGAACTCCAAGCTACTGAGCACCCTGATGAAGTGAAGGACCCTCAACAAAACTAAGACAACCTACTGAATGGGACTAGATATTTGCAAATGACATTTCCAATACAGCATTAGCATCCAAAATATATAAAGAACTTATACAGCTCAACACCAAAAAACAAATAACCAAATTTGAAAATGGGCAGAAGAGGGGCACCTGGCTGGCTCAGTTGGTGGAGCATGCGACTCTTCATCTCGGGGTTGTGAGTTCCAGCCCTATGTTGGGTATAGAGATTACTCAAAAATAAATAAAGAGGATAAATAAAGAGGGGCGCCTGGGTGGCTCAGTCGGTCAAATGTCTGCCTTTGGCTCAGGTCATGATCCCAAGGTCCTGGGATCAAGCCCTGGGTCAGGCTCCCTGCTCATCGGGGAGTCTGCTTCTCCCTCTGCCTCTCTCCCCCGCTTGTGCTCTCTCTCTCTCTCAAAAATAAATAAATAAAATCTTAAAAATAAATAAATAAACTTTAAAAATTTTAATTTAAAAAATGGGTGGAAGACATGAACAGACATTTCTCCAAAGAAGACATCCAGATGACCAACAGACACATGAAGAGATGCTCAACAGCACTCATCATCAAGGAAATGCAAATCAAAACCACAATGAGTTATCACTTCACACCTGTCAGAATGGCTAACATCAAAAACATAAGAAACAAGTGTTGGCAAGGATGTGGAGAAAAAGGAACACTTGTGCACTGTTGGTGGGAATGCAAACTGGTACAGCCACTGTGGAACACAGTATGGAGGTTCCTCAAAAAATTAAAAATAGAATTACTGGGGCGACTGGGTGGCTCAGTCATTAAGCGTCTGTCTTTGGCTCAGGTCATGATCCCAGGGTCCTGGGATCGAGCCCCGCATAGGGCTCCCTGCTCAGCAGGAAGCCTGCTTCTCCCTCTCCCACTCCCCCTGCTTGTGTTCCCTCTCTCGCTGTGTCTCTCTCTGTCAAATAAAAAAAATCTTTAGAAAAATTTTTTTAAATAAAAACAATAAAAATAGAATTACCATATGTTCCAGTAATTCCACTATTGGGTACTTACCCAAAGAATGTGAAAACACTAATTCAAAAAGATATGTGCACCTCTATGGTTATGCATTACTTACAATAAGCAAATTATGGAAACAGCCCAAGTGTCCATCAATGGTTGAATGGATAAAGAAGATGTGGTATATATGCAATGGAATGTTGCTCAGCCATAAAAAAGAATGAAATCTTGCCATTTGCAACAACATGGATGGATCTAGAGAGTATAATGCTAAGTGATATAAGTCAGAAAAAGACAAATACCTTGTGATTCCACTCTTGTGTGAAATTTAAGAAACAAAATGAACAAATTAAAAAGAGACAAATGGAAAAACAGACTGTTAACTATAGTGATCAAACTGATGGCTGCCAGAGAAGAGGCAGGTGGGGGGACAGGGAACTTGGTGAAGTGGATCAAGAGTGCAATTACCGTGATGAGCCCTGAGTAACGTATGGACTTGTTGAACCACTCTATTGTACACCTGAAACTAATATAACACTATGTTAACGATACTGGAATAAAAATAAAAATAAAAATAAATAAAAGTAAGCTTTATTGTTATGACACACAATGGAGGACTGCTCATAGAGCATAGACCTTTACACTATAATTACTTAAAAGGGTCTTTTAAATAGGGTTTTTTAAATAATTACAAAAAGTGTTTGCATTCAGATGCCATGGGTTACACTTTTATGGGCATGACTATAACCATTTTTGCAAAGAGTTGTATAAAATAATAAATACAATACTCAATTTCTTTTCATGTTAACACCATCAAACTTCTTTTTTTAAAGATTTTATTTATTTGAGAGAGAGTGAGTGCAAGAGCACAAGCAGGGGTGGGGGGGCAGTGGCAGAGGAAGAAGCGGACTCCCCACTGAGCAGGGAGCATGTCCAGAGCCAAAGGCAGAGGCTTAACCCGCTGAGCTACCCAGGCACCCCAGCCCCATCAAACTTCTAATCCCATCTTTTTACCCTTTCAGACACAGTTATGGGGGAGACATGTTTTTGTTTGTGGTAGCTGTTTCATCTTTTTTTATTCCTTTATATTTTTCTCTTATAAAAAGTTTATCTGATACTGTGATATGTTCATGATATTAACATGTTCATGTCATTATGCTTTGTAGTAGTATTATTCATCATGGGTATTTCTACTGTCAATAACAATCTAAATTAATGTCGATAAAAGATTAGGTACTACTGGTCTTTGGACCAAAGCAACATGAAAGCAAACACTTTGACATCTGTTAGGATGGAGTTGCAACTGTCATACATTTGGAATGTTATGATCCCAAGCAATCTTTATGTAATGTGAATTACACTGTATATTTTTGATAAAATTTGGCCAAATTTTACAGAAGAAATTATTTCTCTGATCATTTGGTCCTATTTAAAACTGATTTTTTTGGGGGGGGCGCCTGGGTGGCTCAGATGGTTGGGCGTCTGCCTTCGGCTCAGGTCATGATCCCAGAGTCCTGGGATCGAGTCCCGCATCGGGCTCCCTGCTCCTTGGGAGCCTGCTTCTCCCTCTGCCTCTCTCTCACTCTCTCTCTCTCTGTGTCTCTCATGAATAAATAAATAAAATCTTTAAAAAAAAATAAATAAATAAAACTGATTTTTTTTAAACTAATACGTAACCAAAGTTAACTTTCTTCCTAAAAGCCTAAATAAGGAGAAAGCAGTTTCCCATTAAAAAAAAAAAGGAAAAAGGAAAAAGTCTTTCATGACTTTAATAATTTTCAAGAGTCTAAAAACATTTTTTTTTAATTTAAAAAAGAGTGTAGGTCAGGGCGCCTGGCTGGCTCAGTCATTAAGCATCTGCCTTCTGCTCAGGTTATGATCCCAGTGTCTTGGGATCCAGCCCTGCATTGGGCTACCTGCTGGACAGGAAGCCTGCTTCTCCCTCTCCCACTCCCCCTGCTTGTGTTCCCTCTCTCGCTGTATCTCTCTCTGTCAAATAAATAAAATCTTAAAAAAAAAAGCGTAGGTCAGTTTTTTTGCAGAATGTCTCTCAAAATAGAATTGTCCAGCTGTGTTTGCAATAAGGATCATGTTAAGCAGTTTTTGGCAGATGTACTGTATAGAGTATGATGTACCACATCAGGAGGCTTGTGGTAAGTTTGATCATTTAGTTAAAATGGTGTCCACCTGATTTCTATACTGTAAAGTGTATCTCTTTGTAATTAGTAATCTATGGGTCCCTACTTTGACACCTTCATCTGTGGACCTCCCCTACCTCTCTCTAGGCTTCAGTTTCTTCCAACCTCTGATCAACCTCCACCTGAAACCTTCAGAACCATCCCCGCAACCACCCACTGCCTCGGGGACCAGCTAACACCAGCTTTCGAGCTTAACCCCCCCTGCCCACCAGCTACGAGCTCCCAGATTTGCCAGAATGATTCCACCCACGTGGAGGCCGTGGCCAGCCGCCTGGTCAGCCTGCACCTTCGGGCCTCCAACCCTCCCTCTCTCTGGGCTTCTAATTCCACTGCGAGGGTGTGTTTCTGGACCGCGAGGGCACTTCCCCGCGGGGCTGGGCCGAGGACCAGCACCAAGGCACTGGGATCCTTGGGTGCAAAACCGAGACCCTGGCCGAGCCCTCCTCCAGAACAAACAGAAGCCTCCCAGGACTGACCAGGCAAACCCCTGAACTCCGTGGAAGCCGCCCCGCCCCAGAGAAGAACCTGAAGCAGGCCCTTCTGGATCTGCAAGCCCCGGGCGGTGCCCATGCAGACGCTGGGACCCGCTGGAGAACGGCGTCCTAGAGGAGCAGGTGAAGCTCAGTAGGAAGATGGGGCGCACCTGCCTGAGCTCGGCGGGCTGGGCTGCGCAGCCTCGCTTCCAGGGGCTCACCCTCCAGCGGACGGGCAACCCCCAGGGGCCCGGGCCTTCGAGGGGGTCCCTCTGCACCCCCTGCTGTCGGGGCTTCTGCCTGAGCCTCTCCCTGCAGCCCCTAGGCAGCTTTTTAAACCTCGACCAAACCGGAAAGCAAGTGGAAACAGTATAGCTCTTTGCAGGAAAAAAAATCTTTTGGAGATAATCCCTCATTAGTGTATAAAAACACAAGTGATTTTTGGGCCCCTGATTTTGTATCCTGCAACACTACTGGATTCCTTTAACGGTTCTAACAGGTTTTTTTGGTGGAGTCTTCAGGGTTTTCTCTATATAAAATCATGTCATCTGATGGGTAGAGGAAGATCATCTTAATCCAGTGTTCTCAGGCTCTTTTTACCGTCTTAAAAATTGAGGATTCTAGAGAGTTATGTGGGTTGTATCTATGGATATATTTTTTAAGATTTTATTTATTTGACAGAGAGAGAGCACAGCAGGGGGAGCGGCAAGCAGAGGGAGAGGGAGAGGGAGAAGGAGAAGCAGGCTCCCTGCTGAGCAAGGAGCTCCATGGGGCTCATCCCAGGACCTGGGGATCATGACCTGAGCTGAAGGCAGAGGCTTAACTGACTGAGCCACCCAGGCGCCCATATCTATGGATATTTTTCACATTATCAAAACTGAGAGATTTAAAAAGCACTTACTTATGAATACATTTTAAAGCAATGCTAATAAACCTACTAGGATATCGATGTAAATAACATTTTTAATGAAAAATAGTTATATTTAAAGAATTTATGAGAATAGTGAGATTGTTTTACATTTTTGCAAATCACTTTAACTTCTGGTTTAAAAGACCACTTATTCTCACATCTGCTTCTGCATTCAAGCTGCTGCCTCTAATGTTTTTGTTGAAGCATATGAACATAGAGCCGCGCACAGTTATGCAGTTGGAAAGGAAGGAGTAGTTTTATAGCCTTTCCAGATATTTGGGAATATTCTTTTTTGATACTACACTAAGCTGGACAAGTGGTAGTTTCTTAAAGATTGGCTGCAATGTGGAATCTGAAACTAAGTCAACGAGGTTTTCATATTCTAATAAGTTAAAATCTATTGGTCTATCTTGCACTAAAAATGGATATTTTACACATGCATGATTTTTTTTTAGAGTGTGTGCGCGTGCAGTGAGGGGGAGGGGCAGAGGGAGAGGGTGAGAGAGAGACAATCCCAAGCAGGCTTCACGCCCAGCACAGAGCCCCATGCAGTACTTGATCTCATGACCCCGAGATCATGACCTGAGCCAGAATCAGGAGCCGGATGCTCAACCAACTGAGCCACCCAGGCGCCCCCGCATGCATGATATTTTTAACATCATGTGTTGGTCATTTGGAAATGGTTGTTCACTGAATTATGCAGATCTTCCCAATGTTAATGTATTTCATTACACAATACCCCCCAAAAATGATATTTGGTAATATCACCACTGGTTTTATTGGAAAAGCGTTAAAAGAGTAGGAAGCCATCAAGCTCAAATTTTGTTTTTGGCAACAAATACTGTCTGTTGTTTTCCTTGAAGTGATGGGATCACTGTGTTCATTTTGGAGAAAATGTCTGCCAAATACCCGAGTCCCAATAACCATAGCTTGTTTCTCAGGCATTTTTTCCAGTAAAACTGGTGTTCCATGAAAGAGGCTAATTCAGCTCGCAGCTCAAACAACTGCATAGATGTGTTTCCTCGGGGCAACCACTGTACTTTCAGAAGTACTTCAATACCTTACAAAAGACGTGTACTCAAGAGTTGAAATTAATAAGAGTAATGGTTTCCCCTTACCTTTTTTTTTTTTAAAGATTTTATTTATTTATTTGACAGAGAGAGACACCACGAGAGAGGGAACACAAGCAAGGGGGAGTGGGAGAGGGAGAAGCAGGCTTTCCATGGAGCAGGGAGCCCGATGCAGGGCTCGATCCCAGGATCCTGGGACCATGACCTGAGCTGAAGGCAGATGCTTAACGACTGAGCCACCCAGGTGCCCCGGTTTCCCCTGCTTTATCAAGGACAGTCTCAAGTGAACCTGCCTTTCTTTTTCTAACTTTGAGTGTGTGGTGGTGAAGAAAACCATGATTACTAATACTGCTTGACGCCACTGCCTTGATTGGCTCCAAGGGGTCTGCAGCTTAATCTTTCATTGCTTTTACACCATCAGGGCAGATGTGAAAAAAAAAAATTACATCTCAGTATTATTATTAAGATAATTGTGTCCTCCCTGACTCCCTAAAAAAGTCCTCAGGGGTCCAAAGATTGCACTTTGAGAATTACTGCCTTAGTCCAACCAAGATTTGAGCAGATTTGATTGGACAGTATAGTCTTTGTAAAGGGTGATATAGTTCATGTTTACCCTTATTTCTAGGGTACAGTCCCTCGGGGGTCCTAACTTAATGCCTGGGCTGTTTTTCAGGATGCCTTCTCCTTGGCGGGCTTTGAGGTCTAATTTTTGTCCACCACCACCACACCCAGTCCTAGGAGGCTTCCGAAAGCTGGACTTAGCCTCTCTCTCAGCAGCTTCTTTCGAATTGGCAAATCCCGTGGTGATGCAACCACCAAATGTTGAACTTGCTTCTTTGGGACCTTGACCCCTGTGGCAGACTGATTGTAAAAAATAGCTGAAATTCTTCATCTATAGTAGGTATATACAATGGAATATTGCTCATCCATAAAAAAAGAAGGAAATCCTATCATTTGTGACAGTATGTTTGAAATGAGAGGGCATTATGCTGAGTGAAATAGTCAAGACAGAGAAAGACGTATATAGTATATTACTTACATATGGAATTAAAAAAAAATAGGTGGGGGGGGTGCCTGGGTGGCTCAGTTGGTTAAGTGTCTGCCTTCAGCTCAGGTCATGATCCCAAGGTCCTGGGATCAAGCCCCGCATCAGGCTCCTTCCTCAGTGCAGAGCCTGCTTCTCCCTCTGCCTACCGCTCCCCCTGCTTGTGCTCTCTCTCTCTCTGACAAATAGATAAGTAAAATCTTAAAAAAAAAAAAGGAAAAAAGTACCAAATGGAAACATACCTGGAGAGAATTTAGGTAATAGTTATCAAACTCAGATTTTAAGATAAATGTGATTAGTATATCCAAGGAATCAGATGACCAGCAGAGACCTAGAAACTGTGAAAGATACTCAGTTGGATACTCTTAAACTGAAAAATACAATAACTGGAAGTCAGAACAGATCGGACACAAGTGAGGAAAGAATCAGAAGATAATTAAATTTACTTTTGTCTAAAAAAAGCAAAAGCCAAAACAAAAAACTATATTATGTAATTGTGATGGTTAATTTTATGTGTCAACTTAGAGGGTGCTTTGGATGAGATTAACATTTAAATCAGTGAATTTTGGGTAGAGCAGTTTGCCCTCTGTGGGTGGGCCTCATTCAATCAGTTGAAGACCTGAAGAGAACAAAAAGACTGACCTTCCCTGAGCAAGAAGGAATTGTCCAGGGGTGCCTGGGTGGCTCAGTCGTTAAACATCTGCCTTCGGCTCAGGTCATGATCCCAGGGTCCTGGGATCGAGCCCCGCATCGGGCTCCCTGCTCTGTGGGAAACCTGCTTCTCCCTCTCCCACTCCCCCTGCTTGTGTTCCCTCTCTTGCTGTGTCTCTCTCTCCGTCAAATAAATAAATAAAATCTTAAAAAAAAAAAGAAGGAATTGTCCAGTAGACTGCCTTCGGACTTCATTAGCACCATCATGTTGCCTTTGGACTGGTACTGCTCCATGGGCTCTCCCAGGTGTCCACCTTAATGATTTTGAACTCTCTAGCCTCCATAATTGTGTGAGCCACTTCCTTATAATAAATCTTTATATATATATATATATATATATTTTTTTTTTTTTAAGTAGGGCTTGAACTCACATCCCTGAGATCAAGACCTGAGCTGAAATCAAGAGTTGGATGCTCAACCAACCGAGCCACCAGGCACCCCTGATCTGTTTTGAGTTAGTTTTTGTATATGGCATAGGGTAAGGTTCCAATTTCATTTTTTTTGCATGTGGAAATCCAGTTTCCCAGCACCACTGGCTGAAGAGCTGTTATGTCCCTATTGCGTTGTCTTGACACTTCTCAAAATTCAATTGAGTATATATGTAAAGGCTTATTTCTGGTCTCCCAATTCTATTCCATTAGTCTATATGTATATCCATATACCAGTACTACACTGTTTTGACTACCATAGCTTTGTATTAAGTTTTGAAACTGGAAGTGTGGGTCCTACAACTTTGTTCTCCTTTTTCAAGATTGCTTTAGCTAGTTGGGGTCCCTTGAATTTCCACATGAATTTTAGGATCAGATGATCAGTTTCTGCAAAGAAACTCACTGAGATTTTGATAGATATTGTATTGAATCTCTAAATCAATCTGGGGTGGGATGCCTGGGTAGCTCAGATGGTTAAGTGTCTGCCTTTGGCTTGAGTTGTGATTCCGGGGTTCTGGGATTGAACCCCACATCAGGCTCCCTGCTTGGTGGGGAGCCTGCTACTCCCTCTCCCTCTGCCTCTCCTTCTTGTGCTCTGTCTCTATCTCTCAAATGAATAAATAAAATCTTAAAAATATATATAAATAAATAGGGTGCCTGGGTGGCTCAGTCGGTTAAGCATCTGCCTTCGGCTCAGGTCATGATCCTGAGGTCCTGGGATCGAGTCCCACATCGGGCTTCCTGCTCAGTAGCAAGTCTGCTTCTCCTTCTGTGCTCTGTCTCACTCTTACTCTCTCTCAAATAAATAAAAATCTTTAAAATAGATAGATAGATAGATAGATAGATAGATAGATAGATAGATAGATCGATTGATCGATCGATCTGGGGAGTATTGTCATCTTAGCAATATTAAATCTTCCAATCCATGACCATGGATGTCTTTCCATTTATATAGTTCTTCTTTAATTTCCTTCAGCAAATGCTTTGTATTTTTTAGTGTATAAGTCTTATGTTTCCTTTGTTAAATTTCTTCCTAAGAATCTTTTTGGTGCTATTTTATTTTTTACTAATCTCTATACCCAACATGGGGCTCAAACTCAAAACCCCAAGATCAAGAGTCACATGCTCTTCTGAGACAGCCAGGTGCCCCTCTTTTTGATGCTGTTGTAAGAATTATTTTATTTCTTTTTGTTTGTTTGATCATCGTCATTGTATAGAAATACAACTGATTTTTGATTATTGATTTTGTATCTTGCAGCTTTGCCAAATTTGTTTAATAATACTGACAGATTGGGAGGCCTGGGTAGCTCAGCTGGGTAAGCGTCTGCCTTCAGCTCAGGTCATGATCTCAGGGTCCTGGGATTGAGCCCCACATCAGGCTCCCTACTCAGTGGGGAGCCTGCTTCTCCCTCTGCCTGCTGCTCCCCCTGCTTGTGCTCTCTCTCTGACAAATAAATAAAATCTTTTTTTAAAAAAAGATTTTATTTATTTATTTGACAGAGAGACAGCGAGAAAGGGAACACAAGCAACGGGGTGGGAGAGGGAGAAGCAGGCTCCCTGTGGAGCAGGGAGCCCGATGTGGGGCTCGATCCCAGGACCCTGAGATCATGACCTGAGCCGAAGACAGCCGCTTAACTGACTGAGCCACCCAGGCGCCCCACATAAATAAGATCTTAAAAAAAAAAAAAAAACTAACAGATTTTCTATGGTTTCCTTAGAGTTTCTACATAGAAGATCAAGTCATCTGTAAACAGAGATGGTTTTACTACTTCCTTTCCAATTTGGATGGCTTTGATTTCTTTTTCTTACTTAATTGCTTTGGCTAGGACTTCTAGAACTATGTTAAATAGAAGTGGTGAACACAAACATACTTGTCTTATTCCTGATCTTAGAGGAAAAGCTTTCATCACTGAGTATGATGTTCACTATGGGTTTTTCATATATGGCCTTTATTATGTTGAGAAAAATCCCTTTCTACTCCTAGATTTTTGAGTGTTTTTTATCATGAAAGGGTGATGGATTTTGTCAGATGCTTTTTTTTGCAGCAGTTAAGATGATCATGTGTTTTCCCCTTTATCCTATTAAGGTGATATATTACACTGATTGATTTTCACATATTAAACCACCCTTGTATGCCTGGGATAAGTCTCATTTGGTCATGATATATAGTCTGATTAATATGCTGCTTAATTTGGTTTGCTAGTATATTTTTAAAGACTTTGCTTCTTTATTCATAAGGGATATTGATCTATGGTTTTCTTTTCTGTAGTGCTTTGGTATCATGCTAATGTCTGCTTCATAAAATGAGTTAGAAAGCATTCCCTCCTGTTCAATTTGTGAATAGTTTGAGAAGGATTGGTGTTAATTTGTCTTTTTTTTTTTTAAAGATTTTATTTATTCATTTGACAGAGAGAGAGAGAGCACAAGCAGGGGGAGGGGCAGAGGGAGAGGGAGAAGCAGGCTCCCCACTGAGCAGGGAGCCTGATGTGGAGCTCGATCCCAGGAGCCTGGGATCAAGACCTGAGCTGAAGGCAGATGCTTAACACCTGAGCCACCCCGGGTCCCCATTAAATTGTCTTTAAACATTTGGTAAGATTCACCAGTGAAGCCATCTGGTCCTGGAGTTTTCTGTGTTGGAGATTTTTTGGTTATTGATTCAATCTCCTTACTCCTTATAGGCGTAATCTGATTTTCTATTTTTTCATTTTTGGTAGTTTCTGTGTTTCTAGAAATTTGTCTACTTTATCTAGATTATGCACTTTGTTGGCATACAGTTATTTGTAGCATTCTCTTAACAATCATTTTTGCTTTTGTAAAAGTGGGAGTAATGTCCCTTCTCTCACTTCTGATTTTAGTAATTTTCTGTTTTGTTTACCTCTGCTCTAATTTTTATTTCTTTTTGTTACAGTTGAGTTTAGTTTGCTTTTATTTTTCTAGTTCTTTAAGTGGTGGAATTAGATTGTTGATTTGAGGTGTTTATTCTTTTTATATGTAGGCATTTACTGCTATAAATTTCCCTCTGTGCATTGCTTTCTGTGAATCCCAGAGGTTTCGGTGTGTGTGTGTGTGTGTGTGTGTGTGTGTGTGTGTGTGTGTGTAGACTATTTATTACACCAATTTTAGGCTCACAGCAAAACTGAGTGGAATGTACAGAGAGTCCCTATACATCTCCTGCCCCCACCCCCACAGCCTTCCCCACCATCAACATCCCACATCAGAGTGGTACAGTTTGTACAATAGATAAACCTGCACTGACACATCATCATCATCCAAAGTCTCCAGTTTACATTAGGGCTCACTTTTGGTGTTGTACATTTTCGGGGTTTGGACAAATAACAACATGTACCCACCATTACAATCTACAGGACAGTTTCACTACCCTGCAAACCCTGTCCTCCACCTATTCATCTCTCCTTCCCCACCAGCCCCTAGAAACCACTGATCTTTTTACCGTTTCCCTTGTTACTTTCATTTGTCTCAAGGCATTTTCTAATCTCCCTTGTGATTTCTTCTTCAATCCATTTAAGATCATACCACTTACTTTCCACATATCTGTGAATTTTCCAGTTTTCCTTCTGTTATTGATTTCTAGCTTCCTTTCATTGTATCAGTGAAGATACTTTGTATGATTTCAGTCTTTTAGAATTTATCAAGACTTGTTTTGTGAGCTAAAATGTAGTCTATCCTGAAGAATATTCTATGTACAATAGAGAAGAATGAGTGTTCCGTGGTTGCTGGGTAGAATGTCCTATTATTGGGTGAAGTCTCTCAGGTCTAATTGATTTATAGTGAGGTTTAAGTACTCTGTTTTCTTATTCTTCTAGAAGTTCTATCCATCAATCCAAGTAAGGTATTGAAATCTCAACTACTGTTGTGGAATTGTCTATTTCTTCCTTCAATTCTTTTTTTAAAAAAATATTCATTCACTCATTCATTCATTCATTCATTCATTTGAGAGGGGGGCGGAGCACAGAGGGAGAGTGAGAGGGACAAGGGGTAGGGAGCAATAGCTAACAGAAAGAAAATACAAGCAGCACTTAAGTAAGATGTTCAACCTCAATCCTAAAATAAAATTGAGGCCACTTTTTACTTTATCAGATTGGCAAAATTAAAGTACTAATACTGTATTGGTTTTAGAAACCATGTGAGGCTGGGTCTCATCTTGCTTTAAAAAGAAAAATCAGGGCGCCTGGGTGCCTCAGTTGGTTGGGCATCTGCCTTCGGCTCAGGTCATGATCCCAGGGTCCTGTGATCGAGTCCCACATCAGGGTCCCCGCTCAGTGGGAGTCTGCTTCTCCCTCTCTACTTGCTCCTCCTCCCTGCTCATGCTCTCTCTCTCTCTTTCTCTCTCTTTTTCTCTGTCAAATAAATAAATAAAATCTTCAGGAGAAAAAAAAAAGAAAAATCAAAGCCAAATGATTTGTCTTAGGAGTAGGTTACTACCTAGTTCCTAATTTGTTGGACACCAAAACCCATGTCTTTAATCAACGAACGATGCTGCTTCCCATACATAATAGCAAAGAATTCAAAGAAGATAATACTTGAGAATTTAGATTAGGGTTTCTCCATATCAACACTATTGACATTTTGGGCGAGGTAATTCTTTGTGGTGGGGAGGGCTGTTCTGTGCACGGTAGGATGCTTAGCAGCATCCTTGACATCTATCCACTAGATACACCTCTCCTCCCCTCTTCCCAATTTTTAGAGCCCAGAATGTCTCCACACATTGCCAAATGTCCTCTGGCAAAATTGCCCCAATTGAGAACCACTGCCTTAAATATTCCTACCTTCTAACGTAACCTACGAGATCACGAAAACAACATTATGCCCAAAGGTAGTCACTGTTGTTCGTAATACTGAAAAGCAGAAGCACCCTGCGGGTTGCAATAATAGAGGAAAGATTAAGAAAACCATGGAATGTCTATTCAGTGTATTACAGAGTTGTTAATAATGCCCATCTGATGATGGAAACTAGAGAACTCAAAATTGATCCTTCAGAAAGAATGTCTATTAAAAGCTCACTACTTTTATATTTAAGAATTACTAATGACATGCTTATGATGTTAATTTAAAAATACATGGAAAATTACATACCGCTATGAGTTGAAAACATAAAACCTGGACACAAGAGATTTATAGCAGCTTTGTTCATGATTGGCAGAACCTGGAAAAGCAAACAAGATGTCTTTCAGTAGGTGAATGGCTACACCATGGTACATCCAGAAAACGGGGTATTATTCAGAGCAACAAAGAAATGAACTGTCGAGCCATGAAGACATGGAGGAAATGTGAATGCATGTTGCTAAGCAAAAGTAGCCAGTCTGAAAGGCTACATGCTGTGTGACTCCCAACTATATGACATTCTGGAAAAGGCAGAACTATGGAGACAGCAAAAAGATCTGTGGTTGCCAGGAGTTAGAGGGGGCAGGGAGGGATGGACGAAGAGACAGAGCATGGAAGATATTTTGGGCACTGGAACTACTCTGTATGACCTGTAATGGTGGGCACATGTATCTTAAATTTGTCCAAAGAATGTATAATGTCGAGACTGAACCCTAATGTCAACTATACTTTGAGTGATGACAATAATCACTATAGTGTCATAGATTATTATAACTGTACTACTCTGATGAGGGACGTTGATAATAGGGGAGGCTGTGCATGTATGGAGCCAGAGGATATATGGGAAGTCTCTGTACTTTCTGTTCAATTTTGCTGTGAACCTAAAACTGCTCTAAAAAAGTCTATTAAAAAAAAAAAAAAAAAGACTTCCAGGCTTAAAACTTGTCTGACCTGTTCAGCCTTTATTTATTTACTTTTAAAGATTTTATTTATTTATTTGACAGAAAGAGACACAGTGAGAGAAGGAACACAAGCAGGGGGAGTCGGAGAGGGAGAAGCAGGCTTCCCGCCGAGCAAGGAGCCCGATGCGGGGCTTGGTCCCAGGACCCTGGGATCATGACCTGAGCTGAAGGCAGACGCCCAACGACTGAGCCACCCAGGCACCCCATGACCTGTTCAGCCTTTAGAGAAAAACATAATCATCATGGTCATTACTTATTTAATTTCTTAGACATGTGATTAATGACTGGAGCGATCTTCCTTTTGTAAAATACGGTTCCATCAAGACTGATGAACAACCCAAATTTAATTGCGCTGGTGAATTGAGTGGTGAATCTCTAGCAACACATTCTCCTATCAGAGCAGTTAACAGCGAGGGCTAAAAGATCAGAATTAAGTTCAAACCTAGCTGAGGGATTTAACACCTGTGATTCCTTGGATCCATTACTGAAACCTTTACGAACTGTCAACTGTCAATTTCTTTAGTTAGTAAGTGGGCTCCACACCCAATGTGGGGCTTGAACTCATAACCCTGAGATCAAGAGACTGAGGCAACCACACACCCCATGAGTTGTCAATTTCTTATTTGCAAAACGGGGTTGTCATCTTAAAAAGCGATTGTTGGGACACCTGGGTGGCTCAGTCGGTTGGGCATCTGCCTTCTGCTCAGGTCATGATCCTGGAGTCCCGGGATCGAGTTCTGCATTGGGCTCCTTGCTCGGCGGGGACCCCGCTTCTCCCTCCGCCCCTCCTCTGCTCATGCTCTCTGACAAATAATAAAATTTAAAAAAAGTGTCACCTAAAAAAGTCTGGGACATAGAGGTCCAAATAATGTCAGTGGAAAAATAAAACCACAATTTTATTTTTGTGAAAAAAAACTTACACATATGAATCTCAAGTCCAAAATGTTAATATTGTAGTGGTACTAGTGTATGTAATTTTAAGATTCAAACTCCTGTCTTACCAATTTTCTATAATAAACATGGACTGTCTATATTCAGGAAACATTTTTAAAGATCACGGCACAAGGGGCGTCTGCCTTCGGCTCAGGTCATGATCCCAGGGTCCTGGGATGGAGTCCCACATGGGGCTCCCTGCTCGGCGGGAAGCCTGCTTCTCCCTCTCCCACTCCCCCTGCTTGTGTTCCTGCTCTCGCTGTCAAATCAATCAATCTTAAAAAAAAAAAATCACGGCACAAAAACTGTAGAAAAGAATATTTTATTGAAACAGTTTCTCAATTAACAATGGACCAAAGTACAATTTGACTCAAACCTGTCCAACCAGCCTCAACCACTAGTGAAAGAACTCAAACATACAGGATGGGGCGGGACCCTGCAGTCTCATTTCTGCCAATGTGGCAAAAAAAAAAAAAAAAAAAAAGCAAAAAGACAACAGACAGACACAGCCAGGTTCCCCCTTGCCCTGGGAGCTGGGTGGCAGCTGCAGCTCCCGCTCCAGACGCCATACCGGAGGACAGGCTCCCCAACGGGGGCACGGTGCATCAAGAGCCCCCATCTTAGAGCAATGCAAAAAGGCAGGCCAGCCCCCACTCCCTCCCGTCCCCCACAAGGCCTGCTGCTAAGAGGGAGAGGTGGCCTTTTTACATTCACACCCCGGCCTCGCCTTCTCCCAGGGTCTTGGGATAGGGGCTCACAGTAGAAAGCACATTTTGGTCAGCCCAGGGGGCCAGGGAAAGGCTCTGTCTGGGCAGGCAGACGAGGAGGGGCCCAGGAGTCACAGGGACACGGAGGAACAGGCTGCCGGGCAGATGCACACTGACGATGCCTGCAGGAAGCTGGCATCCCACGCCGGCCACTCCACACGCTCTCCGGCGCCCGAGAATCCGCAAGTGGGAGCTCCGGGGTTTTCACACGTCTCTCCCACACAGGGGGGCTGGATTCCCTTCTTTGCTTTCTCCCTGCCTACTCTGGCCACCGCGGGGTGCACAAGCAGGCGGGGATTGATCTAGATTTACTGCAGCCCACCCGGATGGAAGGGCTTGGGCAAGAGGCAGACGGCCGCCTAACCTGCCACAGGAAGGCCAGGAAACCATGGGAAGAGGAGTCACTGGGAATGGGGCCTTTCAGGGAAACACAAGACCGTGGAGGAGAAAAGAGCAGAGATATGCACTCAGAAACCAGACCTGGTAACCAAGGCTCTGCAGACACTGGCCCCTGTAGGGCGGACTTCATGGTGGAAGAGGGCGGCAGGAAAGCGGACAGAGAAGACTGGAGACTCTCTAATATCCCAGGGCATCCCTCCCCCTGCCAGGTCCATCAAACCCTCACGGCCAATCTCTCACCTACCCACAGGCAAAGAATTAAGACACAATAGTGATTTCTCCCAAATTAGGGCCTGGATGGGTAGGGAACCAGGGGTGGGATTAGGAAGTCGAACAATTTCGGTTTTTAGCACAGACCCACTGCAGAAGGAACTGGTGAGCTGTTCCTTCCTTTCCCTCCACACCTCCGATGGCGGTGAGAGAAAAGGAACCGAAGCCTCTGAGGGCAGGAGCAACCCCTCCCCCGACCCTCGATGTTTAATAAATAGAGGAGGTAGGAGAAGGGGGCGGGATGAATGGGGAACTGGGGCGGGGGTTATAGTTCATCATTCTTCCAAGTCGGCTTCTGTCCTGTTGGTTGCTCCTTCTGTTCTGGTTCCGCTGGGGGTGGGGAAGAGCGAAGGGATGGAGCCAGTGAAATGGGAGGTGACTGGCCCCCATTCTGTGCAGATCTTCCCACCAGGACCCTACCAACCAGGCTTCCCAGGTACCCCCAGCTCCACGCTCACCTGCTCCAGGACCTCCCAGCTCCAGAGGCTCAGCATCTGCTGCCTCAGATCCTGCTTTTGAGAAGGAAGAGGTTAGCCTCTACAGAAGGGAGGAAGGGGCTAATGGAGGAGTTGGCAAACTGTTTCTGCAAAAAGCCAGGTAGTCAATGTTTTAGGAGTTATGGGCCACACTCAGCCTCTTTGTGTGCATACGCATGTACAATAACCTAAAAACATAAGGGCCATTTGTAGCTTGTGGACCTTCCAGAAACAGGCCGTGCCTGCCAGGGTGCCAACCTCTAGGTTAAGCAATAACCATAGCACCAACCACTTTCCCCAACTCACGAGTCTCTTTCTCAGGTTCTGAAATGGGCTTTGCATCTTCAGTCTGGCCTGGAAGTAAACCAGGGGTAAAATGTAGTGAGCCGGAAGGAGAGGCCTTCTTCCTGCCCAGTAGCACCCGGAGCCTGGCACCCTGCCCTCACCTGATGGAGGGATGACCTTCTCCACTTGGTCACTGGCATTGAGGGGAGGCTCTGCCCGGGTCCCATTCTTGTCCTTGGGCCGGGGCCGGGGCTTGGTAAACTTGGCCTTATTGAGCAGATACTGCACCTCACGGTCCAGGGCCATCATCTTGGCCTCGATGTCTTTTGAGAGCAACACAGGCTTCTCTGTGGCGGGAAGCTTGGCCTGCTCGGCCACGGTCACATTCTTCCAGGCCTGTGGGCGAGGCCAGGCCAGGCTCAGAGCTAGCCCTGGAAAGCGCAGGTATCTCTGCCCCAGATGAAATACACCCCAACCAGCCCCAGACCGCAAACCACTCCACTCCACCTGGCTGTCAGCCCCACAAGGGAAGGCAGGCTCCTCAGAATGGCATTTGAGGCTTTGCACAAAGGAGTCCCAAGCTACACGCCTGGGGCTTATACCCCATTACCTGGGACCAACTACAGCTGCAGCTCTTGATCACTCCCTTGTCTCTGCACTTCTTGAGCTCCGATTCAAAGACATTCCCCACACATCCCAAAGGGAAGTTTCTGCTTCCTATGACCAGTCATTCTCACCTCCCCGAACCGGGCCCACTTTGAGGGCAGCTCAAGCCCCAGCCCCCCGGAGCAGCTGCCCTAACGTCATGGGAATGGGCTCCACTGCTGCCCCAGTCTGACAACTCATGGATGGCCACGACCCCTGTCTGGGGCTCATGAGACCTGGCCGCAAACATAAACGTCTTCTGCCTTTCCAATGAGCTGCGCGGCCAGGAGGCAGCGGCAGCTGAGTCTCCCATCTCTCCACATCTCCCACGCTGCCTAGCGTGGACACCTTGCCAGCTAAGTATCCCCGTGAGTATTTACACAGGGATTACCCAGGTCTCGTTGATGACTTTCTCCAATGTTGCCATCTCCACCTCAGTGAAGATCTGGTCCATCTCTGGGATGAGCCGGGCACCCCTGGAAGCCAGAAAGGAGACAGTGAGCCCAGGAGGAAGAGGGGTCTGGGGTGTGCACGTGGGGCACGGGAAGCTGACAGACCCTGAGGCTTGGAGGGACTGAATCAGGAAGAAGAGCAAAGGGGCTGCTCACTTGAGGAACATGCTGGAATGGTTGAGGAGATTATCAAGGGCAGACAGCCGTTCAGGCCACTTCTTGCGCTCTTCCACCCGAAAAAACAACCCGTGGCACAGCTTCCTCAGCTCAGTCAGCTTCTCCTTCAGCATCTGACGGATGCAGGGTGGGAGTGGGCAGAGGGGTTGAAGGGAGGAGAGGCCGGCCCTGGAGCCAGCCCTGCATCCCGCTCACGCCTCACACCCCAGCTCTCCTCACCTTCTCTGACCCTGGGAGAGGAGAGCGAGGGCTCCCATCCCACCCGCCGTGTCCTGGGAGGCCGCTTACCACTGTGGTGGCCCCAAAGCCCTCGTCCTCCAGCCAGGTGGAGGCCGCGCTGAGCTTCCCAGAGATCTCCTCACGCTGCTCCTCGGTGGACACATCCTGGTACTCGGGCTGGTACAGTTTGTCCTAGGGAGGTGCACACAGGCCCAAGCATGCACCGAGCCCCTGAGGGCAAGGCTCACAGAGCCAGACCCTCCTCAGACACAGGTCCCAGGGCAGGGGTGCCTCCCAGCCTACCAACCTGGGTCTCAAAGATAAAAGCTTCCAAGCTGTTGGCAGCCTTTTCCCGTTCCTGCTTCTCTAAGTCTCGGAGCGTCAAGTCTTGAAGTCTGTGGGACAAAATAGAATCAAGCATGAAGGAGAGAGTCTGCTGACCTTGGAGGGAGACAGTTCTCCCTCCCAGGGGTGCCGTTCCATACCCTGCCCACCCTACACACACACGCACACGCAGAGGCCCCACTCACTTTTGCGCCGAGCGGGCCAGCTCATCCTCAGGTAAGTCAGGCAGGTCCAGAACCACCAACTCCACCCCAATCTCCTCTACCATTCTCTGCTTCCGGGCAGGCTTCTTCTTCTTTTCTTCCTCTGGGGTTGGAGGAACACCCTCAGACCCTGCTTCCTTTTTCTCACTTGGCTTCTAGTGGAGAAAGAGACGAGCATGTCAGGAAAAGCTTAGTCCCTTCTGTTCTCCACAGGCGGGGCTCTCGGGGACAAGAAACAAGGCAGGCATCTATTCCCTCAGCCCCCGGGGCCACCCTGGCCTTATTCTGCCTGCAGCTAACCTGGGCCTCAGACTTTTCCTCGTTTTCTTTCTCTGCAGCCTTTTCTTCCTCAGAGGCTGCATCCTCCTTCGGCTCGGTGGGTGGGGGCTGAGAAGTGTCCTCCACTGGGGCCTCGGCCTCCTCCTTGAGCTCCGCTTGCTCCCCAGGCTCATCCTTGCTCCCCTCAGCAGGGCTTTCCTCTTCCTCCTGGGAAACAATCACAGACACCCCCCACAGAAAACAGTCACTAGCTGAGCCTAAGGCTAACCCGGCTCAGCAAGGCCAAGTCCCCCAGGCGCTGCCGTGAAGGGGCTTGCCGCCGCCAGCACGGCGTGGGGGCAGACGCACTGCCCAGCAACGGGTGGTGGGCTGCACAGCCTTCGGCAGTCTCGTCGGGCGAAGGACAAGCCTGGAGAGGAGGGGAATGTGCCCCGGAGCTCGAGCACAGGGGCAGCCTGGAGTCCAGAGTGGGCTATGGTCCACTGGGGGGCTCGGGAAGGGGTGATCTAGCCAATCCCAGGCAGCTGGAATGTGCACCCCAATCCCTGCGTCCGCCGCCACTCCCTGGGCCCATACCCCACCCTCCAAGTTCCCCTGGCTCCATGCTGGCCTCACCTGGACGGCGTCCGTACCGTTCTCTTTAGTGTCTACTGTCGCGCCACCTCCAAACAGGCTAGAGATGGTGTTGCCGAGTTCTGGGAGGAAGAAAGCCCCAAAACTCAAAAGGGCCACAGCAGTGACGCCATCTTCTAACCCAAAGGCAAGGCCTGCCCGCCTCCCCAAAACGCATACAAGTACCTCCTCCCTCACACACATGCACGCGCCGCGCACACTCATCTTACTGGTCAGGGTAGATTCCTCTTCCGGGCTGTCCGCCACCAGGGTCTCAAATACAGACTCCACCTGAAAACGGATTCAAGCTGAAGGCACACACATGCTAACCCACCTTCCCCCGACAAACCTCCTGCCATCGTGGGCATCTACTTAGGTGCTTCCACGTGACTCGCGGCGGTGCTGGCCTATTCCCTCATCTGCCGCCTTCTACGGGCTCCTGAGTCAAGTTACCTCCACCCCTTTTGATCATGAGCCCTCTGAGTACAGAGTCCTAGCTCCTTTCCCCCAAACCCTGCACTTCTTTCCTCGACAACAGAACGGGCCATTATTTCCCAGTGTGTTTTAAAAGGTATTAACCCCCAGAACTATTCTTTGAGAACGACTTACTTAGCCATCCTACGGGTCCTAAATTTTATGATACCTATAAGCACTCCAAGGCCCTAAGACCACAGCAGATCCCTGGTTAGCTGTGTTTAGACCCGAGGCTTTTCCATCTCCCAAGCCCTTCTCGTTTCTCGTGTTCTAATACCATGTGGAGGAACCACTCTGGAAAGGCTGGTGGGGCCTAGGCCCTCGCCCTGTGCCTCCTTCTGCTCTCACCCTGATGAGGCTGAGCACGCCGCTCTCATCCAGGTTGAAGTGAGCCTTGATGCCCTTGGACTCGTGGTCAGGATACTTCTTGAAGCTCTCACCCACACCTTTTAGCTTCACCGTGGTCAAATTCTGGGAGCCAAAGACCCTGGTTGGGGAGGAGAGAGCCATTCCAGGGTGGTCACCCAGCCTGCATGCAGCTCTAGACTACATAGCCTCCCGTCATGAAATATCACCACCCCCGCCCCCGCAAGATGTTCACCCCAACCCTGACCACACAGCCTGCTGCCTGTCAGCCCTGTGGCCCCAGATCCTCCCTCCCATCCCGATCCCCCTTCTCACCTAAGATCCTCAGGCCCCAGGAAGCCCAGGTCACCATAGTTGATGTGGAAATTGAAGTCGTGGTTGTAGCGGTTAAAGGTGATGACTTTGCGTTGAGGGTAGGGCCCCATTCGGGAGAAGAGCACACGCTTATTGTGCTTCAGGCTGCGAACCCCGGGCTCCTCCTCCACCTCCCTCGTGAACTCCACCTACACAGCAGGCAGAGAGGAGGCACGCTGGAGAGCCAGAGCACGTTCTGGGGTAAGGGTACATGGAGAACATCAGCTGCCAGAAAACAAGGGGGCAGGCTAGAGCAGACAGAGGGAGCATGCTCAGTGAGGTAAAGGGAGCGTGTCGCCTGATCAGATGGGCCTACTCACCAGGATGGGGTAGATGACCGCATCTCGGACTACAAACGGCTTCACCTTGAAGGCTTTGCTGAGCGCGGCTGCCTGGTACACAGCCCCCATGGCGGCTGCTTCGTCGGCGTTGATGTTCTTCCCTAGTTCCTCCCTGTGGGAGTCCCACGCTTTAGCACGTCAACTCTGGAGCACCCAGCCTGGCCGCCCTCTCCTCAGCCCTGCAGCTGCCCAGCCCCAGAGCCCTGGCCCCAGTGCCTCAACACCCACACTCACTTGCCCACAGCCTTCAGCAGCACCTCCTGAACTTTAGGGACCCGGGTGGCCCCACCGACCAGGATCACCTGCTCAATCTCATCCTGCAGAGAAAGAATGGGACACAGAACAGCTTGGAGTTAGCCCCCCTCCTCAGCGCCAACTCGTCCCTTAACACTCCTGCCCCCTCCTGCCCGCCACCCAGTCACTCTCTCTGCCACCCGCCTCCCCACCCCAGGCCCACGCCTGACTCTCCCCTCACCAAATTCATCTCGGCACTCTGGAGGGCCTGCTGTACAGGCCCAGGTACTCGCTCAAATAAATCTGCACACAGCTCTTCAAACTCCACTCGGGTCACTTTTGCCTTGAAGTCCACATCGTCCATCAGGCCCTCGATCTGGGGGAGGACGAGGCACGTCAGAGTTCCCACCCAGATCCTCCTCTGGCCGGGCAGGCCAGAAACCGAGGGACCAGGACTTTGGGAGAAGGGCAAGAGACCAAGGAAGGGATGGGCCACACCGCACACCCGTGGCCTAGCTCGGGAGGCTGGGGTCCTCTCCCCTCCGGATGGGGAATATTTTCCCTCAAGCAGCCACGAGCGGGCACCTGTGCCATGTGATCAGCGTTGGCACTCAGGACGGTCTTGAGTCGATTCGCCTCCCGCAGCAGTTTGGCCATGGCACGGGGGTTCTCCCGCACATCCTTTGCTCTCTGGCCCTTACGCTGTTCATTGAAAAGCTTTGCCAGGTGCTCACGCAGCCGGAGCTCCATCTCCAGGCCCCCCAGGGTGCGGTCAAATCTTTTCAGGAAAAGGTGACAAAGAAAAGTGTGAGGAACACACAGGGTCCCTTCATTGACCCAGGAACTTGACTCTTGTCCCACGTACGTGGCTGACACCTCAGTGACAGTTTACCTACCCCTCCGATCCACTGTATCTACTGGGCGTCAACTTCGTGCTTATCTCGGGATGCAATTAAGAGAAAAAAGATGGGGTCCCTGCTATCAAGGAGTTTAGAATCTAGCATCGAACCAACACATGGACATGAAACATGTACCACCCTGTGAGTTATGAGGGACGGACAAGCAACAGCATCAGGAGACATAAAAGGGAAGGGTCGCCTATTTCTCGACGGTCAGGGAAGGTTCTGTGGAGACGTGATAATTGAGCTGCAATCTGAAGGATGAGTGGAGGTAACGAGGCGAAGAGCAGGGAAAACAAATCTAGAGAGGGGAAACAGTATACGTAAGCACCCGAGGTGGGAGCCGGCAGAGTAAGTTCCCAAGGAGGGCAGGTGTGGCTGGAGCGCAAAGAGCAAGGGACTCTGGGTAGAGACAAGTGGGAGGGGTCAGGGCTTTCACAGGCTAATATAAAAGGTTTGGAACCACTGAGGGTTTTTACTTTTTTTTAATTTTTTTTTAAGATTTTATTTATTTGAGAGAGAGAATGAGAGATAGCACGAGAGGGAAAAGGGTCAGAGGAAAAAGCAGACTCCCTGCTGAGCAGGGAGCCCAATGTGGGACTCGATCCCGGGACTCCAGGATCATGACCTGAGCCGAAGGCAGTCGCTTTAACCAACTGAGCCACCCAGGCGCCCCCCACTGAGGGTTTTTAAAGAAACAGATAATCAGGTTAGCATTCTGAAAAGAACCCTCTAGCTGCAATGTGGAGAAAGAACCGAGGGAGGCCACACTGGAGGCAGGGAGACCTTCTTTTGTAACCCTGCAGGTCAGAGATGATGGTAGCCTGGACTCAAGTGCTGGTGGGAGAGCAGGCCAGAAATGAACAGGTTTGAGAAGACCACGTCATCGATAAGCATGCGGAAAACGACAAGAACAACGAAATGACTGCACGTGGTCTACAGCCTCACGGGTTTCCTTAGAAGCAGCTCAGGAAGTTCCCTTTCAATCTTCCCAAACTGTCATCCTCCCTCTCCATCTTCCCCTGAGTCTTGCAACAGGTACCCCACGATGACCGATGCTTCAGAAGAGCATTCGTGCAGAAAAATGAGGCAGCTGCCCCTCGGAGAAGAAAGCCCTGACCCGAGGGTGTCTCAGCAAGCAGCCCTCCTTCCAGCACTGACTTACCCCACGCCCCGGATCTGCAGCTGCGGCTGCATCCCCGCCTCCTTGGTCTTCACTGTCTGGTAGGTCACGATGGTGCACACAGTGCTGCCAGAGCCCATGTCGTAGAACATGACGTTCTGTAGAGACACCAAGACAACGGTCACAGGAACCTCCTCTAACTCCAGGTGCTGTACCAACTCTCCACTTAAGGCTGAAAAGCTCCAACAGCGGCTGAGAGGGGCATTCTCTTGCTGCATTTTGTCGAGGGCTAGCCATGCAAACAAGATGCCCAACAAGCCACCCTGCCAGTCTGCTCAGAAGTTCCTCCCTGGCTCACCTGGGCAGTGCTGTTGATATCCTTCCGGCGGAAGACACCATAGCTGAGGGCCGTGGCGGTGTTGTCGTTGATGAGCTGTAGCACTTTGAGGCCAGCCATGCGAGCGGCCTGCAGCACAGCTCGGCGCTCAGCCTGATTGAAGAAGGCTGGCACCGTGATCACTGCGTCCTTGATGGGCTGCTCTACAGAGGACAACAGAACGGGGCTCCCACCAGCTCCGTGCCTCAGATGACACTTTCCTAGTCTTGGCACTATTGACATTTTGGGCCAAATAACCCTTTGCCGTGTGGGGCTGTCCTGCCCATTGTAGGATGTTCGGCAGCATCCCCGGCCCAGATGTCAGGAGCAGCTCCCCACATAACCAAAGCAAAGATATCTTCAAATATTGCCAAAGGTTCCCTGGGAGGCAAAAACTGCCCCCCCCCCCCATGAGACCCTAAGGAACCTGGCCACCACTGACCCCACCTTAGCTACTCACCTGCAAAATCCTCAGCCAGGGAACGGGAGTAATTGAGAACCATGCCAAGTACCTCCTCAGGTGAGAACTGTAGCTGCCTGGAGGATGGGGGGTAGTGAGAGGCAAGGACAGCTGTGAGCACTACAGGAGCCCATCGGGCTTGCTGAGCCCGCCGTCCCCAGCACAGCACTCACGGGCTGATCTGGAAGTGCACAGTCTGCCTCTGTGGGTCGAAGCCTAGCTCATGCTCTGGAAAACGAGCTCTGTAAAGGGCCACGTGGGGGTTTCCCTCCTGCTTCCCCAGGAGGTGCTGGAAATAACGCAGCGTCGCCTTCGGGTTCTTGATGGCCTGAGAGGAGATAAATAAGGAGTAGGGTGTTAAGTTCTCAAGTCCACCATCACCTACCTCTCACATCAGAAGTTCAGGCTCTGGGGTCTGTCATCTCCTCCCCTCTGCCCACCACTCTAAGAAGGGGGTGGGCTACTAGCTCACCATGCTTGCTGCACTGTCTCCAAAGAACCTCTCATTTTCTTTCAGGGTCACAGTCACTGGGGTTTTCCTCCGCGATTCCCTGAAGAGAAGAGACGTAGGGCCCAGGTGCCTATAGCAGGGTGTGGACTCAGGAGCCTCAACACCCCAAATACAATCCCTCAGACACCGGACTGTTGTGGGCCCTAGGAAGAATCCACACTGGCTTGGAGCACAGACTCCCCTCTTTCCCCACCCCTGACACTGGGGTCACCCTCACTTGTTCAAGACAATTTCCATGGGCACTCCAGGTTTGACAATGGCCACCTTCATGGACTCGCTGCCCAGGTCCACAGACATCACAGCCAGTGTGTCTGAAAAGGAAATACATTTGTCAATTAGCCCCTCTTCCCCCACATTCTTGAGTCCCCTCTAACCAAAGCACAGCACTCCCCACAGAGAAGGTAAGAAAGTGAAAAGATAAAGGCCTGGGTTCAGCAACTCCAGTCCAGAGGCTTCCAGCCAAAAGCCTCCCCTCCCACCATGAATCATTCATCATTCACTCATTTATTCTTCTGCTGAGCCTGCTTCTGGGGTACACACCACTCAGTGCCAACAGGTCTGCCAAGAGCACAGCCATCACGACCCAACAGGCTAGCCTCCTTGGCCTCTGCCTCCTGATGGTGGCTGCCATTGTGCCTCTGAGGGAGGAGAAAAACAACACTTGTAACCGGATGCCCTGAGTGAAGAAGACAGAACCTCATCCCAGAACGGAGAAGCTTTAAGATTTATACTCCACTGTCACCGAGGGCAGAGGAGCCTACATCTCCAGCTCTCCCTCCTGATTAAGTACCCGGCACTCTAATCACACAAAGGGTCCTGGGCTCCATCCAACACGTCCCTAAACAGGGAAGGTACCAGGACAGGAGAAAGAAGACCAGAGCCTTCCGTCTACTGCATAGGCTATAACCGGCGCACCCTAGCACTGCCCCTGCTGTCAGACAGCTGGGCTGAAGCCAGGAATCCCCGCCCAGGGCTCAACTACCTCCCTACACCTGGAGCTCCTCCGCTGGCGGGGGAAAGCCAGGCCGGGCCTGGACGGGAACTGAGAGGCGGTGACGTTGGACGAGGCTGGGATGTTAGAAGGGCCCGTCTCCTCCTCTGTATCCCTTCGGGGTGTCCCGCCCGCCCTCCGTTCTCCATCCCAACCCCCGGCCCGCCCCGCTGCCTACACAGACGCCGTGCCAGGAACGCTAAGATTCTTCGCCGGGCGGGCACCGAGTCCCCCCCCCCCCCCCCCGCCGAGTTCACCTAAGCCTCACCTGGCGAAGGCGGCTGCTCCCACTCCCGGAAACGCGGCCCGGCCCACCCCTAAGACGCGGGGGCGCCCCAGGGACTGAGCTGCGGGGCCAAGCTCACCGGCGTCCGTGCGGCCCTCACTCCCGCTCCCGACCCGCCCCCGGAGCTAGCACGTTGCCTCCTCGAGGAGGGGTGGCCGGCTCCCATCGCCATCCCCACCCCCCCGCCACCGCTTGCCTGCGCTCCTGCGGGCCCCAGCTCTGGGACAAACGCGGCGGCGGACGTACCCACGAGGACGGCAGCGCGCCCCCAAGCCCGCGCCCTTCACAACTCCCCTCGGTTTGCAAACTGTTACATTAGCCACCAATCTCTCGTCGGCGTCTCGCGCACCAGCCGGCCCCGGACGCGGCGCGCGCTCATTGGAGCCTCCGCCGCCCGGCCCTGCGCCGCGCGCCCGGCCCCGCCCCCGCCGCCCCGGCGCGCGCTCCCATTGGGCCACGTCCTAGGCCCGCCCCCTCCTCCGTCGCCGGCTCCGGCTCCCGAGGCAGGCGAGGGGCCAGTCTGCCAGTTGGGGGAAAACGGCCGTCTCCGGCCGGGGATTGGACCACGTCACCGGGCCCGGCGCCCGCCCCGGTGCAGTCCCGGACCTTTCCGGCCTCGGCGCTGGATGCCCGACGGTCGGGGTCGGAAGTGACTCGAGGCCGGTGC
The DNA here is from genome assembly GCF_009762305.2 of Zalophus californianus. Classification (NCBI taxonomy): domain Eukaryota; kingdom Metazoa; phylum Chordata; class Mammalia; order Carnivora; family Otariidae; genus Zalophus; species Zalophus californianus. The sequence continues at coordinate 15,403,793 of NC_045605.1, forward strand.
GAGTGGGCGCACGGACAGTCCCGCACTTGGCCCCCTTTCTCCGGTCACCTGGGGAGCCCCGGCCGAGGAGTGGGAATGATCCGCATCCCCTCCGCAGCCACGCGGAAGAGGCGCTCGCTTGCTGGTTGGTACTGAACTGCCCTAGGCTTTGGATAGAAATCAGAATGGCTGCGTTCCAGGCTTAGTCCACCCCGCCCCGTTTCACCGATGACACTAAAGCCACCAAAAGAGATGTTCGCTAATGGGACGGAGATAACACTTGTTTCAGTGGCAGAATTTGGCCTGGACTCCTTACTCTAAGCTCCATTTTTATGAGACGGAATATTCCAAAATGCAAAGCGCTGTACACAAAAGATTAATTTTATTTGTGAGGCTGTAATTGAGCATAAATGCACCACCTCGTGTTTTCATTCCATCAACTCTTATGTATCTTCCCTTATCTTTTCCTGCTTCTATCCGAATTAAAGTATCTCCGACGGGTATTTGGCGCTCCTCCCTCCCTTTTTGTATTTTTACAGCCCCGTAAAGTGTGCGCAGTCCTTGGAAAGTGCCCCCCCCCCCGTTTTATTGACATGAGTTCACATTTCTTAAATATGGGAAATGGGTCTCCTGTTTCCTCACTCCCGAAATCATCTACAGGCCACCCTTCACAGAAGTCTCCCTTGAAGGCCCCGGCGGTAACTGCCAGAGCTTGTTTAAGGAACTCTTATCTGTACTTTACCTACATTTTTCATGATGCTTAGGGAGACAGAGTAGTCAGGTGTCTATGTTTAGAAGAGAAACCTACTGGCAGTAGCAGGGAGAAGTTGATTTTTCTTCAATTTGTGGATTGTTCAGTCTTCATAGGGAGACCTTGGTAGAAACAAGGAGAAATAAATCCCTTTGATACCATCCTCAACCTCATCTCTGGAGCTATCTGCTGTTATCAGTGTGGTGTGTAACCTTCCAGGCCCCTTCCTGTGCATTTACTTATATATGTATCTTGAAATATGTAACTTTTGCTTTTTTGTAAATGATAAATGTTATATAATTAGATTGCAACTTGCTTTTTTCTTTTTTTGTAACGAAGAACAAATGATGGAGCATTTTCCATATCGGTGTGTAAAGATTCACCTCAGTGTTTACTGCTATAGAACATTCCATAGCATGGGGGTTGGTTAGCTGCAGTGATGGACATATACGTTGTCATTTCACTTCCACTGAGAGAGATTTTGTTTCTGTATGACTGACTCTACTTTTGGGTAGTTATCTGGAAAGTTAGATTATTTCCATCCATTTCTTTCTTTTTAAAAATTTTATTTATTTTTAAAGATTTTATTTATTTGAGAGAGTGAGAGCGAGCACAAGCAGGGTGAAGGGCAGAGGGAGAAGCAGAGCCCAATATGGGACTTGATCTTGGGACTCCGGGATCATGACCTGAGCTGAAGGCAGACGCTTAACGAACTGAGCCACCCAGGTGCCCCTCTTTCCATCCATTTCAGATTATGCATCTTTAACATTTATTGGGCCTCTGTCATATATAAGCACTGCACTAGGTGTGTCTTTGCTTTTGGAAAAGTCACAGTTTATTGGCAAACAAATACATTTATGATTTCAAAGCACTTACTAAAAACCTGTTGAGTGGCTGCAAATTGGGACAGGAAGAAGGTCAGTGTGCCCTGCTCCTGAGCTCCCATCCCCAGGATATCCTTGGTGGGAGCAGTATCTGTGCCCTTGGGAGGTGCAGCAGGTGCAAGTGCTCTGGGGAGTCACCTGTTTTGTTCTCTGACCAGAGAGGAGAATAGTGTTTCACAAGAACATGTTGTAAAACAATGGGAACATTTTAAGGTAAATCACCTGTTTTAGATTGACCAAGGCAGCTGAATTCACTAGTTCTTGTTCAGAATAACTTGTTAGTAACATTTAAGGACTACATCCCTTCCCCGCCACTGAGCAGAAACCCACAAGTTGCCATCTTGCAGGACATGTGCCAAACTGACAGAAGAGTAAAACGAACACATTAGCGAAGGCATATGCATACGTTATAAACCATGCAAGTATGTCATGTGCTGAGGGCAATGTGGATCAGGGCAAATATCCTGGTTCAGGAGAATTTTAAAAATTTGTTGTCACCCAGCAACCCCCATCTTAGGTTTACAAGTAACAAATGTATCACATATATTCACCAAGAGACTGTTTGTAGCAGCTTCATTCATAACGGCCCCAAACTGACTATCACCCAAATACCCATCAATAGTTGGATGAGTGAATAAATTGTGGTGGATTCACTGAATATAATTCCATACGGCAATGAAAAGAAATGGTCTATTACATTCTGCAGCTTAAATGAATCCCACAAAGATAATATTGAGTGAAAGAAGTCAGAAGCCGAAGAGTACATTATGATTTCACTTTAGATACAAAGTTTAAAACCAGGCAAAACTAAGCTATGGTGATAGAAGTAGAGATGGTGCTTAGTTTGTGGGGTGGTAGTGTTGAGAAGAGGGCATAACAGGTTTCTTGGGGTGCTGGCCGTTCTCTGCAATGCTGGTTGCAATGGCTTTGTGAGAATTTAATAGGCTGCAGTATGTACGCTTTTCCATATATATGTTATACTTCAGTAAAAATTTTAAAAATATTTTGTATGTGTGCGCAAAAGACTAGAGGATTTGGGGTGCCTGGGTGGCACAGTTGGTTAAGCGTCCGATTCTTAATTTCGGTTCAGGTCATGACCTCAGGGTCGTGAGATCAAGCCCTGCATCAGGTTCCACACTGAGCATGGAGCCTGTTTAAGATTCTCTCTCTCCCTCTGTGCCCCTCTCCTACCCCTACCCCTACCACCCCCTACCCTGCGCACTGGTGCTCTCTCTTTCTCTCTCTCTCTCAAAAAAGAAGAAAAAAAGACTAGAGGGTTTGATTTTGCTGGAAAACTTAAGCAGGGGAAAACTCACTTTTAGCAGGAGAAGCTGCACCAGGTGAGTTTTTTTCTACTTCTTCACCAGTGGTTTTAGAATTACAAAAATATGGTTACTGAAGAGAACTGGAAGAACATAGGACATACAAAGAATAAAATAAAAACCACCCATGATTGAATTTTCTAAATTAAACACTTTTAGCATTATGTTGTATATCCACACACACTATAAACTTTAATGGGGATAATATTTTGTGGCTTTTTCATTTTTTTTAAAGATTTTATTTATTTATTTGAGAGAGAGAGAGAGAATGAGAAATAGAGAGCACGAGAGGGAAGAGGGTCAGAGGGAGAAGCAGACTCCCTGCTCAGCAGGGAGCCCGATGTGGGACTCGATCCCGGGACTCCAGGATCATGACCTGAGCCAAAGGCAGTCGCTTAACCAACTGAGCCACCCAGGCGCCCTGTGACTTTTTCATTTATTGAGAACATTTTCCTATGTCATTTTTTCCCTACAGAATTTTCAGTGGCTATCTTTATAGAATTGCAGCATGAAGAACTACAAGAATGTATTTACCAAGATTACTATTTGACAATTAGGTTGTTCCTTTTTTTCTGCTATTATAAAATTGCAATAGACACTTTTATTGACAAATCTTTATGCAGATCGACCCCTTATAATCTATTTAAGATAAATTCCCAGAAGTGGTTATGCAGGCTTAAATTTCTCTTTAGGCATTTGATACATTCTGCCAAGTTGCCCTCCAGAAAGATTTATCATATGTGCTCCCAACAGCAGTGAGTGACAGCCTCTGTATCTTTAGACACTAATAAGAATACTGATGCGTTTCTACAGTCCTGGCATTATGAATTTGAATAGGATGAGGGGGAGGATGAGGAGGCAAAGGATTGGGAACATTTCACAGTTTGCACTGAGATGGGGATGATCATGTGTCAAGAGAAAGCAAGCCATTTAGTGTTCTTGAATTCTGTGATTTCATGACCGCATAGAATGTCACTCAGAATTATGAAATTTATGGAATTGACTTCTAAAAAAAAATTAAATCGAGCACCCAGAATATGGGGCTTTAGAGTTGGACAGACCTGGATTTGCCTATAAACACCAATTCCTACCTGTGTGACACTAGGCAAGTTGTTTAGCTTTCCTGAGCCTCCATTTCTACAGCATTAAAAGCGACATGCTGGTACATGCCTTATAGGGTTAATGTAGAGGAGGGTAAGTGTTTAGCACAATGCTTGGGACGTCCTAATACGCCAAATACACATTAGTTAACTACTTGTTTTTGTTCTTAGTGGGGAGAAATACAACCTAAAAATGGGCACTACTGCAGTGTTAAAACCTTGGTTAAGTGCTTTGCCAAGTTCATGGGGAATTTCCTTTCTCGTTTGTGGGCCAGATTTTCACAATCAATAATCAGCTAATTGCTTCCTCCTGTTTCGCCGTAGCTTTGGAAGTTGGGCTCTCCTGTAGGGGAGACCTCTGAGCTTATTTTCTTTATTCATTTGTTAGAAAGGGGGCGGGAGAAAGAGCACAAGCAGGGGGAGTGGCAGGCAGAGGGAGAAGCAGACTCCTCAAAGAGCGGAGAGCCCCATGTGGGACTCGATCCCAGGACCCCAGGATCATGACCCAAGCCGAAGGCAGACGGCCAACCAACTGAGCCACCCAGGTGTCCTGAGTTTATTTTAGATTGACCTTCCTGTTGCTAAAGTGGAAACTTCTGCTAGCCCTTTTAGGGGCTAAGAGAAAAAACCCAGACCTTTCAGTAGTCTGGAAATTGGCTTCTACCCCAAGAGCCAGATGAGAAAAAAAAACAGAACAAACTGATAGAAAATAAAAGCTTGCAGCCAGAATAAGAAGTGTTCCTGTTTTGCTCCAGTGGATATGACTGTTCTGTACGTCATGGACAGCAGTTTGCTGAAAGGGAAAAGAGGCCATGGCTAGGCAATCCTTGATTCTGAATTGTGATCTCTTTAATTCCAAGCTAAAGAACTTGAATTGCTTCTTTATCTTTAGGCCCTTCAGAACTCCAGTTCTCCATATGCAGAACCATAACTAAATTAGTACATCATTTTCTCTGCAGTTTGCCTGCTTATCTTCCTCACTATACTGAAGTTCCTGGATTCAGACAAGTATAACAAAAAGACAAATCCTGGTGTATGTTCTGACAATTATAGCCCAGCTTCACACTTCAGAAAAGCATCTAATTAAAGATTAGGGAACTGAAGAACTTTGATGTGCTTGCCCAGGGAGAGTCACTTGAACCTCTTGGAGACTCCATTTCTCACCAGAGATAATGATACTTCCGCAAACGGTTGCTATGAAAAGTCCATAAAAAGTGAAAGCACTCTTTTAGGTATAATTCGTTATATAAAATTAAGGACTAGTTGCTGACAGTACTTTTTTTTTTTTTAGATTTTATTTGGGCGCCTGGGTAGCTCAGTTGGTTAAGCGACTGCCTTCGGCTCAGGTCATGATTCTGGAGTCCCAGGATCGAGTCCCGCATCGGGCTCCCTGCTCAGCGGGGAGTCTGCTTCTCCCTCTGAGAATAAAATAAATAAATTTTATTTATTTGACAGAGAGCGTGTGAGCGAGCACAAGCAGAAGGAGCAGCAGGTGGAGGGAGAGGGGGAAGCAGGCTCCCCGCCAAGCAGGGAGGCTGACTCAACTCAGGGCTCGATCCCAGGACCCCAGGATCACGACCTGAGCCGAAGGCAGACGCTTAACCGACTGAGCCACGCAGGCGCCCCTGTCAATCCTTTCTATGTCTGTCCCCCATGGTGGTGGTTGAGCTCCCTAAAGGGCAAGAATCATGTCTTGTTCATATTTAGTACAATTGCAGGAATAGTGAGTACTCCATACATGTTTGTCAAAAGGAGGAAAGGAAGGAAGGCAGTAAGTCTGAAGAGGTACAGTGGGTCGCTAATCCCTGCCTTTGTACCCTCATCAATAAGAAGACCAAATGGACACAGGCCTTACCAGGTTCAGATATCATAGGAACACTCTGGGCCTCTGCCATTGGACAGTAGGGGGAGCAACCAAGTCAACAACAAAGATGCCACTCTGCTGTTCACATCTCTGCTTTCACCTTACTTCCTTATTTTACTGAGAAATGATATACAACATTGTGTTAGTTTCAAGTGTACAACCTATCACTTTGATATTTATATACATTACAAAATGGTCACCATGTAAATCTAGGTAAACATCTGTTGCCATACAAAGTTTTTACAATACTATTGACTATATTCCCTATGTTGTACATTACATCCCTGTCTTATTTATTGTATAAATACCTTTTAATCCCCTTTACCTGGGGCACTTGGGTGGCTCAGTCCGTTGAGTGTCCGGCTCTTAATTTTGGCTCAGGTTACGATCTCGGGATGGAGCCCCACCTGGGGATCCGCGCTCAGCCCGGAGTCTTCTTGGGACTCTTTCTCTCTCCCTCTCCCTCTGCTCCTCCCCCTGCTTGCATGCTCTCTCTAAATAAAAATAAAATCCTAAAAAAAAAAAGACAATCCCTTTTACCTGTTTCACCCATCCTTCACCCCCTCTCCTCATATTGCTGCCTTTTTTTTTTTTTTTTTTTTAATGTAAGCTCTGTGCCCAACGTCGGGCTTGAACTGATGACCCCAAGATCAAGAGTCACATGCTCGGGTGCCTGGGTGGCTCAGTTGGTTAAGCGACTGCCTTCCGCTCAGATCATGATCCTGGAGTGCCGGGATGGAGTCCCACATCGGGCTCCCTGCTCAGCAGGGAGTCTGCTTCTCTGTCTGACCCTCCCCCCTCTCATGCTCTATCTCATTCTCTCTCTCAAATAAATAAATACAATCTTAAAAAAAAAAGAGTCACATGCTCTACCGACTGAGCCAGCCAGGCACCCCCCACATTGCTTCTTTTAATGTATTTTATTCATAGTATTAACAAATGATATACACACACTATCCAAAAATTTTAACGAATGGTACAAAATATACTCAGCAGATGAAAGAGGGTCCAATCTACTCCCCGTTTGTGCTTCTGTCCATGGTTCAGATCCTGAAACTGTGACAGGAAAGAGAACCTTAGCTGGAAGTCAGAAAATCTATGTGCCTGGTGGTGACTAGACAGTTTCTTCCTCTCACTTATCTCTTTAGCAAATGGGCACTATCTTTTCTGTCAACCGTATTGAGGAGAGGAGGGGGTAAGAGGAAAATCATCCACATTCATTCCTTCAACCAAACATGGAATATCTACCAACTCTGTTAGGCCTGGTTCCTGGTCAACAAAGCACAGCTCCCGCTCTCTGGGAACTCCAGCTGATGGGAAAAAAGAGTAAAATATCCTGGAAATAAAAAGCTGTGGGGGAGAGGGGTGCAAAACAAACCCCACAAATGCGAACCACATGGTCACTTTTTCACATGTCCATATTCTCTCAAATTGATTGTCACTCCTGTACACAGCTCCTTGTGACACCAAACTGTACACCTACAGTTTTCCATGTGAACAGTTGGTTTAGCCAGAGATGGAAATGGTGGGTGGCCATGGAATATCTTAGACACTTGCCACTTGTTAAATCACTTAGCTCTCAGAGCTGCTCCTTCCATGCATTCTCCCTGTGTTCGGCTTATGTCCCATAGCCTCCCACTATAGAAAGGGAAAGAAAGCCCACGTTCTTGAGAGTTCCCGCACCAAGAGTTATTTCCTAGCTTCCTTAAGAAACATATTCTATGTGTCTACTTCATGCCACACACTCTGAAGAGGGACACAAAAAACGAATTAAGACACTGACTGTGGTTCGCAATCTGTATCCCGTGGCAAACACAAACTTATAATTTTATTTCTCCGCTCCTACAGCTGAAAAGCCAGTTTCATACACCTTCATTCATTTATGCCTCAAAACAGCCCTGGGCGCTCAGGACGTAATATTCTTAAGCACAGTGGGGTACAATTCAGAAGGCGCAGGACATTCCTCATCTTTTTTGTTGTTGTTGTTAGATTTTATTTATTTGAAAGAGCATGCAGGGGGAGGGGCAGAAGAGGGAGAGAGAATCTCAAGCAGACTGCGCTGAGCCCAGAGCCCCAGGTGGGGCTCTGTTCCACGACCCTGAGATCAAGATCTGGGCAGAAATCAACAGTCGGATGCTTAACCCACTGAGCCACCCAGGCGCCCTGATATTCCTCATCTTGATCCCTCATTGCCCATGCATTTAATAAGGAAGGAAACTGATGCTCAAAGAGGTGAAGGGTCCAGCACTCAGGAGCATTTCAGGCAGTTCACGTACAGAGCCAGCAAATTGGCAACCCGAGTTGATGGGCTGGGAATCCTACCTCACGAGGCCACGCCCAACGCCCTGAGGAAGCTGTCACCCGGACTTCAGGGCGCATGTGCAGTCAGGCTCCAGGAAGCTGTCCTGTCACGTGATCCGTGCGCTCCTTTCACATGACCTCTCTCCCAGAGGCGGAGACCTTCGGCCAAAATGGCGGCCTACCTGCAGTGGCGGCGCTTCGTTTTCTTCGACAAGGAGCTGGTGAAGGAGCCGCTAGGCAATGATGGGGCTGCTCCCACGGCTGCACCTGCCTCAGGACCCGCTGTTTCCAAGTTCCTTTGCCTCCCTCCCGGCATCACTGTCTGCGACTCGGGCCGAGGGAGCTTAGTCTTTGGAGATATCCTTCCTCTGGAGCTGTCTGTTCCCTCCCCGGATCCCTGAAGAGATCCAGCTGGGATGGCATCTGTCGGGCAGAGGGGTTCGTGTTGCGTGCCACTTTACTTTAGATGGGCGCCCCGTGCTCCTTCTGTGGCTTGAGGGAAGAAAGAAGGAAGTCCATTCTCTAACTTGTTGCCAACTCAGCAATCCTGGGCAAGTCATTTAACCTCTCTGGTCTTCAATTTACTTATCTGTGAAAGGGGTATGAAATATCAACTTGGCAAGGTTATTTTTAAGATCAATCAAAACAATGGATGCAAGTAGGCTTTACAAGATGAATGTGTAAGGTGTCATTATCTCCCCTGCCCAAATTGTGGGCAAGGAGATAGACCAGGAGTTTGCTGCTTTGTTCTTCATAGTGTTGCTACTAAACTCTGGCCTTCTTTTTCACTCTTTTAAAGATGGGGATTTTCCGGAGATGATATGTGGGAAAAATCCTCGAAAGTTTTAAAGAGCTAAATGTATGTTAGTAGTTATCTGGGTTCTGATCTAAATATAAGTATCTCTCCTTGCAAAGGAGGCTCCTTGACTATTCTGCACATATGGAAGGCCAAATCTGGTTCTTGCCTCGCTCCCTACAGCTGACAGGCTTCCAAGCCTACAAACTGCGGGTGACACACCTGTACCAACTGAAGCAGCACAATATTTTGGCATCTGTTGGTGAAGATGAAGAAGGCATCAACCCCCTGGTGAGTCCTGGAAAGGAAGTGGGAAAGGACCAGAAGACTAGGAACAGTTGTTGGAGGGGACTAGCATTCACACGTCTTTTTTTTTTTTCTTAAGATTTTATTTATTTATTTGACAGAGACACAGCAAGAGAGGGAACACAAGCAGGGGCAATGGGAGAGAGAGAAGCAGGCTCCCCACGGAGCAGGGAGCGCGATGCGGGGCTCGATTCCAGGACCCTGGGATCATGACCTGAACCGAAGGCAGATGCTTAACGACTGAGCCACCCAGGCGCCCCTCACACATCTGAGGTCTGTTCACAGGTAAAGATCTGGAACCTGGAGAAGAGAGATGGTGGCAATCCACTCTGCACCCGAATCTTCCCTGCCATCCCAGGAACAGAGCCGACTGTTGTGTCTTGTTTGACTGTCCACGAAAATCTCAACTTTATGGCCATCGGTAAGCAGAAGGCAAAGCTAACACTCCATGATTCTTTATAGATTTTTTTTTCAGAGTTGCTTCTGCAGCTTATCTTTATTGTTTTAATGAGATCACTTTGTACTGAAATCAGGCATTTGAGATATTAAAGTTTGGAGTGGGAAAGCATTGAGTTTCATTCTTTGAAAAAGTCCGTGAGTACTGATTTTTATGTTAAGCCTTGGAAAAGTTGGGTATGAGAAGAAAGCTTGTCACTTCCAACAAGTACCTCACATGGTCTTTTTCCCCTTCTGCGCTTCTTGATCTTTTCAGCCTCAATGAAGTGCTGTTTCCTGCTCTCCTACAGGTTTCACAGATGGTAGTGTTACATTGAACAAAGGAGACATCACCCGGGACCGGCATAGCAAGACCCAGATTCTGCACAAGGGAAACTACCCTGTAACTGGCCTGGCCTTTCGCCAGGCGGGAAAGACCACTCATTTGTTTGTTGTGACAACTGAGAACGTTCAGGTACGAGTTAAGGGCAGGCAGGAAAGGGTTCTCCATTGCTCAGGGGCCTAGGGTAAGGAACTGACAAGAGAGGTAGGATTCTTAAGTTTTTCATCATGTAGCCTTGAGTCATTTGCCCTGAAATATTTTATTTCTTCACTTAAGAGATGAGGAAGAGTCAGAATTAGGAAAAGAACTAGGGCTTATAGTTAAAGACCTGAATTTTTTTCCTAGCTTGTTAAGTGACATTGGACAAGTTGCTTTACTTTGCTGGTTCCTGGTGCTCTTGTTATTTCTAACAGCCTTCTCTCAGGAATAGTCTTTTGGTAAAATAGTTCAAGCTTATTTTATTTCTCATGGTGGCAGGATTCCGTTAGTAGGTAGTGATAGGACACACAGAGGAAGAAAATGTGGTCTCTGCTTATATATATGTGTATGTATTTTTAAAGATTTTATTTATTTATTTGAGAGAGGGAGAGTGCATGTGTGTACGCATGGAGCATGAGTGGGGTGGAAGGGGCTGAGGGAGAGGGAGAAGCAGGGTCTCCACAGAGCAGGAAGCCCAACATGGGGCTCGATCCCAGGACCCCAGGATCATGACCTGAGCCGAAGGCAGATGCTCAACTGACTGAGCCACCCTGGGGCCACACTGCCTAGTTTATATATTTAATAGATGGGTGATGGTTAATGGACAAAGCAAGCAGCCAGGGAAAGTTTTAGGGTGCTATAAGTTAAAAAGCAAGAGAGCCAGTATGGAGATGGGAATACCTTTGGGAAGGCTTAGATGCCCTCTCCTGAAAGGGAGTCTGTTAACCCCTTTCTTCTCGCAGTCCTATATCGTTTCTGGAAAGGACTACCCTCGTGTGGAGTTGGACACCCATGGCTGTGGCCTGCACTGCTCAGCCCTAAGCGACCCTTCACAGGACCTGCAGTTCATAGTGGCCGGAGATGAATGTGTCTATTTGTACCAGCCTGATGAACGTGGGCCCTGCTTTGCCTTTGAGGGCCATAAACTCATCGCTCACTGGTTTAGAGGCTACCTTGTCATTGTGTCCCGTGACCGGAAGGTTTCTCCCAAGTAAGGACTCCAGGGAGAAGGGAAAGGGAGTAGGGCTGTCCTTGTTCCCCAGAATTCACATGATTTTAAAATCCTAATACCTGGATCATGTCAATCTCCTACTGCGGTTTTATGTAGATTATGCTCACACCTAGATTCACTTGTAACGTTTTTACTGAAAAATGTATTTTTGCTACAGACGTTCGCTAAGCAGACCTGGTGCACCGCTTTTGGGGACTGCTTTTTGGTTTTTTTATTCTTCTGTCAAAATAAATTGGGTGGAGGAAAAAGGAAATGAGTAGTAGAGAAGTTGGAAAGGGCTGAGAGGGCAGGACACAGTACCTTTATTCTGAGCCACCTAAAAGGGGCGGCAGGGTCTTCTGCGTGAGGGAAGTGATCCCTGTCAGTGTTAGTTCGTTTTAGCTCAGCACTAAGCGCAGCGTCTTATTTTTACCAGGTGCTAATTACGTTAAACGAATGAGCGTTTGGACGTTCTTAATTTTTTAATCTATCGCTTACGTTAATCATAGGATCCTGAAGGGTAAGATCTCTTCCTTTAACTGCCAGTGCAATGTCACACTTACGGAATATGCTGCTAGAGGGGCCAAAGGGTGGTTTGTTCGGGGCGGAGTGTGCACACCAAAGTTGTGATATAAGGGGTTGCTGAGACAGAGGTGGTACAAATATCTGGTGCTTTTTCTTTTCCACACAGGTCAGAGTTTACCAGTAGGGACTCCCAGAGCTCCGACAAGCAGATTCTCAACATCTATGACCTGTGCAACAAGTTCATAGCCTATAGCGCCATCTTTGAGGATGTAGTGGATGTGCTTGCTGAGTGGGGCTCCCTGTACGTGCTGACGCGGGATGGGCGGGTCCACGCACTGCAGGAGAAGGACACACAGACCAAACTGGAGGCAAGGCCACCAGGTTCCCAGAGCTGGCCATAGGCACCCAGACACAGCTGTAGGAATAGGCTCCCCAAGTCACTTTGGCCAGGGTGTTTCCTTCCCTTTGGGGCACAGCCTTACCCAGATCCCTTAGGGTAGAATTACAAGGTAAATGGTCTGGGATGAGGTCTTAGAGGAAGATAATGGCTAGGAGCCTGAGTCCACTCTCAGGGTCCGCTCTGTCTGCCAAGAGCCTTGTGAGGTAAGGCGATGTTGGTCTTGGGGGTATCTGAGAGGTCTTACCCAGTCTGGGATCTAGGCAGATCAGAATTCCAGGACTGTGTGGCTTGTGTGTCGTAGGTGCATTCTGGGAAGGTGTCTTCTCTGAATGGCTTCTACCAATTTTCTAATTTTTCCTCTTCCAGATGCTGTTTAAGAAGAACCTATTTGAGATGGCCATTAACCTGGCCAAGAGCCAGCACCTGGACAGTGATGGGTTGGCCCAGATCTTCATGCAGTATGGGGACCATCTCTACAGCAAGGGCAACCACGATGGGGCTGTTCAGCAGTATATCCGGTCAGTCTTGGGGCGCTTTCAGATATAGCTCTGCATGCAGCCAGATAGGCTAACACCTGGGCTTCGGTGAGGGGAGCAGACTCCACCAGGAACCACCCTTTCTTTCTGCAGGAGCTGTAATGGCCTGAGTGAGAAGACAGTATACTTAATTGCAAAGGGTTAAATATTACATGACCAAGATACAGTTGAGCCGATGAGTACCTTTTGTTTTAAATTTCAGCCTGGCCTTTGTTAATATTCATTTTGGGGGCAGCCAGCTGGCTCAGTTGGTACAGCATTTGACTCTTGATCTCAGGGTCGTGAGTTCAAGCCCCATGTTGGGCATATAGCTTAGTTTAAAAAAAAAAAATTCGTTTTGATCTGATTCTTTTAAAAGAAAAGGGTATTCATCTCTTGGCTTCCACAGTTTCTTTCCTTGGTACTAATTCTTGGAATTTCCTGCCCTAGTAAGGAGTTGTGGGAACCTGTCTAGCTCCTTTCCCTACCTCCCTAGAATTCCTGTTTTCAGCCAAGTTTAAGAATCAGTGCTCTCGGGGCACCTGGGTGGCTTAGTTGTTAAGCATCTGCCTTCTGCTCAGGTCATGATCCCGGGGTCCTGGGATTGAGCCCCACATCGGGCTTCCTGCTCAACGGGAAGCCTGCTTCTCCCTCCCCCACTACCCCTGTTTGTGTTCCCTCTTTCACTGTGTCTCTCTCTGTCAAATAAATAAATAAAAAATCTTTAAAAAAAAAGGATCAGTGCTCTGGAGCCTTGCTTCTCACAAGGTCTGCAGTTCAATAGCATTGATATCGTCTGGGTCTTTATTAGAAATACAGGCCTACTGACACAGAATTTACATTTTAAGAAGATCTGCAAGTGATTTCTATGCACGTAAAAGTTTGAGAAGTACACTGACCCACATACTATTTGATGCACGTGTCTCTCCAGAACCATTGGAAAGTTGGAGCCATCCTATGTGATCCGCAAGTTTCTTGATGCCCAGCGCATCCACAACCTGACCGCCTACCTGCAGACCCTGCACCGGCAGTCCCTGGCCAATGCTGACCACACCACCCTGCTGCTCAACTGCTATACCAAGCTCAAGGACAGCTCGAAGCTAGAGGAGTTCATCAAGGTGCAGGGTGGTGTTAGTGGGAGATTCTGCAAGGGTCCCACCAAGCATGAGGTGGCTCCATCAGGGCTTGCCCCTCAGCAGATGCAGGGAGGGGAAGGAGCTGATCTTATTTGGGGACCAGGACCCTCTGGTCTATAAACTGGGAAGAGGAACAGCCTTTCCTCCTAGTTCTCTCCCATCTCCTCTCTTGTTTTATGATGCTTGAACTTCCCATAGTGTCTAAGCTCAGGGAATTAACATTGGGAGGGCCCTGGGTCCCCAAGGAGTCCCTGAAATAGTAGGGGCAGAGGAAGACTTTAGCTCTTAGAGACTTTCTGAGAAGCAGCAGGACGTCATGTTCTAAAACCATGAAGTTTATTTACTTTATTTTATTTATTTATTTATTTTTGGTCTCCACCATCCTGGCATCGGCTTTATTGTTATCTTAAGAATCTGTGGGTGGGGGGGCACCTGGGTGGCTCAGTCGTTGGGCGTCTGCCTTCGGCTCAGGTCATGGTCCCAGGGTCCTGGAGTCGAGCCCCGCATTGGGCTCCCTGCTCAGCGGGAACTCTGCTTCTCCCTCTCCCACTCCCCCTGCTTGTGTTCCCTCTCTCACTGTGCCTCTCTATCTGTCAAATAAATAAATAAAATCTTAAAAAAAAAAAAAAGAATTAAGAACATTTAAAAAAAAAAAAATCTGGGGGTGGGGCACCTGGGTGGCTCAGTCAGTAGGGCGTGTGACTCTTGATCTCCGGGTTGGGAGCTCAAGCCCCACATTAGGCCTAGAGCTTACTTTAAAAACCAAAAAACAAGAAGAATCTGGTCTTAGAATCAGATGCATGTTTCCTCTCCCTTCCCCAACCCTATTTCTGTGAATGATTTTGTTTAATGTCTCCCTGGCAGACAAAGAGTGAGAGTGAAGTCCACTTCGATGTGGAGACGGCCATCAAGGTCCTCCGGCAGGCTGGCTACTACTCCCATGCCCTCTACTTGGCTGAGAACCATGCACATCACGAGTGGTACTTAAAGATCCAGCTAGAGGACATCAAGGTAAGTGAGAGACCTCTTCTTTTTCTAGGACATTCTCGGAATGATGAGAGTGCCTCCTGGTGGGTGAGGCTGGAGCACACGCTTCCTCTGCCCTTTACTTCTCCACAGAATTATCAGGAAGCCCTACGGTATATCGGCAAGCTGCCTTTCGAGCAGGCAGAGAGCAACATGAAACGCTATGGCAAGATCCTCATGCACCATATACCAGAGCAGACGACCCAGTTGCTGAAGGGACTCTGTACAGACTATCGGCCTAGCCTCGAAGGCCGAGGCGATCGGGAGACTCCGGGCTGCAGGGTGAGACCTCAGGGAGAATGGCTTTTGGACAGTGGGGATCACCTCAGGGGCCTCAAGGGTACCACGCCCATTCCTCCTCCCTCCTCCCTCACCATCCCAGGCCAACTCGGAGGAGTTCATCCCCATCTTTGCCAACAACCCTCGAGAGTTGAAAGCTTTCCTGGAACACATGAGTGAAGTCCAGCCAGACTCACCACAGGGCATCTATGACACACTCCTGGAGCTGCGGCTGCAGAACTGGGCCCACGAGAAGGATCCACAGGTGAGGCCTGGCAAAGCTGGGGGAGATGCTGGGGAAAAGATCATTCTTTCACCTTCTGTGGTTGCTTTTTTTGCCACCTTCTTTAGGTCGGTAACACCTCACCCCTGGGAGCTAAGTGGTCCCCTGTGAAGAGGCGGTTGAAGAGGCAGTTGATTTGCCTTGTCCCGGAGACCCTGTGATTTTGCTCTTCTGGCCAGCAGCTCTTTCCTCCTTCCCTAGGTCAAAGAGAAGCTTCACGCAGAGGCCATCTCCCTACTGAAGAGCGGCCGCTTTTGCGACGTCTTTGACAAGGCCCTGGTCCTCTGCCAGATGCACGACTTCCAGGATGGGGTCCTTTACCTCTACGAACAGGGGAAGCTGTAAGATGGGGGGGGTCTTCTGGGAAGGGGGAAGGACCTGGCTTTCCGGGGGCGGCCGCTGAGGTGTGCCGTGCCCCGGCCCCAGGTTCCAGCAGATCATGCACTACCACATGCAGCACGAACAGTACCGGCAGGTGGTGGCTGTGTGCGAGCGCCACGGGGAGCAGGAGCCGTCCCTGTGGGAGCAGGCGCTCAGCTACTTCGCCCGGAAGGAGGAGGACTGCAAGGAGTACGTGGCAGCTGTGCTCAAGCACATTGAGAACAAGAACCTCATGCCGCCCCTCCTGGGTACTTGAGAGGGTGGGGTAGCGGGGGTGGGGGGTGTGCGGGCGGCCGGCAGCTCTGGGGCAGGGGCTCTGCCATTCCCTCCAGGGGGTGTCCCTTGCTTCATTGTCTCGTTTCCTTCTCGACCCAATCAGTGGTGCAGACGCTGGCCCACAACTCCACAGCCACCCTGTCTGTCATCCGGGATTACCTGGTCCAAAAACTGCAGAAACAGAGCCAGCAGATCGCACAGGACGAGCTCCAGGTGCGGAGGTACCGAGAGGAGACCACCCGCATCCGCCAGGAGATCCAGGAGCTCAAGGCGAGGTACGTGGCAACTGGATACGTACAGAGCTCCAGGGGATGACCTTGTTCTTCACCGGGTGTCACTAAATACTTTTCGTAGAGGGTTAGGTGGAGCGTGTTCAGATATTTCATTCTTAAAGATCAGAGAACGGTATATTCCGTAGATCATGATTTATTGGGCTTTGGAGAGTGTTATCTTGTGGCAGGTACTTTTCTTTCTGTAGGAATCTTATCTTTTACTTTTCCTAAACACACATCTAAGTTGTGGTTGGAAGCCATTCAGAAGTAAAAAACCGCTTTAGAAGATACAGGAAGTGGATAATTTAGAAGTATTTATACTATATATTAATCTACTTTTAAGTTTTAATCTGCCCTTAACTCTATAAAATATTTATTAGAGAAGAACAGTTTCTTCATCCCACAAATATTTACTGAGCCTCTTTTGTGTCTCAAGCACTGTTCTTAACAACACAGACAAAAAGTCCTGCTGTGTGGAACTTACAACGCAGAGTTAGAAACACATTGAATAAGCAAAATATTATGTTAGATGGTGATAGGGTCTAAGGAGAAAATGAGTTCAGGAAGGGGAGTAGGGTGCAGAGCGTGTGTTATGTTCTCACGTATAAGGCGGCCAGGAAAGGCCTCACTGGAAAGGTCACATCTGAGTAAAGACCTGAAAGACCAGCATAAGCTCCCAGTTCTGGGATGACTGAGTCTCGGGGATGGAAGGCACAGCACAGGGAGCACGGTCAGTGGTTGGTAACAGCACTCTGATGACAGGCGGTAGCCACACTCGGCACACCAGGACACGGACTCGTCAGTCGGGGGTTGTACACCTGAAACTAACATGACCCATGTCAGCTGTACTTCAAGTAAAAAAAAAAGGAGATATGAAGGACAGTTTAGTGGTAGTTGTGAAAACTGGAAGCGTTAGTTGGCCTTGGCAGGGAGTGTGTGCTGAGACTGCAGGCCCAAGGCGGGTGTCCTCGTTTGACTCCCTGTTGGTGACAAGGGCAGGGCCTTGCAGTCCCTTCCAGGGACCTCTCTCTCCTCCTCGACTCCAGCCGCCTTCACTCTGCACCCGGCTCTCGGCTCTGCCCACACTCTTTGCCACTCCTTTCTGGTCTCCCTTGCCTGCAGTCCCAAGATCTTCCAGAAGACCAAGTGCAGCATCTGTAACAGTGCCTTGGAGTTGCCCTCAGTCCACTTCCTCTGCGGCCACTCCTTCCACCAACACTGTTTTGAGAGTTACTCAGAAAGTGATGCCGACTGCCCCACCTGCCTCCCTGAAAACCGGAAGGTCATGGATATGATCCGGGCCCAGGAACAGAAACGCGATCTGCACGATCAGTTCCAGCACCAGGTGGGCATGAGTGCGTGGATAACCGTCCCACTCACCGAGCCTCACGGGACCATTAGCTGGTTTTCTTCCCTCCTCACTGAGGATAGGAGACCTGCAGTTCTGATTCTTCTCTCCTCTTTCCCTGCAGCTCAAGTGCTCCAGCGATAGCTTCTCTGTGATTGCGGACTACTTTGGCCGAGGTGTTTTCAACAAATTGACTCTGCTGACCGACCCTCCCGCAGCCCGGCTAACTACAAGCCTGGAGGCCGGGCTGCAGCGGGACCTGCTCATGCACTCCAGGAGGGGCACTTAAGCAGCTTGTGGGGAGGGCGGTGCGGCAGTGGAGACCCAGGGGACGCAGGCAGGGCAGACACACAGTGCCCAGGACTCCACCCTGATCTGATGCCATAGCCCTCAGGAGTAAAGGGGACTTTCTTTTTCTCCCTCCTCCTTTGGCCAGGCCGCCATTCCTCCTCTTCACTTTTTGAGCAGTGTGGATCATTCCAGACCAGCGGGGGAGGGCACCTCAGCAACCTCTGAGTATGAACAATAGCTGCTTTATTCTCTATCCAAGAGCACCAGGCCGTGCTTGGGTCCTTGCTCCCAGAGTCTATAAATAAAAGGATATAATAGTTTGGGAGTTGAAGGGTTTATTCTGGGGACTTCATGGTGATTCTTAGCTGTGCAAAATGTACTTTTCCTCTGCCCTGGAAGAACTCCACTTCCTTTCCTACACAGTTCCTTGAAGACCATGTTGACAGGACCTCATTCCAGTAATGGGGCCTGTGGCACCTAGTAGATTTTGATTTACCAAAGAACCTCTGCGAAAGGCCTAATGCTTTTCTGCTCCAAGAGCAGCCTGGATCAAGGCCCCCAAAACAGCGTCTGCTCTGCAGTCTGGCTGGTCTCTATGGCTCTTGTTGGAACAGCATATTCAAGCAGAAGGCAGACTGGTGGGGATCCTAGGGTTTAGGCCTGCACAATGGTAGATTGGTGTCTTGCTGGATTTAGTATCGGATGATAAACAGGATAAAGGGGCCTTCACTGAAACATTATGTTTACCTCTTCAGAGTTGCAAGCTGAAGTTTGTGTTGCCAGGTGTCTGCCTATTATTTGGGTTACACTGCCTGTCAGAAAATTGCTCTGGGGCACCTGAGTGGCTCAGTTGGTTAAGCATCCGACTCTTGGTTTCAGCTCAGATCTCGATCTCAGGGTTATGAGGCCAAACCCTGCATTGTGCTCCAAGCCCAGCATGGAGCCTACTTAAAAAATTTTTTAAAAAGGAAAATTGCTCCTATGGGGTTGCTTAGCCCAAGAAAGTAACTTGGACATTGTGCTTAGGTAGTATTTAGGAAAGGCAGAGTCCACTATATTTATCATGGCTAAAAATACAGACTTTGGGTCAGGTGACCCGAGTTTGAATCCTAGTTTGATTAGGGGATCTCTTACCTCCTCTGAGCCTGTTTCTTCATCTGTACGTCAGGAATGAGAACACCTTCCTTGTACAGCTGTTGTACGAAGGCTGAAGGAGCAAACAGGTATCTAGGTTTTTGTTTTTTTTTTAAGATTTTATTTATTTGACAGACACAGCGAGAGAGGGAACACAAGCAGTGGGAGCGGGAGAGGGAGAGGGAGAAGCAGGCTTCCCGCCCAGCGGGGAGCCTGATGCGAGAGAGGGAACACAAGCAGTGGGAGTGGGAGAGGGAGAGGGAGAGGGAGAAGCAGGCTTCCCGCCCAGCAGGGAGCCTGATGCGGGGCTCCATCCCAGGACCCTGGGATCATGACCTGAGACGAAGGCAGATGCTTAACGACTGAGCCACCCAGGCGCCCCGGGTGTCTAGTTCTTTTGATAGTGGTTAGCACGTGGGTGCTCAATACATGGTTATTAATACTGTTAGTGGATAAAGCACTTTTCCTGACACACTTGTTTCCACTAACATAATTGTTGGGACTCACACTTCAGTTATTTGTCTTTAGGCATGACCTTTGATCTCTGAACCAGTTTCGTCGATTAAAAAGTAGGAATGTTGCCTACTTCAGGGTTGTAGCGGAGCTGTTTTAACGGAGCCAGGGAAGCTCCACCTAAGTTGCACTAATTGTGCCACAGCTAAGGGGAAAAAGCTGTACAAGTCTGGGTTGCCAACTTTCTGGAGTATCATCTTATGTGGAGGTGTGGAATCCAGCCGAAGGAGCGTGGACGTGGCTCAAGGACGCTTTACTTCCAACGCAGCATTTTAGGGTTGATACTCTTTTCCGCTTGGGCAGGGCTAACTGGCTTGACTAGCCTTTTGGGTGGTGGTCGGGGGACTGCAGAGTTTGCTCTGTGGGTGAATCTGGGGAGCAAATCTTAGTCACTCACCATCATTATTCTTGCTTCAAAACGAGGTGTATGTAAAATAAATGAACAGTAAGCCCCGGGTCTCAAGCCAGGAAGACTGGGGAGGACGGGAACCCAGCGTCCCCACCAGCCCGGGGGAATAGGGGCGGGAACAGAAGGGTAAGGTCTCTGTCGCAACGTTCCAATTCCCGCCCCGAGGGTGGTCCTCCCCGAGGGCGGGTGCCGGAAGTGACGCAGAGCCCTGAGTCTGCGGCTGCAGGAGGAGCTCGGACCCGCGTGCACCCGCTGGCCGGGCCCTCCGGCTCCCCCGGCTCCCCGGGGGACCTCGGCGGCAGCCCCCGGACCTATCTCCCGAGCACAGCCATGTCTGGCAACGGCAACGGGGCCGCGACGGCGGTGAGTACTGAGCCGGGGACTCTCGCAACTTCGGCGTTCCGGAGTGGCGGCTCAACGATTGGCTCCAGGTTGCCACCCTCCGTCGTCTATTGGTCGGAGCGACTATCCGTCGTTTTTTTTTTTTTTTTTTTTTGGTCAAAACAGTTTTCAAAGCGGCAGTAGCTCGGTTGCCCTTAGGAAGGACAGGGGAACTGTGTGAGTGATGGGGGCGGGCTTAAGAGTGGAGGGATTGTCTGGAACGGAACCCCCATCCCTGCGGGGATCTGGGTGGGGGTCCGCCGTGCCTTGGCACCCACGGCCCTAGATTTAATGACCCAGCCCAGGAAAGTTCGTCTCCACCAGACAAGGTGCTATTGCCGGGATCCTTTCACACGAGACAGGGCCGAGGCGGGATTCGGCCACCTTGGGAATATGTCCCACTTTGGATCCTGAGAGAGCGAACCCCCAAATCCTCCAACTGCACACAAACATCTTGAAAGTGCGCCTTCTCCCCTTTTTCCCTTTTAGCGGTCACCGAGCCCCAGCCTACTCTCAAGGTCCCCAACTGAGACACACCTTTGGATTACTATGGTGGGTGGGGCGCCACCCTTGAGTCTGGTCCCTAGCTGGCCGCCCGAGCTCTGGGCTTGTGTAGATGCAAATTACAGCCAGTGGAGGCCACTGCCAGCGCGAGATAAGAAAGAGATGGGGCAGCTGCTGATCTCCGAAGTTCAGCCTGCTGGGGAGGAGAGGGATTTTTTGCCATTACAGACATTCTTGAGCACTGGACTAGGAGTAGGAAAATCTGGATTCTGGCTCCAGCTCTTTTCCCATTATTAGCTGTGTGATTCTGGGCAAGTCATTTCACTTCTTAGTCGCTTCTGTAACATGGTCCCGGAGATACCTGCCCCGTCTACCTGATAGGGTTTTCATGAAGATTAAAAGCAATAGTTCCAGCATGTACATGTTCAGTAAATATTTTTTAATGGAATAAAATATGCTGTGCAGAATCGATGCAATTAAGGGATTGTGTGAACCTAGCAGTTTCTGGGACCTTAGATTCCTTTCTGTGGGCTCCCAGTGCCCAGAATTTTAGTGGCCATGTTTAGCATTTTAGGCCTGGCCTAATTTGCTCAGGGTCCCTAGGGTTTATTTATGGGAGAACTGATAGCAATGCAGTAGACTAGGGTCCAGGAGCAGCCAGCTGTCACATCCTCCAACAACAGAGGACCCAGAGGCTTGCCTGCAAAACAACTCCATGGGATGAAGATCTCAGAATGGGGAAAGTTGACATAATGTACGGTGGCTACTCTCTGATCTAGAAAGAGATAGGACCTCAGACTGAGGAACGCATTTCTCCCTGCGTGGCACTGAACACTTTTGTCCAGCGTGCCCTGGCAGGAGGAAGAGGTTTGTCCCTTTGAGTTCCTAGCTTGGTCAACGACGTTCCGATATTTCTGGTTGGTGAGACCAGAGGCGGCACTCTAGGGGAATGGATGTTAGGCAGCTTAGCCTTTTAAGTCTCGGAGAACATCTGAGGCAGAAAATACTGGAGTCCCAACCTCTTCATTTTATAGATGAACAGATACTGATGAGATGCTGTGCTAAAGGTCAGCTTGCCAAGAGGCTGGGCAGGACTCTATGTAGGATCTGTTGACCGCGGTCCTTTATATATATTCCCGCCGGGTTAGGGATCCATGGTGTGGTATCTATGGGGTAGCGTTGGCAGCCAGGTGACAACACACCAGTGCCTGCTGTATTGTGGATCCTGAACTTGTCCTTGGTGACTCAGCGCCTGTTCTCTTATGGCCCCAGCTGCCCTGCCCCTGTCTGCTGCGGGACCCACCCTCCCTGTAGCCAGGCTGATGGGCCTTATCTCTTTACCCACCCGGCTCTGTGCAGCACTCCCCCAGCCTTAGCCAGGATGGGCCTCAGGGCTCAGCATCCAGTTATTAAAGCAAGAGCAACACGGGTCCTGCGAGCGCTTCCCTCAGGTCTCTGTTTCTCTGGATCTGTGAGGAGGGCAGAACGTATTGAGGAAGGTAAAGGGACCAGTCTTGGAGGATTTCCCCACATCAAGGCTCAGCAGGCCGCAGGCCAGGGGCTGAGGTTCTTTTCTTCCAAGCCACTGATTCTGGTTCTTGGACAAGGTGTTGAGGAACACGAGGAACAGAGGGGACTGTGACTTGGGGATTTCTTTTCTGCAGGAAGAAAACGGCCCAAATATGAGAGTGATTCGTGTGGGTACCCGAAAGAGCCAGGTGAGTACAGTTACCGGGCAGAGGAAGTTTGTGGGAAGAGTTCTGTGCTCACGGTATCACAAGTTGGGGGGCCCAGAGGGTTAGTTCCCAGGACCTCAGAAATGGAAGGTAAATGGGATGGCTGGGTGTTAAATCCCATGAAGAATGGCATATTGCATTCTGTGGAGAGAGAGTCTGGGCAAGCTGTTGGGGTGGAGAGGGCTCCCAGACCAGACCCCTCTCCTTCCTAGGTGGGCATTCAAACCCCTCTCTGAATTCCAGTTCCTTCAGTAGGTCCCTAACCCTCCGAGGGTGTGAGCTCAGGGCAGTGCCAGGGAAGGATAGCACTAATCGGAATGTTTGCCCCCAGCTGGCTCGCATACAGACAGACAGTGTGGTGGCAGTGCTGAAAGCCTTCTACCCAGGTCTGCAATTCGAAATTGGTGAGTTTTCTGGACAGGAAAGGAAGCTAATGGGAAGAAGCTCTTCCCCACCCGGAGGGGCAAACACAGCATTTCTGGCTTTCCCTAGGCTCCAAGCTTCATCCCATTGCCTCTGAGAATTTTTTTTTTTTTTTTAAGATTTTATTTATTTATTTGACGTGAGACAGAGAGCACAAGCAGGGGGAGCGGCAGGCAGAGGGAGAGGGAGAAGCAGGCCCACCCGCAGAGCAGGGGATCATGACCCCAGGATCATGACCTGAGCTGAAGGCAGACCTTAATGCACTGAGCCATGCAGGCGCCCCGCCTCTGAGAATTCTTGGCTGTCCCCAGTTTGGAGGGCCATTTCCTCCTCTGAATACTAACAGCTCTGACTCGCTGGGCCAGCCTGGCATTTAACATCTTCTGCTTTGGGTCTTTTTATTGGTGTGTCTAGTCTTCCTGCTAGCTCATTACATTCCCAGAGGGCAGGGATTGGGGTATATGTGCCTCTGTATCCACCAGAAGTCTTAGCACAGTGCTGGGCTCAGGAGGGGCTCAGGAAATGCTGCTCGATGAGCACCTGATTGATTCTCTCCTCAGTTGCTATGTCCACCACAGGGGACAAGATTCTTGATACTGCGCTCTCTAAGGTAACATATTCCCCCCCCATCCTTTTCCCTCCCTCCTCTCTCCTCCCCCCAAGAGATTCACTCTGGGGCTCTTTTTTATTTTTATTTTTTTATTGTTATTTTTAAAGAATTTATTTATTTGAGAGACAGAGACAGAGAGTGCAAGAGAGAGAGAGCACACACAGGAAAGGCAGAGGGAGAAGCAGGTTCCCCGCTCAGCACAGAGCCCAATGCAGGGCTCGATCCCAGGGCTCGATCCCAGGACCCGAGGATCATGGCCTGAGCGGAAGGCAGACACTTAACCAACTGAGCCACCCAAGCGCCCCTTATTCTTTATTTTTAAAGATTTTATTTATTTATTTGAAGCAGGGGGGAGGGAGGGAGCATGGTGGGTGGGAGCGGCAGAGGGAGAGGGAGAAGCAGATTCCCTGAGCAGAGAGCCCAACATGGGGCTCGATCCCAGGACCCTAGGATCATTACCTGAGCCGAAGGCAGCTGCTTAACTGACTGAGCCACCCAGGCATCCTTCTGAGGCTCTTTCTTGACTGGCAGATTGGAGAGAAGAGCCTGTTTACCAAGGAGCTGGAACATGCCCTGGAGAAGAATGAGTAAGTGAAAGACAGTTCTTACTCATCTCTTGCTAGGACCCCTGTGCACATCAGACCTGGATATCAGCTAGACTGTGGGGCTTCAACCTTTGGGTAGGCTAGAGGGAGGCTCATATGTGGGTTTCTCAGGCCTCAGAAAAGGAGAGTGTCCTGGTTCTGAGCGATCTGGCTGCCTGGAAGGCGGGATTGGCTGGGGGAAGGGAGGGTGCAGGGCTCAGGGTCCTGAGGTCCTGGACAGGCCCGCTTCCTAGCAGACCACTGAAGTAGAGGCAGGCATAGGTGGAGGAGGGGTGGGGGCCTGCTGCTGGGATTCCTTCTCCTTGCCTCCCTCTTCTGTCTCTCTAGAGTGGACCTGGTTGTTCACTCCCTGAAGGACCTGCCCACTGTGCTTCCTCCTGGCTTCACCATTGGAGCCATCTGCAAGTAAGAACCGTGCAAGTTGGGCATGGGCAGGCGGAGGCATCCTGTTAACCTCTGCTTTTCCCTTTGGGACTCTGCCCTCTGCCTCTAGGGAACTGAGAACATGCCAGTTTGTTGGTTATGGAGAGAGCCTGGAAGTGACCTGCACTGAGATCTCTTCCTCATTCTTTAACTTTCCCTCTGTTTCCAGGCGGGAGAACCCCTATGATGCTGTTGTCTTTCACCCAAAATTTGTTGGGAAAACCCTAGAAACCTTGCCAGAGAAGAGGTGAGTGGGGCCTGGATAGGCATCCTGGTGGGACATGCACAGAAGGTGGAGGGCTGAGAGGGAGAGGAGGAAATCTCGGGTTAAATCTCATTTTTTTTTTTAATTTTTTTTTTAAAGATTTATTTATTTATTTATTTGAGAGAGAGAGAGAGAATGAGAGGCAGAGAGCACGAGAGGGAAGAGGGTCAGAGGGAGAAGCAGATGTGGGACTCGATCCTGGGACTCCAGGATCATGACCTGAGCCGAAGGCAGTTGCTTAACCAACTGAGCCACCCAGGCGCCCCTAAATCTCATTTTAAACCCTCTCTCTGAGCAGTGTGGTGGGAACCAGCTCCCTGCGGAGAGCAGCCCAGCTGCAGAGAAAGTTCCCACACCTGGAGTTCAAGAGCATTGTATCCTTTCCGAGGAGGGAGGGGGCAGTGGCCAAGGAGGAAGGCGGGGTCCAGAGGGTCCAGGGAGTCACGAGAGCAAAACGAGCTTCCAGAGGAAGTGGACACAGGCCAATGGAATGTCTGTCCTCCAGTGTCTGCCCTATTCATCCATCCACCCATCCATCCAACCATTCATAATCCTTTCATATTTTCTTAGCCCCAGGCCAGTGCCTGGCACTAGGGATAATGGTGAGCAAGACCAACGTTGTCCTTGCTTATAGAGTTTTACATTTTTGTTCTGGAAACAAATGAGCATTGATAATACAGAGTGATACTAAACAGTGATTACTTGGGAAGGGGGGGAGGTGGAGGGTGCTTCCATTTTTATTTCATATTCTATTTTGATACTCTAAACATATCAAATGTTTTGTAAAGCTAATTTTCCAAAATAGTATGTGTTAGCACTCCCGTGCACAAAGTAGGGAATTCTCTGGAAGCTTCTAGCTAGAACATCTAGAAGCACAGACTTGGGGGGTCAGGGAATGCTTCTCAGAGGTGTGGTAACCTTGGGCAAGTTAGTTAACTTCTCTGTATCATCTTCCTCATCTGTAAAATGGAAATAATTAGAAGACCTACCTCACTGGGTTGTGAAAATTAAATAGGAGTATGTAAAGCACTTTATTTTTCTTTATTTTTATTTTATTTTATATTTTTAAGGATTTTATTTATTTGCCAGAGAGAGAGAAAGAAAGAGAGAGCACGGCAGGGGGAGCGGCAGGCAGAGAGAGAAGCAGGCTTCCCACCGAGCAGGGATCCCGATGCGGGGCTCCATCCCAGGGCCCTGGGATCATCACCTGAGCCGAAGGCAGACGCTTAGTCGCCTGAGCCACCTGGGCGTCCCTGTAAAGCACTTTCAATCAGTGTCTGGTGTATAGCCATCAAGTGTGAGTAATTAAGTTAATGTTAGCTGTAATCAGTAAGCAGAAGACCAGAGGGGAGCTGTTAGATACGGAAAGACTCAGGCAGGGGGAGCAGTGTGAGGTTCCAGACTGCCCAGTGCTTGTGGTCCTTAGCAACCCTGCACAGCGGGGAAACCTCAACACGCGGCTGCGGAAGCTGGATGAACTGCAGGAGTTCAGCGCCATCATCCTGGCCGCCGCTGGCCTGCAGCGCATGGGTTGGCAGCACCGGGTGGGGCAGGTAGGGGCTGTCCCTGTTTGTCCCCAGTTAACCTTCCTCCTTCTCCTGCCTGTATTCTCTTTCCGAACATCCTGCCTCTAACGGTATAAGCTGGACATGGGTCCCAGGCTGAGAAGATAGGGGATCAAAGGCCAGACTCCCACTTTTGCCTACCTAGGCTTTCTGTGTGATAGGGAAGCCCCCTCTCACTACTGTCTGCTTTTGGGCACCCTCATCTTCACCCTTCTGACTGTCTGTTCTGCCCCTGCAGATCCTACACCCAGAGGAATGCATGTATGCTGTGGGTCAGGTATGTTTGACCAGGGAAGCCATGTGTTGATGTGCCCTTTCTTTTGTTCTCAACCAAAAAGCCGGTCTCATAACCTTCTGCATCTACTTCTTCCGGCATAAACATTTCTAAGGAAGGGCAGGCCTTGGGAGGCTTCTGGGCTAAAAGGGATCCTTCCTGGGGAGCAGGAGGAGGTGGGCTGGTTCCCGTCCTCACCTCCAGTGGTTGCGGAAAGATTAGGCCTGATGTCTTAGGCTGTTTTTCCATCAGGGGGCCCTGGGCGTGGAAGTCCGAGCCAACGACCAGGACATGCTGGATCTGGTGGGTGTGTTGCATGATCCGGAGACTCTGCTTCGCTGCATTGCCGAGCGAGCCTTCCTGAGGCACCTGGTAGGGTCCATGTTCCACCTGTGGAGGGGTGGGGACTTGAGGAGTTGGGAATAGTTGACAGGAGATTTCTCATATTAAGGCTCTTATTGAGAGGTAACTCATTCTTAAATGTTTGGACAGGACCCAGGTCTGGGCCCCTGCCTGTTTCCGTTGTCTTCAGAGGTGTCTGTATCTCTGAGGGCTCTGGCCACACGGTGGTGTTGAGTCCGTAGTTCACAGGGAGAACTTCTCATTGCAGGAAGGAGGCTGCAGTGTGCCCGTGGCAGTGCATACAGCCATGAAGGATGGGCAAGTAAGCAGGGGAGGTTGGGTGGGAAGGCAGGTAAGGGAGCACCGTGACATGTTCCTGTGCATCTTGAGTTGCCCGCAAAAAGAGCCCGGGTTTCCAAGCAGTGCTCTCAGAATATGCTGAGGTAACCCGTTTTCTTTGCCAGCTGTACCTGACTGGAGGAGTCTGGAGTCTAGACGGCTCAGATAGCATGCAAGAGACCATGCAGGCCACCATCCGTGTCACTGCCCAGGTGCCAAAGCTGGAGAGTGAGGGAGAGGGTGAGAAACAAACCTGCCTGTTACCTCCTCTTTCGTGCTCACCAGATCCCACCTCCTTCCCTCACCTAGCATGAAGATGGCCCTGAGGATGATCCACAGCTGGTGGGGATCACTGCCCGGAACATTCCACGAGAAGCCCAGCTGGCTGCTGAGAACCTGGGCATCAGCTTGGCCAGTTTGTTGCTGAACAAAGGAGCCAAGAACATACTGGATGTTGCACGGCAGCTTAACGATGCCCACTAACTGGTCTGTGGGGCGCAGGTGCCTGGGTCCTATTGTCCAGTGCCTACCTCCCAGCCCTCAGTGCCCTATCCTCACTGCTACCTGGTGAGTGATTACCCCAGGGATTGAACTGCAAGGTCAGAGACTTACTTACCTCACTTTGGGGCTGTGGGGAGTGCCTTGCCTCTGCAGTAGGTGGGGGTTTCATCTCTTTAGAGAAAAAGTTCAAGCCACGGCCTTTGAATGTAACCAACTCAACTAATAAACCAGCTCTGAAGGTGACTTTGTTTTTGGTGAGGTTGCAGGAAAGATAAGGACAGACACAAAGCCTGTACTCTTTACTTCAGAGGCTGGGACCTCTGTGCAAAGTTCTCCTGGAATGTTCTTTGTTCCTGCCACAGCAGTTCTCATTTCAAACAACAAACGGTCTCCCAGCGAAGAGCGGTGATCGGAGAAACCTAGGACTTAATCCCTCTCCAGCTAACCCGTATGGGTATTCGATAGGTGGGCCATGTATCAGAGTTCCCCCGCCCCCCCCGCCGACCCCCCCCACCTCAGGATAGGAGTCTACAAAGTCAGTGCTACAACTGTTATAGAATGACAACAGACACTGCGTTTTTTTAAAAAAAACAATCCTTTAATAAACAAAATTAGTCCATCTGAAACTCCCCAATACGTAAGGTACTAGTCTTGGATGGGTTGTAGCTGCAAAATTCCAGTTCCGAAGCAATCGGAGGCTCAGTGCAGACAGGGACGAACGGGCCGGTGCTGGTACGGAGGGAGGTGCGTGGCCCGCGGAGTAGTCGCCGGAAGGAAGTGGGGCGAGCGGCGGGGCCCGAGGGCCCGGCTGCGGTCACCGCGGGAGCGCGCACACCTCCTGCGGTCCCCACGGCCCGCAAGGCCGGGGCCCGGCCCCTCCCCCGCCGCGGCCCGGGCGGCGGTCCCCGCAGAAGCGTCCGGCCCGCGGGTGCAGACGGCGGGACCCGCGGGAAGTGGGGGGGGGGGGGCGGCGCCGGGGCGAACGGTGATCCGTTCTTCCCGCACCGCGTCTGGAGAGTCTCGGCCCGAGCACCAAGCCGGAACCCCGGCCCCGGCGCGCACCTCAGCCCTGCGTCAGAGCGGCGAGCAGCTCTTCCAGGAGGCGCCGCGGCCTCCCCGCCGCCCATCCGCGGTTCCGGGGCCCGGGCGGCTGAGTCACGGGCGCCGCGGCGCCCGGGCCTCTGCGCCAGGCGAGCGGGGCCGGCCCCCGGCCGGGCGGCAGCGGGAGCGAGGGCCGGCGAGCCCGCGCGGGGGAGGGGCGGCGGCGGCGGCGGCGACGCGGGAGGGGGGGAGCCGAGCGCCGCGGCCGCCCGCCCCGAGCCCGACGTGGCTCAGCTCTTTCCGTGAGGGCGGTGGTGGCCCTTAAAAGGGCCTTTGTGATGGCATGGGGGGCCGGCTGCGGCGCGGGCGCCCCTCAGTACTCCTGAGAGGCCTGGGTGGCCTTCTTGCCGCCCGCGGGCGCCTTCGGCCCCACGGTGGCGCTGGTCTTCTTGGGCAGTAACACGGCCTGGATGTTGGGCAGGACGCCTCCCTGGGCGATCGTCACGCCGCCCAGCAGCTTGTTGAGCTCTTCGTCGTTGCGGATGGCCAGCTGCAGGTGGCGGGGGATGATCCGCGTCTTCTTGTTGTCGCGGGCCGCGTTGCCCGCCAGCTCCAGGATCTCCGCGGTGAGGTACTCGAGCACCGCCGCCAGGTACACCGGCGCGCCGGCGCCCACCCGCTCGGCGTAGTGGCCTTTCCGCAGCAGCCGGTGCACGCGGCCCACTGGGAACTGGAGGCCGGCGCGCGACGAGCGCGATTTGGCCTTGGCGCGGGCCTTGCCGCCGGTCTTGCCGCGGCCCGACATACTGCGCGAGGTAGAAGAGCAGTGAAGAGGGACGCCTCGAAGGGGGGTAAAAGAGAGCTGCCCGCCGCAGTCCAACTGCTGCCGCGCGCGCCCAGGGGCCGCCCTTATAAGCCCCCAGGGCACACCTCCGCGCCCTCCTGATTGGCTCTTTTCTCGAATACCCGCCTCCGGTTGGTTGCAGTTAACCCTTCCGTGACGCGCCACGGCCGAGGGAGCGCGCCCGCCGATTGGTCCAATTTGAAAACCTTTTGCCCGGGGAAAAAGGCGAGGAGGAGCGGTAGCACGCAGCCAGCCACCCACTCCCCGAGGTAGCCAATCCATGTGAAGGGCGCCAGATTTAAACGCTACAGGGGGAGACCAGAACCGGAAGACAAAGGGGGTGGAGTCTGAGCCACGTCTAGAGCCTCTGGGAAATCTGCGAGGGCTTAGGATTTTTAAAGGAAAGGGGTCAGCGCCACTGCCTCCCTTTCCAGGTATGGTCACTCTCTTCGCCTTTCTCCCTCCTCCCATCCTGCAAAGGGAAAGTGAAAAGGGGAAGAAATGGGATTCCCCCCCCCAAATTCTGTCCCACACGACAAAGGTATCTCCAATCTTATGACCCTCCCTGCCACCGAAGTATGAGGATTTCAGTATTTATTCAACATGTTCTGTCTGGTCGCAGTTCTTTCTGTTCACTTCTTGCTACAAGGAGCCTGCTGTACTGAAAGAAAAAGGAGGGGGCAGAGGCATAGGCATCCTCTTGGAGGAGGTGCCTCCACCAACCCTCCCAATCTACCCTAAGATGCCCATATAGGAGATATACCTACAGGAACAACAATAAGAAAAAGACAACACTTTATTGTCACCACCGGGAGCACCTGGCCCCCCAGTCTGCTCTTACTAATTAGAATACTTAATTTATAGTCAAATATCAAGTGATTTTCGAGCCTGTGTCCCTATCCCCAGCAAGGGCTCTATCCCCAGGCCCAACATATTCCTCGAGAGTCCGAGTCATGGATAACTGCATAAAAGCAGCAGTATCCCACCTCAGGAGGCTGCAAAGACGAGACGGGACGGAGAGGGAGAGTGGCAAGTTGAAGGAAGCCACAGGCAAAGTCCAATCAACAGTCAGTAGAGGGCAAGACAGGCCCAGGGTGTCAATAATCACAGCGGAATGGAATCACTAAGTACAAAATCTGGGGGAGAATAAGAGGTGGGAGAGGCCTGGGCCAGGAGGCATTCCCAGTCAGGAAAGAGGTCGGCCTGAGTCAGGAACCCTGCAGACTGTGCAGTAAAGGGCAAGGACCAGGGGACTCAGACATCGTAGAAGAGCCGGACAAGCTGGTACCGAATGGAGAAGGTGACAGCACTGCCAAGGATCTGTGAGGAGAAACACACTAGAGTCAGAATCATGGAGAAAGGCAGACAGGGAGCTGTATGTAGAGCCCTTCCCCGACCACACCTGGAGCAGCAGCAGGAGCAGAGTCAGGTTTCTCTCATGCATGGGCCCGACGACCTTAAGGAGCAAGTTGATGAGGGTCATGTTGTTACACTCCGTGAAGGTACCATCCTCATGCTCACTCTGGCGCACCGTCACTAGCTGGAGACTCTCTGCTACCTGGAGGGGCCAGAGGTGGAGAGAACTTCAAATCTGCTGCAGCAATGGGGATCTGCTTCATGCTTCCAAACTCCCCTTGGATCTGATGCAGGCCCAGGATCCCCGGTCCCTGAATTCCCAGTGATGGCCTAGAGCCTTACCTCCTTGTTACCCTGTTACCTTTAGAATAAATGTGCCCAAGAAAGAGAGGTTCTTGGTCTTGAACTTGGAATAGCTCATCTCCAGTTTGCCTGTCTTGGTATTGAGTCTGCAGGGGGAAGAGAGCTTTATGTGACGGGGCCACTACTCCAAGAACTCTCTTCACTGCGGTCAATTAATAGAAAGAGCACTGAACATGGCATCAAACAACCTAAGATCTATTTCTGGCTCTGCTTACTACTGTGTGATCAGAGCTGATTAGATTATGTAGGTGAATGTGCTCTGAAATTTGTAAGGGCTAACCATGTGGAAAGAGCCCTTCTTTGGGCCCACACCCTTTGCACAGCAGATGTATAAGGCTGGCTTTACGCATCCCAAGTGAAAAAGCTGCGATGTCCCTTTCAAGCCCCAAAAGTGGCTACCTGGGAATACGGTGGCGAGGGCAGGGTATGATATGCAGGAGCTGAGGCAGTGAGTAGAGGAAGTTGAACACCTGGGGCATGAAGAAGAGTAGCATGGTCTTGCTGAAGTGTCCCAAGATGCCCACCACGGCAAAGGTCATGCCAGCAAAGTAACAGAAGGTATCTCCCACAAACACCCGTGACGGGTACCTGTGTGGGGGAGAGGATCTGAGCCAGTGGCAGGAGGCACTATCCATCTTTTCTCTTACATTACACTTCCTGGGCCCTAGGCTAGCCCTGACTCTAGTTCTGGCCCAGAGGAGACTCTGGCTCTTCTAGCAACTGTCTAGGACCCAAGGCCCTGCATTCATCTCTTCCTGGGGGCTCCACAGCACTCGTCCCTAACTGCGACTGGGCAGAAAGCAATTGAAGAATATTACCAACTGGAGACCCAGAAAACACTCAACATAGGTGTGCACAGGTTTAAGCCTCTCCAGGAGTTGGGTCATGACCAGGACCATACTCATTCTACGATCACATAGTTATCCCCCTAGCCACAGGCCCACTTACCAGTTATGGTAGAGCAATCCCAAGGTGGTGAAAAAAAAGGGTATCATGAAGTAGAGGGAAAAGACATGATCATCCCGATAATCACCTTTGGAAGCAAGGGAAAAAGAAAAAAGGAAAAGTTGATAGGTGCTTCCCTTGCATACCTGGGTCCTATTTTTGTCTCTAAGTTCTGTCCCAAGCTGTACTCCCCACCTCTTCCAAGTCACATTCAAGAACTCACCACCCTTTTTGTGTCACCCAGGCAATTCCTAATATTCCACCTCATTCACGAACCCTTCCTAAATGAGTTACTGTCTTCAATTTGGTTTAGATCAGTCAGACCTAGGTTTAAATACCAGATTTACTTCCTGTGTGACCTCAATCATGACACATTTAAATTCTCTAGCCCTCAGTTTCCTCAACTATAAAATACAGTTCACGAGAACCCCTGCCACGTTACAAAGTTTAAATGAGATAATGCTCACTAAAGTGGTTAGTTTTAATAAACACTGATATCAATGCTTATCAGCCAAAGACCACCAGAAACACACAAGCAGTCAAAGCTGGGTTTACTGACTTGTAACAAGGGAGACACTGGAGACCACACATCATAGGCAACCATGAGATGCCTTAGTAAGGGAATATTAGGAGGATGTGTTATAGGATTCGTTTTAAGTAGTTCTGGGGAGAAAGCAAGGAGGTGGAGTTTTGCCCTAGACTGGGTGCAGTCAGTCGAAGTAATTCTGTGACTGAGCATCTTAGTTTCATCTAAAAAGTAGGAGGAACTGAGTTATCAGAAGGAAGCAGCAATTGCTCACGTCAGCCAGAAGAGGGAGACCTTAGTCATTTTTGAGGGATGCACAAAATGCGGTTCTACCCGGATTGGTTTTACTCTATAGTGGTCATAGAGTGACCCTGTCTGACTTGGAAGTTCTGTGAAATTGTTTCTGTTCCATAGAAGACCATGGCCTACCTATTAGTGCCAATCCAGCTAAAAATGACAGGGCTTGCTATTTTTCTTTCTTACATTTAATAAATCTTAATATATCGCTTTTTTTCCCCCCCAAACTCCCCAAAGCCAGGTATCAGGCAACTTCCTTAACACTCAGACTTCTCTTCTCTCCCTCCTCTTAATCCCACC
This sequence comes from Zalophus californianus, assembly GCF_009762305.2. Taxonomy (NCBI): domain Eukaryota; kingdom Metazoa; phylum Chordata; class Mammalia; order Carnivora; family Otariidae; genus Zalophus; species Zalophus californianus. The sequence goes on from NC_045605.1 coordinate 15,437,491, forward strand.
TACCTTCCAGCTCCACCAGATTAAAGACGATGATGGAAGCAGCAATGACCAGTGACTGGCCAGCCTCTAGGCCATTAATTCCTGCTAGGATATTGATGGCATTGGTACAGAACACTGCCAGCAGCCCCATGTAGACATAGTACAGGATCCCTGGGGGAAGAAGACAGTAAAAAGTGTGTACCATTGAAATGAGGACTCAAGGATATTCTGTTGAGAAAAGTGGTGGGGACAGAGGATCAGACGAAGGACCAACAGAAAGAATCTGAGAAGACACAGGGACAAGTCAGGGACACTTGGAGGAGAATCTGGAGCACCAGGAATGATGCTCTGCTAGATATCTCCCAGGGTAAGGGTGCCCTGAAGTAGGGGCCACAGGGACCGTGGTGGCAGGGCTACTCACCCAAGTCCAGATGCAGGCCAAGAATCGGCCGGAAAGGCTTGGGCACCACAATGGTCGTGTTGCCAAAGTTGGTGAAATAGACCATGAGAAGAGGTAGTGAGGCAGCTGTAGGCAGCAGCAGCTTATGGCGCCAGCGCAGATTCAGTACATCGTCCGCAAAGCCCAGGAAAATCATGCAGCAGATGGCAAGGAGCGCACCTATCAGGGCCACAAACTGGGGGAGGCTCGGGCAGGTCACAGCTCAAGCCTACGTCCACCTCACCTTTCAAAAATACCTGTCTTTTCGCTGGATTCTCAGCCCCTCCACCCAAACCCAAATAACCCGAACTCTCTCAGGTAGCTCCCAGACCCCGGCCACAAGCAACCTCCCCCACTCACCCACTTACTTCATGGTGCGGGAAGGCTTTACACCGTTCCTCCATAAAGCAGTTCAGGAAAGGGAAAGGGATGAAGCAGAAGAGGATGATAAGGAAAACAGCACCGCTGATCACTCCCTGGGACTCTGGGCTGTGGCCCAGCAGCAAAGGGAGGGGGCGGAGGGAGAGGAAAGGGGGCGTGGTCACTCACTAGAGCAGGCACTACAGCCATCTAATGGGGAAAGGGGGTGGGGTGGGGAAGGGCCCCAGTGCTGGAGTCCCCGATGCACCTGAGGGTCCCCTCAACCACAACATCCCTTCCCAATGTTAGCCAGTGCTGCCCTTCATCTCCCAGAGCCCGGAGCTGTCTGCGGAGTTAGGGCTCCTTCTCCGCCGGGTCAGGCACCCCAGTTCCCGCCCTTGTCCTGCCGGCCCCTTCCTCTGCCCTTGCGTCCCACCCGGGACCCGGGTGCCACCGCTCACATTTGCTGCCGGCCGGTTTTGTTGAGGTCCTGGCCACAGAGGTGCGCGGCGATGAAGTGGCCACGGAAGGCGGGGATGAGGGTGACCGTGGCCACAAATCCCAGCAGCGAGCCGATCAAGTTCACCAGCAGCGGCATTGGCAACTCCGGGAAGGCCCACATGATGACCAGCCAGGGGCCCCGCTCGGCCACCTCCTCAGCTAATGGACAAAATGGGCAGAAGCCCTGGGCCCCCAGCAGGGAGGAGTTGCCGCTCCCCACAGGCTGGGTCTTCCCACAACAGCCTGAGCGAAACCCAACAACTCTGACTTGAGCCGTCCTCCGGACTCCCGCGAGCCTCTAACAGCGCAACCTCGGCGCTGCCCCCACTGCACTTGCATACCCACTGGTTTCCTCCCGGATCTTGTTCGCAGAGCAACCAGCGTCGTGGAAGGCGGCGGCGGCCATTTTTAATACAGGCACGTAGAGCGGGGGACACAAATGTTCCTTTAAACTGCGTCCTTTATTTGAGAGTTTTCACCACGAGGGTAGTGGCAAAACAATTAAAGACAGACAAACAAAAGCGGATACTTTCCTAACGCCGTATTAAAGATGTAAAGCCCAAAGCGGAAAAACGCCTTGCCCGGTTCCAAGATGAACACCTCCTTGTCCCACGTGTCTGACGCCGCTCACTCTTGGTTCCACGTCAGTTTTAGGTCCGCGGGCCGCAGCCGGTCTCGTTTAAAGGGCCAGTACCCCGCGTTTCCTCTGGGGAGCCCCTGGAGCCGGGAAGATGGTTCCTGGAGGCAACGGGGAGGGCAGGAGGGATGAGGATGAGGAGCCGCTCCCCCGCTGCGGGAAGAAAACCTGTTGCCAACCTAGTCGGAAGTCGAGATAAACGCAGCTTAGTTCCCGGGAACGCAGCTACAGTTCGGAAGCTGCTGTAAATTCTAAAGCCTAGGCACTTGAAAAGTCCCTCCCACTCCTCCCACTCCATGTTTTCTTGTCCTTGATTCAGGTACTTTGCCTTCATCATCGCACCGCCTTCTGCCCCCGCAGTAGCAGTAGTTGCCGGGCAACCCAGCGGGGCACTTCACCGCTGAAGGCGCAGGGAGTGCCCTCCCGTCTTGGATTTAACGTGGGACTTGACTTTCCTTGGTCCTCCATTGTGCCAAGCTCCCAAACCGCTGGAAAGAGCTAAGGAAGCAGAAGACTCAGCCCCGCACGTGGCTTCTGTGGGCCTGAGAAACTCGCAGTCAGGCTTCTTCCTCTGGTTATAGTGCCTTTGGCTTGGCACCTGTGTCCTTGCAAATAACAGTTCACCAGCTTCATTCCCTTTCATTCACCAGCCGGCTCTCAGTAGAAAATGATTTACGTTCCACAGAGAGGAAACCACCACCAGGGACTACAGAGACAACTCAAGTATCTCCTCACTTTGTCCACTCTCGAAAATGGCATGTTCCAGGAGTCAGGGTCAGGTTGACTCTTTTCAGGCCAAAGATGGTCTCTCCTGTCTCTCAAAACCAGGTGTGAAATGTCCCTTCTACTTGAAAGCAGCTCTAATTAGCAACAAAACCCAAATATGTATGAAATATACTTAATATACATAAAGTAATCCCAGTAACATACTTGATAGTATTCCACCAGATTTTCAGTACTTATTATCCCACTGGTATCGTTTTTGCCCGGGGGAGGGGGGGGGGGTGGGTGCGCGCGCGCATGCGTACATGCATTTGTGCCTCAGACTTGGAAACTCTCTAGAAGCAAGTGTTTTCTACTCCACAGGGTATTCCCATGGGGCTGACACAGAGATATCTGTATACAAGGTATCATCCCACACAGTAAGTCTGGGTCTTAAAGAGGGACAAATGGCAATAGGAGCACATGGAAAGAGCAATTAGTTGTGATCAGGGGAGGTGAGTAGCATCTCCAAAGATTTCAGTAGGTGGCAAGAGTGGAAGGGCCTCCCAAGTAGGGGAAGTGAGACTCCAGGAGCAGGTGGAAAGGAGGAGCTTGTGGGAGCCTCAGAGGAGGCAGCATTCAGTTATCTTGTTGATCAGGAGCAGGCTGAGACTCCCTGGAGGTTGGAGGGACAGTGTATCTATTTCCTTCTTTATTATCCTTCCCAACCTGTCATTGGGAACCTCTGACTCTTCTCCACAGATCATTAGCCACCCCCCACCCCCCGTACAACCCCCACTGGAACAGGGTTGGGAGGGGACTTGTTCAAAGACAAGACACTAGGGATTCCTCATCCAATATGCATGTTACCATCAGAACATGATTACTGGGGTACTGGCATTACAATATTTTTGTTCCCATGATGGTAAATGCCCAGGTGATGATCAGACTAATTAGGAGAAACAAACACAGGACTTGGCCACGCTTGAAATTTTGTGCCTTTCCTGGTAAAAATTCAAAACATTTGCCTGAATGCTAAAGCTGGTTCTAGAACTCACAGATCCGGTGAGTTGTCAGTGGCTTCTGCTGGTTTCTTGGGCTGGGTAGACAATATCTGAGATGCGTGTCTCCTACTAGGAGGCCCTGAGTGCCTCCCAGTGAGCAAAGCCAATCTATTGTTAAGTTGGATTGCCTGTCAAAGCCTGTCCCCAAAATGTTTTACAGTGCCTAAGAAGTCCATGAGACAGCTTTGGATAGTCTGGGGCAACGAAACTTGCAGGACCCTATCTGTGTCTCTTTCCAGGCAGTTAAGTTACTTTTTCCTTTTCTTTCTGCCTCTCCCCTATCAGTGTATCAAAAGTTGTTAGCTGAGGGGTACATGGGGGGCTCAGTCATTAAGAGTCTGCCTTTGGCTGGGGTCATGGTCCCAGGGTCCTGGGATCAAGCCCCACATCAGGCTCCCTGCTCAGCAGGGGGGGGCCTGCTTCTCCCTCCCCCCACCCCCTCCCGCTTGTGTTCCCTCTCTCTCTGTCAAATAAATAAAATCTTTTTTTTTAAGATTCTATTTATTTATTTGAGAGAGAGAGAGCACAAGCAGGGGAAGGGACAGAGGGAGAGGGAGAAGCAAGCTCCCTGCTGAGCAGGGAGCCTGGCTTGCCCGCCACGAGGCTCCATCCAAGGACCCTGGGATCACGACCTGAGTCAAAGGCAGACCCTTCACTGACTGAGCCACCCAGGTGCCCCAAATAAATAAGTAAAATCTTAAAAAAAAAAAAGTTCTTAGCTGAAAGCATGCCCCAAGATCTCCCATTCCACTGAGATAACATGAGCTTTCAAAAGATGCAAACAATATAGAAATTCCTAGTGTTGGCATGCATAGTGGAATATCTTGTTAGACTTCTTAAAATTACAAGAATTTACTAATCCCTACTATGTTCGTGGGAAATTCTTAAGTACTGTGGGGACAAAGTGATATAAATGCACTTTTTCCCCTCAGAGCGTCTGCTTTAGCATATTAAAGCACCTTGGTTGAATATGAGGAAATAGATGAGTGTGACAGGGTCCCCGCTCTTTTATTAAAATATTTTATTTATTTATTTTATTCTGGGGGGAGGGGCAGACGGAGAGGGAGAGAATCCCAAGCAGACTCCACACTGAGCATAGAGCCTGACAGGGGGTTCAATCCCCCAACCCTGAGATCATTACCTGAGCCAAAACCAAGACTTAGACTGAGCCACCCAGGTGCCCCCGAGAGGGTTCCCACTCTTTTTTTTTTAAAGATTTTATATATATTTTTAAAAGATTTTATTTATTTATTTGAGAGAGAGCGCACACGTGAGCACAAGCAGGGGGAGTGACAGGCAGAGGGAGAGGGAGAAGCAGGCTCCCCGCTGAGCAGGGAGCCTAATGCGGGCTAGATCCCAGGGTCCTGGGACCATGACCTGAGCCGAAGGCAGACACCCAACAAACTGAGCCACCCAGGTGCCCGAGAGAGAGAAAGAGAGAGAGAGAGAGAGCATGAGCAGGGGGTGGAGAAGGGGGAGGGGGACAGGGAGCGAGCCCGCTGAGTAGGGAGCCCAACATGGGGCTTGATCCTAGGACCCCAAGATCATGACCTGAGCGGAAGTCAGACGTTTAACTGACCGAGCCACCCAGGCGCCCTGTTAGGGTTCCCGCTCTTAAGCAGCTTCCTGGTGAGTGGGAAAAGCCAACATAAACAGCCAGCTAGACTGTAAGACAGAATGACATAAGTGCTACAGAGCTAAGTAACAAGTGGAAGGAAGAGTAGCAGGACTAACATGGGAGACTCGTGTGAGACTGAACTGTGAAGCAGTGTCTGGCTGCCCAGGACCGAGTGCTTCGCGGAGGAGTTGAGGAAGTAAGTCCGAGAACTCAGAGAGCTGAGATCCCTGGGAGGTTGGAGGGTTCCTGAAGAAGGGTTCCTGGGGAGGAGAGTCTGCATAGTGTAACTTTGCACCCAGACAACTTCTTACATAATCTGCTTCTGTAGCTCGAGCCGCTTTGCCCAGTGACAGTTTCCTCCTGGGGTCTGGCCCTGAGTTCTTTCATCCCTTCATTGCATGTCTTTTCCTCCCCTTATGATTAAAAACCCACATTCTAGGGGCGCCTGGCTGGCTCAGTCAGAAGAGCATACAACTCTTGATCCCGGGGTTATGAGTTTGAGCTTCACAGTTCATTCTCACACAAGTCTCCCGTGTTAGTCCTATTGCTCTTCCTTCCACTTGTTACTTAGATCTCTAGCACTTATGTCATTCTATCTTACAGTCTAGCTGGCTGTTTATGTTGGCTTTTCCACTCACCAGGAAGCTGCTTAAGAGTGGGAACCCTATCAGGGCGCCTGGGTGGCTCGGTCAGTTAAACGTCTGACTTCCGCTCAGGTCATGATCTTGGGGTCCTAGGATCAAGCCCCATGTTGGGCTCCCTACTCAGCGGGCTCGCTCCCTGTCCCCCTCCCCCTTCTCCACCCCCTGCTCGTGCTTGTTGAGTGTACAGATTACTAAAAAAAAAAAAATTAATAAACTAAAAAATAAATGCTAGGAATCTTTCATGATTTTTGGCGTCCAGTGATGATGCTTGGCAGGGCTATACCAAGGCTAGTCCATCACCAACGATCTCCCCATCATTCCTTACAGTGAATTCCTAGCATCCCAGGCTACCCCACCACCTCCTCTGGTTCAGGCACTCTGTTGCTGACCTGCCAGATCCTGCCTAGCTCTGCAGCCCCACACTTTAGAAGACATTGTTTATTCCCAGGTACTCATTCCTTGGACTACTGACTGGATTGGGAGAGAGATTAATACCTTCCCTGTTACCTATCTGGGTGCTGAACACTTTGCCATATGTAGCTGGAGAAGAAGTGTCTCTTGGGGAATGGGGGTTCCTTTGAATCCTGATGCAAGAGTTCCCTCCCCCTCCCTTCAGAAGAAAATGACAAGCCCCTGTCCTATAGAGATGGAATCTACTCCCTCAAATCGAGGAAAAGGGATGGATCCTGAGGCCAGAGTGTATCTATAGCATCATTTTGTGTGTGCTTGTTGGGATATCACATATTTGGATGGCATCACATAATTTGGCTGAATCTATTGATAGCCCACTGCTACACCGCCAGCTCCCTTCTCATTACCGCCTCTTCTACACGTGCTCCACAGGCAGGAGCTGTTACTATGGAAATATATTATTTTTAAAAACAGAAGCAGCCCCAGGCTTGGGAAATATCTCCAGAACAAACCCACAGGAGCAAGGAGGTTAATAGGGTGTTCCTGAATCCTAGCTCCTAGTGGAAGGGAGGTGGTGGTGGTGGACAGGGCTTAATATTCCATGTTTTATTCTCAGACTCTACCAGGTTCAGGTTCTTTCTGATCGGTGTCTCCAGGACCTCTGTCAGGCACTTCTATCTAGGACGGATGCTCTGCACCTACTCACCCAGGGCCTAGCTTAGGCCAAGAAATGGGAACCAAAGAAGGTGCTGAGCCTGGGGGTGTTGGGAGAAGGGGGCGATGCTATCCACGGGGTTCGGGTCCTTCTTCACCCCACATGCGTCCAAACTATAGAAATCTAAGCTGCGCAGGGGAAATCAGAGGCGGTATCTCGAGCGATTGAAGTTACTCTTGCTGTGAGCTCAGGGGAAGGGGTGTATCCCAATTTCAGTATGGGGCGGGGTGGTCAAAGATCCCGCCTATTTTCAACCCCGGAACCTCCTCCCCTCTGTGTCGTCCTCCCTCCCTCTTCTAAGCTCCTCGAGCCCCGGGCTCGCCAAGCTCCGCCCAGCGCGGGTGCGGCTCCTTTAAGGGCGGGTGGGGGCGGGGCGCCGGCCGTGTTGTCAGTGTCAGCTTTGCGCACGCAGCCCTTCCGGAGCCGGTGCCGGTCCGCGAGCCCGCACGTCTCTGCAGACGAGTCCCCGCCCGGGTCCGGCAGGGCCCGCGCCGTGGGAGGAGTCGGACGCTGGCCGGAGACTAACCCAGGTCGGACTGCCGGACTAACCAAGGAGGGAACCGGACCGCGCAGAGAGCGACCCCGGCGTCGCGACCCCCGAGGACTCCTCTTGTCGATCTGTGGCACCCGCTAGTTCCGGACACCCAGCCCCGCAGAGCCCCCGAGCCCGCGCGCCCAGCCCCGGGGGAGCCCGCCCCCGCCCCGCGGCCCGCCCGGGCCATGCTCCCCCGGGGCAGCGGCTGAACCCGAGCCGGGTCCCGGACCGGAGCCCGCGCGGAGCATGGATCCGGGCTGGGGGCAGCAGGACGTGGGCTGGGCGGCCCTGCTGATCCTCTTCGCCGCCTCGCTGCTCACGGTGTTTGGCTGGCTGCTACAGTATGCCCGGGGCTTGTGGCAGGCGCGGGCCCGCGGGGGCCGGGGGCCGGGACCCGCCTTAGCTGCCGAGCCCGCGGGCTTCCCGCGGGAGCTGGGCGTGTGGCGCTCGCTGCTGCGGCTGCGGCCGACCCGGGCCGGCGTCCCCGAGGAGCCAGGCGTCCGGGGCCTCCTGGCGTCGCTCTTCGCCTTCAAGTCTTTCCGAGAGAACTGGCAACGGGCTTGGGTGCGAGCGCTGAACGAGCAGGCCTGCAGGGACGGGGTGAGTTGGACAGGAGCACCTAAGTGGTCCCCTCACTCAACCTTTCCTTATGCCTGGAGGGCCGGATGGGGGTGGGGATCAACTGGAGAACCCTATGGCTATGGCTTCTCTTCTCCTCCGGGATTAGAGAAAAGGATGCAGGTGGGGCTGGAGGTTGTAGAAATCTAGCTGTGTCCCAAATTCTCTATTCTGTGGTGGAGGTATTCTCTGGCTCCAAACCCAAGCACAAGTTGCTGTTCTCATAGCAACGCTAATCCCTGGGCCTGAGGGCACTAACATGTAGCCTGGGTGCAGGTTGTGTTGGAGGAACGGGGATAGAAGGGAAACAGGTGCACCTGCAGAAGGAATTTGCCTGGTCCTCATGCCACCTCACCCAGTTAACATTTCATGCCCCATATCCCTGGTTTGACCAGGCAGATAGATCCCCAAGGAGCCTGAATTACCACCACCACCCCCAAGCCCTTAGTAATTTCACTGATACAGACTAACACATCCTTCTTTTTGCTGACCTGCAGCATATATATTGTGGAAAAGTTGTTAAGGTGGAGAGCAGATTAATAGTCCATGCCCTTCTCAGTAGATGAGCCTGGAGCTGCCCCTTGAGGGTCAGTCACAAACCAGCCCAGCCTACTTCCTCCCATTGCACCATGGGCATCTGGTCTCCCAGGAAGTAGGGCAGGAAGCATGGTCATAAGACTGAGGTGGGGTGGGAGGTAGAGGCCTCCTTGTCATGGGGCCCTCTACCATCCTGGCCCAGCGATCTCTCTTCGCCCTCACTGCCTATCAGCTCCCTGCCCAGAGGGTTCTCCAGCTCTAGCTCCCACTAGGACTTTACTCGCTCCCCAGATGCCTGGAAGCGGAAGTGTCCACACAAGAAGTTGCTCAGTCTCCTCTGTCCAGCTAGCCAGCCGAAAGCCAGATGACATCTGTTAGTCTACACCTTGAACTCATCCCTCCACCCAGTTCTTCCTGTACCTTGTCCCTAGGTCAGGAGCAACTCCTTGGGACAGCTGACTCAGCTGGACATTGGCCTCCCTTGCAAGGGGTGGGGAGATTGGGGTTCCAAGCATCCATCTCCCCATCTCCCTATCTCCCTGGGCCTGGCCTTCAAACAAGCCAATGACAGGAGCAGAGAAGTTGGTATTCCCTGGTTTGCCAGGCACACGAGCCCTGTGAATTTATTTCCTCTCATCCCAAGACCCAAGGAAGGGCTGCCAGCTCAATTTGTGCTCCCTCCCCAATTCTTCTTCCCATCCTGCTCTCTGAATGGGGCTTCAGTAGGGTGTTTTCACTGCTGTGTAAGAATTAGGAAGCTCTTTCAAGACCTAAGCTAAGCAGCTTTCTGCTGCCTAATACCACCCTGCTATCTGCCTTGAGGAATTAGCTAGGCCCCTGGACCCTTGAGCCCTCTGAGCTTGCTTTTCTTCCCAGTCCCTCTGGGAAAGTTCCCCAAGGCCATGCTGAGCTAGTCTTCAACCCCAACAATATGAATAGGGTCATACCCTTGATTCTCGCATCCTATTTATCTGGAAGAAGCCTTAGCCTCATTTCTTCAGCTCTTGTCTTGAATAAGTGGCCCTGCTGCTTTTACCCTTAGCTCAGCCATGTCGCTCTCTCCCCAGTTATATGTATGTACCAACCAACACCTTTATTATTTTTTTTCTATTCACGCCTTTCTTCGGGGGTAAGTTGGGGGATGAAGAGGAAGGTGAGGGGAGAAGAGGGAGGCTCCTGGTAATTCCAGGAGAAATCTAGGGTCTTCCGCTCAAGGTGATCTGATCTTTGAGGTGATCTAGCAACTGCAGGCCCTGGGCATCTGGGCGTGTGGCGCTCGCTGCTCACCCAGAGGGGTGTGGTTCTAGGGGAACACTTCCTGTCCTAAAGCCCTGAGCCAAGGAGGGGCCAGAAGCCAGCCTGCAGCTGAGGCCTCTGCAGTGCCAGGGCCCAGCCAGCAACTGAGCAGGCCAGCCCTGTGGGGGGCAGCTCCAGAGACCTGATCCTGTGTCCACATTACTCCCTCAGAGTTCCATCCAAATCACCTTTGAGGAGGTGCCCCAAGTCCCACCCAGAGCCAGCATTGGTCATGTGACCTGCGTAGACCAATCGGACCGCACCATGGTAAGGGTTTGATGGGCGCTGCCTTCCACAGGGCCTGAGGCGGGCTGATCCCAAGAGTTCCTTTTAGTCTGAGGGCTCTTGACCTGGAGTCTCTGAATGCCTTCAGGGTCCAAGGACTGGCTTCAGGAGGGCTGAGAGTCGCATTCAAGTGACATGTCAAATGTAGCACACGTGTGTATATCTGCATTTTTCTGGAGAGAGGAGTCTTTGGCTTTTATTTAATTCTTCTGTGGGCTTGTGACCCCAAAGACGTGAAGTCTCAAGGAAAAGAGAGTGGGGAGGGGTCTTCCTATGGCAGAGCAAAGCAGCGCTGAGCCCCCGTCCTCCGCGCCTGACCCTCCTTGCCTCTGTGCCTCGCCGGTCTCAGGTGCTGCGTTGCCAGCTCTCTGCTGAGGAGGTGATGTTCCCAGTCTCTGTGACCCAGCAGTCCCCCGCTGCCGTCTCCATGGAGACCTACCACGTCACTCTGACACTGCCACCAACACAGGTGGAGGGGGATGTGGGGAACCGAGGTGGGCAGGGGGCAGTTCAAGGCCTCAGCCTTGCAGTTGGCTTCCTATCTGGGACAGAATTGGGGAAGGGAGGGTCCTGGGGAATAGGGAGTCGTTGGAGGCATGAGGCAAGTCCACCTAGTCCCTCTGTCCATCCCCCGCAGTTGGAAGTCAGCCTGGAGGAGATCCCTGGCGAGGGCCTGCTCGTGTCCTGGGCCTTTACTGATCGCCCAGACCTCAGCCTGACGGTGCTTCCCAAGCTGCAGGCCAGGGAGGTAAGGGGGCAGGGCGGGGAGGAAGAGGCAGAGCAGGGAGGCAATGCAGAGCTGAGGGCCCCACCTCTTTGTTCTCCTCTGCTGTGCAGAGAGGCGAGGAGCAAGTGGAGCTCTCCACCATTGAAGAATTGATTGAGGACACCATTGTCAGCACCCAGCCGGCCATGATGGTCAACCTCAGGGCTTGCTCTGCGCCTGGAGGCCCGGTAAGTAGGCCCTCAAAGCAAATAGTTTGTAAGCGGAGCGTCCCCAGTGTGCTACGTTGGGATTCCTGTTCTTTTTACCTCCTTCTGCTCTTAGGTACCCAGTGAGAAGCCACCCGTGGTGCCCCAGGCACAGCCAGCCATCTCCAGACCTACCCGGTTATTCCTCCGGCAGCTTCGAGCGTCTCACCTGGGAAGTGAGTTGGAAGGTGAGAGCCAGAAGCAGCTGGGGGACTGCCAAGGCTATGGGTGCAGGCGCTCCCTGCCCTCTGCTAAGGGTGTGGCTTCATTATTCCTCAGTGGCTTCCCATCTTTGATCTGAGCATCGTCTAATTTCTGGTTCCTCCCAGGCACTGGGGAACTGTGCTGTGTAGCTGAGCTCGACAACCCGGTGCAACAGAAGTGGACCAAGCCCATGAGCGCTGGTCCCGACGTGGAGTGGACTGAGGACCTGGCCCTGTAAGGAGTGACTCCTCCATCCCCACCCCTGCTCTCATGGGCAGACTGAGGATCAAACCCTTCCAGCATAGCCCTGGCATGAATCAGTTCTACTCTTAGTAAACGCTTATGTGAGCCCTGATTGTATGCCAGGCCCTGGCCTAGGTCCTGGGGATACAAACATGACCAAGATACACCCCCACTCCTGAGTTGATTGCAGGCTCCAGGCAGAGACAGAGGTACATAAAGAAGATGGGATAAGGGCTCCAGTCAAGATTTACACAAGGTGCCGTGGGCATGCTTAGGTGGGGGAGATTAATTCCCATGGGGAAATAAAGATCGGAGTAGGCTTCATGGAGGAGGTGGTGTTTAAACCACCCCTTACAGCAAGAATAGGATTTCAACAGACTGTGACAGAAAAATGTTTTTGGCAGAGGAAACAGCTTGAGCAAAGGAAAAGGGGTTGTTTGACAGAGAGAGAGAGAGACAGGGAGGGCAAGACTGAGGAGGATCCATGCCCAGCATCCCGAGCGGAGCCCTATCCCATTCTCTTGGGAAGAGACAGTGTTTGTTTGTTTGTTTAATTTTTTAAAGTCTTATTTATTTAAATAATCTCTACACCCACCGTGGGGCTCCAACTCATGACCCTGACGTCAGGAGTCACCTGCTCTTCCAGCTGAGCCGGCCAGGTGCCCCAGGAAAAGAGAGTATTTGGGCGGCAGGAGTTAATCTGATCGGAGCCCTCGTTCCATTTTATTTATGGACATCTCTCTTTGCCTCTGGACTGTGGTCAGTTTGAGGGTGGGTGCGGTTTGCTAATCTTCCCCCTCCCTGCCCCACCTCCTCCTGGCCACAGGGATCTGGGCCCCCAGAGCCGGGAGCTGAGCCTCAAAGTACTGAGGAGCAACAGCTGTGGAGACGGTGAGTATCGGGCAGGAAGGAGCACCTCTGGGTGGGTGCTAAGTGGGGCCTGGTCGTGGGCCCAGCTCACAATGCTGTCCCTTTCCCCAGCTGAACTCTTGGGCCAGATCACACTGTCTGTGGGGCCCCCTTCCAGACCTCTCTCCCGAAGACAGCTATGCCCACTCGCCCCTGGGCCGGGGAAAGCCCTGGGACCGGCGGCCACCATGGCAGTAGAGGTGAGAAGCCGAGCCTAGGGGGAAGATGGGAGGACGCTGGGGAAGGGCAGTCTTTGAGGCCCCGCCTCTTTGCTCTTCCTCCCCCTCGGCAGCTTCAGTATGAGGAGGGCTCCCCCCGGAACCTGGGCACTCCCACTCCCTCCACTCCACGCCCCAGCATCACACCCACCAAGAAGATCGAGCTAGACCGGACCATCATGCCTGATGGCACCATTGTGACCACAGTCACCACCGTCCAGTCCCGGCCCCGTGTAGAAGGGAAACTAGGTAAAGAGAAGGGAGCCCAGTCCGAGCCAGGGGCCCCTGCCTGCAGACCCGTGTGGGACAGGGAAGGGCAAGGGAAGGGCAAGGGAAGCCCTAATTCTAGCTCCTCCTGTTTTCCAGCCACAACTAGCTAATCATCTCTCTCAGGCTTCCCCTTACATCCCTCCTCTTCCCCACCGTTCCTCTCCCGCTGGGATCCTGGGGATCCTGGGTCTTCTGGGCCCTCCTGCTGGCTTCTCGCCCTTCCACCTCCCGCGTTCCCCACTGACTTTTCACAGGTCTCCTGCTGGCCCTTTCTGCGGCCCCAACTGCCTACTTGTCCCTCCCTCTACCCTCAACCTTCTAGCACCTTTGGGATCCACCAACAAACCCAGTGACCTCTGTGATACTTCTCTCACTCCTGGGGGCCCTCCATGACATTCCTCCCATCTCTGGGGGGGGTCCCACGGGGTTCTCTCTGCCCCCAGGGGACCCTTGTGCCATCTCTGGGCACTCTCAGCATCTTCAGGGCTTCTCCCCACGCCCTGGGTGGGCCCCCTGGCACTTCCCCGCACTCGCATTGGTGTCCTGTGGTGTCTTTTTGCCCCCCTGGCATCTTATTAATCACCCGTGTGATTGACTGTCCCTTAGTCACCCCTGCCCTCTGAGTCAGCCAAAGCCTGCCTCTCAGTAAAGACAGTAGGGGGTGGGGGCCACTTTAAGGCACCTCCCAGCTCACTGACCCTCCCCCACCCACCAGACTCCCCCTCCCGCTCCCCGTCCAAGGTGGAGGTGACCGAGAAGACGACAACTGTGCTGAGTGAGAGCAGTGGCCCCAGCAGTGCTTCCCACAGCAGCAGCCGTGAGTGGGGGACCGGGAAGTGTGAGTGTCGGTGGGCACGGGGACCCCAGAGTCAAAAAACCATTTTGCGTGGGACCCAGGAGCCGGGGAAGAGTCAGGTTATCCATCGTCTGTACCCCCCAGCAGGGGAGAGCCACCTTTCCAACGGCTTGGACCCTGTAGCAGAGACAGCGATTCGTCAGCTCACTGAGCCCAGCGGGCGGGCAGCCAAAAAGACACCCACCAAGCGTAGCACTCTTATCATCTCTGGCGTTTCCAAGGTAACGTGGCTCTGAGGAGAGGAGCTGGGATAGGGAGAAAGCCCTGATGGGTCACTCCTGCCCATTAAAATGTGTTCCTCCTACCAGGTGCCCATTGCTCAGGACGAGTTGGCACTATCTCTGGGCTATGCGGCATCCCTGGATGCCTCAATGCAGGATGATGCAGGAACCAGTGGAGGTCCCTCCTCACCACCCTCAGACCCACCAGCCATGTCCCCAGGACCCCTCGATGCCCTCTCCAGCCCCACCAGCGCCCAGGAAGCAGATGAGACAACACGTTCGGACATTTCTGAGAGGCCATCTGTGGATGATGTTGAGTCGGAAACAGGGTCTACTGGTGCGCTGGAGACCCGCAGCCTCAAGGATCACAAAGGTGGGGAGATATTGGCAGCACCCCCTCCCCTTCTTTTATGCCCAGTATCAGGACCTGGGTCTTACTGGACACTTAAGGGAATGGGATTCTCAACCCAGTTTGCCTTCCCCTTCCTCCGCTGAGGGATCCCCAGAGTTCCCAGCCTGTTTCAGCCAAGACAGAGTGGAGAAGGGGAACTTACTGCCTAGGGTCCTGGCCTGGATCTGACAGATGCCAGTGACAGGGAGGAATGCCAGAGTATTTCCCTTAACTTCCACTTTTCTTCCTTCCTGGGTCTAAGCATATATCTTCTTTCCTATTGTTGTGTTGTTTTTTTTTTTTCTTTATCCCCCTTCCATTCTGTACTCTCTTCCTTATGAGTATAAGAAATCCTACCCTGGGTCAACTCTCGGAGTGTCCTTCTAGCAGTGACATGGCTGGCCCATGGATAGTCGTGGTGCTTTTCTAACTTTTAAAGATGAGGGGCTCACCCCCACACATCTTTATCCCTCTGCCAATGAGTCTATCAACCACAAATGTATTTAACTGTGACTTAAGTCTGCATCACTTCTTGGTATAATGAGATTCCTAAGTCCAAAGCCTGCTGTGTAAGCACTTTTCTCATTATGTTGGTCCTGAATTTACCTCCTTGAGGTTTTCTAGCTGCCCTGCTTCCGGCTCACATCCTGGAATTTGGTCGACGAGTCAGTGCCCACCCACCTTGTCGTTCCATGATTTTAGGGGCTCTTAG
This sequence comes from Zalophus californianus, assembly GCF_009762305.2. Lineage (NCBI taxonomy): Eukaryota > Metazoa > Chordata > Mammalia > Carnivora > Otariidae > Zalophus > Zalophus californianus. Next base: position 15,452,828 of record NC_045605.1, read on the forward strand.
GAATCCCCTCTACTCAGCCTTTGTCTTTCTGTAGTAAAGAGGCCCAGTTGTCAGTCTGGCCTCGCAGAGCAGCAACCCCGTGACGTTGCTGCTCAGCGGCAGTCAGGGGGTGCACACAATCCCATGAGCACCGCCAGTTTTTCCTCAGGAAAGATAAAAGGCATGTTTTTTCTCTACTTTCTTTTCTAAGGAAGCCTGGCTTTTAGACAAAGGAACTGGTTCTGTTCTGTATCTTTGACCCCTCCTCGCTTGGTCCTTTCTCTGCTCCCCACCTCACCCCATGTCTGCCCTGCCCCTCTCTCTGCCTCAGCCTCCCCTCTCCCCCCACAGTGAGTTTCCTGCGCAGTGGCACGAAGCTTATCTTCCGCCGGAGGCCTCGACAGAAGGAAGCTGGTCTGAGCCAATCACACGATGACCTCTCCAACACGGCGGCCACACCCAGTGTCCGAAAGAAGGCTGGCAGCTTTTCTCGCCGCCTTATCAAGCGCTTTTCCTTCAAATCCAAACCCAAGGCCAATGGCAATCCCAGCCCCCAGCTCTGAGGGCCCTTCCCACCTCCTGAGCTAGGAGAGGGCAGGAGTCCTCTCAGCCCACCCCCCACATCCTCTTCCGTTCCCCTTCCTGGATTCCCAACAGCCTGGGCCAGGGAAGCCCTCTGGGTTCCAGGAAGCCCTGTCCACCCTGGGCTGTGGGGCCGGTTGGAAGGCTACTTGCAACGGGAAGCATGAGAGGGGCGGGCACCCGTTGCTGAGGACACAGAAGAGGGAGTGGGTGGCTGGGAGTAGAGGAGGGCTCTGTCCTGGCACGTGTGGGCATTTCTCAGAACCGGTTGCCTGCTGTTGACATTGGCCCCTCAGAGGAGTCCCAGGGTGCTCAGCTCCTCAGCTGGTCCTTCCTCCCCTATTTATTCTCTTTTCTATTTATATGTGTGGTCCAGGACCCTCAGTGAACAGATGAGAGAGGGCATCTCTCCCAGGTGACCCTTCTTTCCTGTCCCAGGAGGGTAGGCAATTAATTCCCTTTGGGACAGGACTCCCATGTCTCCCTCAGGTCCCCACTCCAACCAGCACCAGTGTCTGCCTCTGGGGACATTGGCAGCTCACAGAAAGCCCGAGCCGGTGCCCTGGATGGGGGGCAGGTACTCCCCACCTCCCTGCCTCCCCTCCTGCTCCTCATCCCTCCCTCCCCTTTATTACTGTTTTTGTACTTGATGCCTTCTCCGTGAGCAGTGGCTCTGTCAGAAGGAGGGAGTCAGGAGCTGGATGGAAGCCTTCCCCAGAGAAATGGCTTTCAGGGGCTTTATTAAAGACTGTGATGATGATGGAGCAAGAGCAGGGCTATACCTCTGTGTGTTGGGAGATGATGATGTCCATTGCTGTGTGATGGCTTGGAATTTAATTTATTAAATTAAAGTCAAATTGGAGTTTACAAACTGGACAAATGGTTATCCTTTGAAAGGTGAGTGAGCAGCAAGGCTGGGGCATTGGGGGGTGGTCAGAGACAGGGGACCAGATAGTGAGGTAGGGTAAACGACACACATATGGGGTCTGCTGAGAAGTTCCTGCAGGGAAGAAGGGACAAGTAGAGAGAGAATGGGAGAACGAGACTTTGAAGGGTGAAGTCATAGCAAAAAACGTCAATCAGAGAAAAAAGCCATCTTCATTCCCCTTTCTTGAATAAGCTGCTCCTTCCAGGATATAATAGAATCCTAAGCATGGATTCTGGATCTAGATGGCCTAGATTTGAGTCTCAGCTCCTCTAATTACCTGTGTGACCCTGGGCAAGTTACGTTACCACAGAGTGTCTCAGTTTTTTCATCTGTAAAATGGGAACTGTGATAGTAGCTGTCCCTTGGTTGTGGCTGAGAAGTAAATGCATAGAGTGCTTACAATTCTGCTGGCATATGGTCAGTGCTGAATAAGTGCTAACTGTTGCCTCAGAATTCTGAGACAGATTGGGAGGGGGAAGTTTTAAAAGGGTTTCAACATACTGAAAAGTCTTTCATTCCTAAGTGTGGGCAAGTTTCAGGGAGTTACGGATACTAGCAAAATCTACACCCTGGTTCATGTTCTGTGGGACCTGACCCAGGATTTGAACCAGGTAAGTTGCAGCAGGATGTCAGCCCTGGACCAGGGACAGAAAGCCTGAGTGTGCCACAGACACACCAAGTGACCTTGGGGCACACCACTTCTCTTTTCTGGATCTCTACTTCCTCATCCCTAAAATGGAGAGTGGCTTAGATAATCATTCAGGTCACGTCCAGCCTCGCCATTCTGACTAACTTACATCACAGGGGGTTTGGGGCACATGCCTTTGGGTAGGCAGCATGGAACTGTCGATGTTTAGCATGTCCTGTCCATACTAGTCACAGAATATAGGATTTTTATTTTTATTTATTTATTTGAGAGAGAGCGCACCAGTAGGGTGAGGGGCAGAGGGAGAAGCAGACTCCCCGCTGAGCAGGGAGCCCAATGTGGGGCTCAATCCTGGGACTTGCCCTGAGCCGAAGGCAGACACTTAACCAACTGAGCCACCCAGGTGCCCCCGAATATAGGATATTTAGTACGTGGCAGAGTATGGATATTTGGTTAATTTGTATAGTGATATGCTCAACTCTAGGTCATGAAAACTCAAGAGATTTACCAGGCTGTTTCCCTTGATCTACGAAGGGCAACTCTTAATAGCTCACAGAGGAGCAGCTTATTTACCAAGAGGCCAAGATAGCCAAACACGCTGATCTCGAAATTTTACAATAAACTTTTGTTGATGGGAGGGCAAGTGTTCAGATTCCCACTGGATCTGTGGATTGAGTGGATGGTAACTGGAAGTTGTACTCAGCTTCTAGTGCTGAGCTGCCCAGAGCTCAATGGAATCACATAGTTTATGGTAAAAAACTGGATCACATTTCAAATACAGGTGGTGGTTTTTTTTTTTTTAATGAATGTATAAGAAATACAAAAGATTATTTGATCAACTTTATCCATTTTACACTTTCAGAGGAGAGCCACAGCTTTTCATGAGTATGAATTATGCTTTAAGTCTTTGTGGCAGCTTTCAAAGAACAAATCTCAGGGTGTGTCTGAATTATCCAACCAAAATTGTAGCTTGTTTTCAAGAGAAGCAGACTGAGATGGAAGTAGATAAGCTAGACAGCAAGATGTGGTCTCAAGTTTTGGAGATGTGTGGATCCCAGAGCTATCCTGAAACTTTTGCCCTGTAAAAATTGTTTTGAGTCTACATAGCTCTGTGAATGAAATTTTTCCTCATGAAATTGCTAAATTAAAGCTAAGAACCATCTTCAGCGGTGTAAGTCTGAATTAAAAGAAGGCTGGCATTTTGTGTATTACTATCTGTGCTTTTGAAGGAATGAAGTTGATAAAGTATATTTTTGTTACTTCTGAATTATATTTTAAAAACTCTATTTTAAAATAGGGACAATGCTATAATCCACTGTTAGTAACAAACTTCATGCACAAATTTTTTTATGCACAAATTTCCGATTTTACTCTGACTTTGTTATTTTTAAGTGTCTTTTATTTATATTGAACATTTAATGTGTTTTCTGATTATATGAATCATATAGACTTATTTTAGGTTAGAAAATACAGAAAAATGTAACAAAATAAATCTCAAGCCCAGTGAACTTTACTAAGGTACATTATTTAACAAATACCTCTTGAACCCTTAATGTTTCAGCTGCTAGGCTAAGTGATGGAGTCATGAAGGTGAAGAGCACATACAATCCCTGCCCTGCCTTACTGGAAGACTTATTGGGAAAAGAAGCATCTTCACTGAGACCAGAAGAACGAGTAGGAGTCAATCAAATACATGTCAGAGGGGGAGAAGGGGGAAGATGGCACCAGGCAGAGGAAACAGCAAGTACAAGGCAGGAAAGGTTAAAAGGTGGCTAGGTGTGGTGGAGAAACTGCAAGAAACTCTGTGCTGGAGAGCAGAAAATGAGGGCAGGAAGGACTAAAGACACGGTTGAAATATACAGGACTCAGATGTTGAAGGGTCTAGAAAGCCTCAGTATGGTTTGAGGTTTTTGCCTCGAGGCAACAGAAGGCGTTGACGCGTTGAAACCGGGGTGGTGGTTTAATCAGATCTCCGTGAGCAATGTCTTGGAGGGAAGCAAGAGTGCATACAAGGGAACCAGATAGTGTAGACATCGGGCTGGGCGTCGTTAATAGACTAGCGAGGAGGCGGCGAAGGATGGGGGGTGAATTTGAGAGCTCCGGTGTTTAAGGAGGTAAAATTCACAGGGCTTGGCGGAGGATCGTAGGTAACGGATGAGGGAGGAATCAGGAAGGACTACCGGCTTTCCGACTTTAAAGGAGGGGATGGATAACATGGCTGTTCACTGAGCCTCGGCAGAGGAGAGGTGGTGGGGGGAAAGAGAAGATGGCACAGGAATACCGATATTTAAGAAATCAGAGTAAGAGGGTGACGGATAGAGGTAGGATCGAGTTCGGGTCGGGAGGGGCTGACAGCTCCGCGCACGCATCCTTGAGCGCAGCTGCCACCGCCTCCCGCTCCTCCTCCCTGAGCTCGCCGGCAGCTAACGCAGTAAGCCGCGCGCGGAAGGAGAGACCCCACTAGGCGCTGAGCTCGAGCCCCGCGCAGGCCCAGTAGGTGCCGAGCGCGGAGCCTGCGCAGTTGAGGGAACTCGGGGCCTTGGGATCCCAGTCCGCGCCTCGCCTGGAACCCCGCGGCGCCAGCGACGCTACCTTCCCCCCAGCCCGCCGGTCCTCACTCCCGCCCCTTCCGTATTTTGGTCGCGCACGGCCTCCGTCAGTCGCAGCGGCCATTGGCTGTTAGAGGGATCCGAGAGCGGCAATTGGCTCTCGCTGGCCGTCGCTCAAGCGCCCTTCCGGAGATGGTCCGAGGTGGGAAGAGTTGCAGAGAGCCGGCAGCCGAGGGACGGTAAGCTGTGCTCCGGGCTTGGTAGGGGGAGCGTCGGGGTGCGCTCTGAGCAGGCTGCCGGGGCCAGGCTCTTCTTTAGTCACCTCGGCGAGGCTTCCTCTGGCAGCTCGGCCACGTCGGTTTGCCTGGCGCCTGCAGTGCCCCCGGCCCCTAACCCCGACTCGAACCTCCTTGCTTTCTCGTCTGGGGCTTCGCTGCTGCTGAGACATGGTCACCGCCATGCCTTAGTGGGAGAAGGACTCCGGGAAGCCTGCGGGGCTGCGAGGGAGAGGTTTTACCTGCCGGGACGGTCTCCTTCTCTTCGAATTCTACCGGTGTTTCAGGGGCCCGGGCCCCGCCACGTAGGGCAAGTCTTCCCCGCTTCGCCTATGCACTGGGATTTCTTTCGGTCCTGACTTCCCTCATTGGCGCTTTGTTTTGGCGGTTGTCGTCACACGTCATTGTCATCTCTTCGGTCAAATTGTGAGTCCTTAGGAGGTTCAGGACATAGGTTCTTCCTTTTCTTGAATAGCGTTCTGGTTAATTTGGTGCCTTGCGTTAAAATATATACTCTTAAGTATTTGCTGATTGATTCTTACTGTGATTCCAGATGAAAAGAAGTATTAGGAATTCCTCTGGTTGTCCCTTTGTTGAACGTCTTGTAGAATTATGCTTAGAGCGTCTCACCCTCAGAAGCAAGGATCCAGATAGCTAACACTTGTTGAGTTCTGGCAGGGTGTTAACGGTAAGCGTTTCAATATCCATTATTTAGTTTAGTCCATAAGTCAATTCAGTGAGACAGGCTTAATGATTCCCCTGCTTCATGGGAAACTGAGGCGGAAGTAACTTGTGGGAGGGCACACAGCTAGTAAATGGGGGCGCTTTCTAACCAGGTTTGTTGAATCCATCACTAGTTGTGATATTAATATCCCATTTTACATTCAAAAAAACAGGTTCAGAGAAGCGAGGTTATTTATTCGAAGAGTAAAGTAATAAGTTACAGGTTCACTTAAACATTTTAAAAGAGACCGTATGAGGATGTGCTGGTCCTGAATTTAGAACTGAACAGGACACAGGCCAGGCTTGTAGGAGCTCACAGTTTATTGGAGGAAGCTGACAGAATAACTACTTACTGAAACATGTTTGGGGTATTGTGTATACAGATAGGAGGCCTATAGGGAGGAAGGAATCAGACAAGGAGAGAGAAGATGGCAGGTGTAGGAGGAAAACGGAGCCAAACTCCCTGGCTTTGTATTCTGTCTCCATCACTCCCTAGCTCTGTGGCCTTAGGTAAATTACTTAACCTATCAGGGCCCATTACCTCATTTGTGAAGTGGGATAATAACACCTCAGTAGGTGGGTTGTTGTATTAATGAGTTTTTTATACATAGAGGACACTTAGAACAGTGTTTTGCCTACTGTAGATACTTAATGAATGTTATATTATTCTAGGCAGAGTAAAATAATTGAGACAGGAAACTTGAACCCAGGTTTTCTGACAGCTGGTCCAATGCCCTCTCTAGTATACAAGGTGCCTCACTGTATTCCTTGCCTGCAGAAAGAGGAGTGGTGACCAGATAGTCACTGTCCCACAGCTCCCCAGGGTAGAGACAAGCAGGGCGCAGGGAGAGAAAGTAAAGAACTCTGGGGGACAGCGAAAGAGGGATTCAGGGAGCTTTACCTAAGTTTCAAGTCATTCTAGATATCTAGATACCTAGATAGCCCACCTCCTGGGCCTTATCCAGTCCAACAACAGGTATATGTTTAGAGTATTTGTGCTCAGCACTGTGCTGTACACAGTATATGGACACAGATGGGCGTGGTATGGTTCCTGCTCAGAAGCAGCTAATATTGTCCAGTTGGGTGAATGAGAATAGAACACATCAAATGACCGTGGGCAACATACAAATAGGGTTGAGATTTTCTGGTATTAGCTAGGCCAGCCATAGAACCGAGAGGCCAGAGTAATCTGAGGGGCAGGTAATGTAGGAAGGCTTCCTGGAATGTGATCAGATCCTGACATTGATTGTCTGAAGCGTACAGAGCTCTGTGCTAATGCTGGGAATGGGAAGGGCAGGGGCGATGGTCTGCCCTCAGAAGCTTCTAGTCTGAGGGAGACAGACGTTCCATTCCGTCGTAACAGCACTAACAAAGCTGTACACAGTGCTCCGGGGACAGCAGGTGGAGTCTCCAGCTGTACCTGGATGAATTGGGAAAGGACTCACCAAGGAAGGGACACTGGGCTTGAGGGTAGGTAGAAGTTTCTCAGGCAGAGAGTTTCAGGAGAATGTAATGTGTATAGGGACCAAGATGACTGAGTCAGAGAGGAAGAGGAATGAACGGAAGGGAGAGGAAGCCAGAGCGGCAGCACGGTGTGGACAAGGAAGAGCATGGTCTTTGGCTTAGAGTCAGGATGCTCTTACATCAGATGAAATGAAGTCTGGGAGAGGGCTCGCCACAGGGCGGACTCATGGTAGGGCCTCAGTCGTGGTAGTTTCCTTACTCCGTTTCTGGAGAAGTACGTTGAGGCCGGTTGGAGAAGAGCCTTGCGTGCAGTTCCAAGTGGACCTGATCCTGTAGGCAGGCGAGAGAGGAGGTTTCGGATGTTATGTCTGACTTAGGAAGGCTTTCCCTACTTTTCCTACCCCAACATCATAAAAATAGTCAACATTTTTTTCCTAATAGGGTTCACTGTGAGTCTAGAGCAGCCCAGCAGCCCCATGTGCACCTCAGAGTGTCAGAGGTCACTGGCTTCTTCTCAGAGGGGAGGCAGAATCTGTGGATTAAAAAAGGGTTTCTCTGATAAGCAGGTACGGTAGGTTCTTGTACTTATGGGCATGAAGGGTTTCATGTATTTTGTATTTTCTCTGTTTTTTTCCCCCCTCTTGGTATGTGGTATTTTTCAGAGCTCCCACCTCTTTCAGGTAGACCAGTGCCCTGCTCCCTCCCAGGGCCTACCACGGTAGGGGCATCAGCAACTGGGGGGCATCATCCAGGACACTCAAGGGGCAGAGTCAAGGCCCCTGTTAGTGTTCTCTCTTGTCCCCGAACTTTTGCTTTCAGTGTTGTCCTCTGTCACTCTAATTTAATGAGGGAAACTGTTCTTTGATTGTTCTACAAACTCTGCTCTTGGAACTGCCTGTGTCAGAACTGGGGTGCTGAGATAAAAGGACAGATTTCTAGGCTTAACCCTGGGCGTCCTGAATCAGAAACTCTAGAGAAGGGGCTGGAGAACTTTGCGTTTGTATGCATATTAAAGGTGGAGAACCTGCAGTTTCTTACTCAGCTTTCTTCAACAGATATTTATTATAGGCCTAAGCATGCTTAGAACTGTAAGTACCCAAGGTACAATATCAACTGGGTAGATACGGCTTCTTATGTTTAAATGGAATCTGTATTTGACCCTGGAACAACACGGGGGGTGGGGGTGCCAACCCTCGTGCAGTCAAAAATCCACGTGTAACTTTTTTTTTTTTGTTTTTGTTTTGTTTTAAAGATTTTACATATTTGACAGAGAGTGAGAGTGCACAAGCAGGGGGAGCGGCAGGCAGAGGGAGAAGCAGGCTCCCTGCTGAGCAGATAGCCCAACGTGGGGCTCCATCCCAGGACCCTGGGATCATGACCTGAGCTGAACTGAGTCACCCAAGTGCCCCTGTTTTTGTTTTTTTGTTTGCTTGCTTTTTAAAAGATTTTATTTTTAAGTAATCTCTACACCCAACATGGGGGCTAGAACCTACAACCCTGAGATCAAGATTGCATGCTCCAGGGGCGCCTGGGTGGCTCAGATGGTTAAGCATCTGCCTTCAGCTCAGGTCATGATCTCAGGATCCTGGGATCGAGTCCCACATTGGGCTCCTTGCTTAGCAAGGGGCCTCCTTCTCCCTCTGCCTGCCACTCCCCCTGCTTGTACTTTCCCTCTCTCTCTCTCTCTCTCTCTCTCTCTCTCTGGCAAATAAATAAATAAAATCTTCAAAAAAAAAAAAGATTGCATGCTCCACCAACTGAACCAGCCAGGAGGCTCCAAAGTGTAACTTTTGACTCCCTGAAAACTTAACTCTTAATAGCCCTACTGTTGACCGGAAGCCTTACCATTAACATAAACAGTTGATCAACATGTTTTGTATGTTATATGTACTGTGTACTATATTCTTACAATAAAGTGAGCTAGAGGAAAGAAAATGTTATTAAGGAAATCATAAGGAAGAGAAAATACACTTATAGTACTGGACTGTATTTATCGATGCTGTAAGTTTATGTGAGCTCTTTATAAGGTGAATCATCTGTCAGTACCTACACCAATATTGTCTTATATGAAACAAAACACTGCAGATGTTACACGTATTACTAACACTAGGCATCGAAAATGAAAAGATAATATACAGTCTGTAAGTGTGTGTAATGATAAATTTTAACTTCTTCTTATTTATTGTTTTTTAAGTACTGCACCCAGTGTGGGGCTCGAACTCATGACCCCGAGATCAAGAGTTACATGCGCCACAAGCCAGCCAGGTGCCCCGATAAATTATACCTTTTTATGATAGATTTGTGTATATTTTTTATGATAGTAAATAATAAATAATAGATAACAAATAGTAAATAATAAAATAGACTAGTATTCTAAAATAGACTAGTATTTATGTATTCGTGACATACCTGACTTTTTCTTAATTCTTTAGATATGTCTAGACTGCACAGCTTGTCTGCAAATTTTTTCAAATTGTTGCAAACCTCCAAGAAGTTTTCCAATGTATTCAAAAGTATTGCAAAACTCTGCATATGAATGGATCTGCCCACTTCAAATGTCTGTTGTTCAAGGTCACCTGGACATTTTAGTCCAGAGGATGTTAGGGGAGTCGTGAGTAACCACTGGGTAGGTTGGACAAAGGCAGATTGTATGGTGGTTTAAAATTCTGGCGGGGACTTAGGATGGGATGCAGTAAGAGGTAAGTTGCTTCTGGGCTCATCCGCAAGCCGTGTGGGTTAGAAAGAATACGGACTTTGGAGTCAGCCTGACCTAACCCTGCCACACCACTAGTCTGGCCTTGAGCAAACCAGTTGACCTCTCCGAACCTGAAGTTCTTATCTGTAAATGAAGTTAAAAATAGTACTTCCCTCATTGGGTGGTGTTGGTAATTCAGTGACATCATGTAATGTGCTTAATATGGTGCTTGACCTACAGTAAGTGTGAAATTAAAAACAATGTTTTGTTATGCCCGTTTCGAAGCTGAGGATGTTCAGGATTAGAAGGGTGAAGTTCCCTGGCTACGGTCACATAGCTAAAGTAGGTGGTAGACACAGGAGTCTGGATCTGAAGTCTGTTCCTTGTCCAGAGCCATCTCTTTGAACCTGTGCACACTGTTCTGCATTCTATCAGAATAATTAATTCCTTCTCGGCTTGTTGCTCTGAAGCTTCGTGAGAAATCGGCTGTTCAAGTTCTTAGCTCAGTGCCGGGCACACACTCAGTAATGTTAGTGTGTGTTTTCCCTTCGCAGGAAGACCAGACAGCTTCCAGGGGTTTGAGGACCTGAGCTGGAGTAGCTGTTTCTCACGGGTCATGGGAGAAAGGCCTCCTGGTGCTTGGCAGGCTGGGCAGTCGTTCACCCCCAGTGGCACTTGGTAGAATCCTTGCAGCTGTGGATTTCTTTCTCCTCTAGGGTGAAGGCCATGCCGCCCCCGGGGAAAGTTCCCCGAAAGGAGAACCTGGGGCTTCAGTGTGAGTGGGGGTCCTGCTCCTTTGTGTGCTCGGCCATGGAGGAGTTCTGCGAGCACGTCACTCAGCACCTGCAGCAGCACCTGCATGGTTCCGGGGAGGAAGAGGAGGAGGAGGAGGACCCGCTTGGTAAGGGGGCAGGGCGTGAAGGGGAAAGAGCTCAAGGAAGGCGGAAACCCGGACTTTCCTGCTTAGGCCGTTTTTGCTTATAAAAACATGGTAGACGGACGCCTTATAGAAAACGGATTCAACAGGGTAAGCGGAACGAATCTGCCATCAAAAGGCAATTACTGACAGTACTTTAGTGAACATTCTTTTGATGTCTTTCTGCATATATACATACATAAGGATGGTTTTATTTTTTTTTTAAAGGATCATATTGTACAAGCTGTCCACAGCCTGCTTTTCTGATTCTCTGGTAATGCTTCTTGATGTTTTCTTTACTGCAACTACCAGTTAGGAATACATTTCATATCCCAACCCCATACACAAAAGTTAAAAAATACTTGAAATAATCCTTGCCTTTATTAAATGCTCTCTGAAGTGTTCTATCTTGTTCTTTTTTATTTAAAAAAAAAATGGGGAGGGACGCCTGGCTGGCTGGGTCGGTGGAGTGACTCTTGATCTGAGTCATGAGTTCAAGCCCCACATTAGGCATGGAGCCTCCTTTAAAAAAAAATTGGTTTGTGGGGCGCCTGGGTGGCTCAGTTGGTTAAGCGTCTACCTTCGGCTCAGGTCGTGATCCCAGGGTCCTGGGATCGAGCCCCCACATCGGGCTCCCTGCTCAGTGGGGAGCCTGCTTCTCCCTCCCCCTCTGCCTGTAACTCTGCGTACTTGTGCGCTCTCTCTCTCTCTGTCAAATAAATAAATAAAATCTTAAAAAAAAAATAAATTGGTTTGCAGTCCTCTAAATTGATTTCTCCAGTTACTAATAGGTCACAACACAGTTTAAAGAATTCTGTTCTATAGAAAATACAGAGGCAGCTCTCTTTCCCCTACCTCAAATTCTGTTTTAAGTCTAGTGACTATGAACTATAAGTAGTAGTTTCAGAAGTCAAATAATATATGTATGAAAGAGAAATTAGGGTGTGTGTGTGTTTTTTTTTATTTTATTATTTTAAAGATTTTATTTATTTATTTGAGAAAGAGAATGAGAGACAGAGAGCACGAGAGGGAAGAGGGTCAGAGGGAGAAGCAGACTCCCCGCTGAGCAGGGAGCCCGATGTGGGACTTGATCCCTGGACTCCAGGATAATGACCTGAGCCAAAGGCAGTCTCTTAACCGACTGAGCCACCCAGGCGCCCTGTGTGTGTGTTTTAAAATAGGCTCCTTGCCCAGCATGGTGCTTGAACTCACGGCTGTGAGATCAAGACTTGAGCCAAGATCAAGAGTTGGGTACTCAACCAGCTGAGCCACTCAGGTGCCCACTCCTTATATGTTTTAAAGTACGTACTTTCTAAAACAAGTAAACCCCTATAAAGAATTGAAAATGTGCTTGGAGAGAGCTGCTCGAGAGCTAGGCAGTGGACTGCAGCAGTCAGTGGCTTTCCCAGAGTGGACAGGTCTTGGGCAGGATATGGGGAAAGAAAGGACTGGTCTGAAGGAAGGAGTGGGAGGCAGCGGCAGAAACCCGGAGCGACTAGCGCCTGCCAGCTACACTTGCCTTCTGGGAGATTTTGCACTGGGCCTCGCACACACCCTTCCTGCTGCCTCGACCACACTTCTCCCTCTAGTTTACAGATATTCGCCCATCACATCTCAACATGGGGACATTTCCAAGTCATCCCTGTCCACATCAAATGACCTCTCTCTGACGATGTTATAGTATCCCAGACCCCTGCCCCCCCCCCCCCATGGACCTTGTGACTGGCTGCAGTTTTATATTTATACGTGTGGTTATTTGATTAATGTTTTTTCTCCATGACTGAAAGCTGCTGTGAGGGTAAGGACTGCGACTCTTTTTACTTGTTATATCCCCAGTGCCTGGCACGATTGGTGGTGGTTAAATTGCTGGTATTTGCCAAATGAACTGCTGCTAATTGGGTCAGAGTCCAGCCTCCTCTCCCGCTGCTAAGTGCTGTAGGTAGGAGAGCTGAGCTTTGCAAAGTGTCAGACTCTTACCTCTAAACCCCTTTATGCAGAGGAAGAATTCTCCTGCTTGTGGCAGGAGTGTGGCTTTTGTTCTATGGACAGTTCGGCTGACCTCATCCGCCATGTCTACTTCCACTGCTACCACACCAAGCTGAAGCAGTGGGGGCTGCAGGCTCTGCAGAGCCAGGCCAACCTCAGCCCCTGCATCCTGGACTTCCAGAGTCGCAACATCATCCCTGACATCCCCGATCACTTCCTGTGTCTGTGGGAGCACTGTGAGGTCAGCGGGCAGTGCTGGGAATAGGGGCGGAAGGAAGTTGGGGATCTTAGCTCACGATGCCTTGACCCTTTCAGGGATGCCCTATGTATGCCAGGTTCCTACTAGCATCTCATTTTTGGGTAGCTCCCTTGCTCAAACTTTTATGTCCCCGCCAACTTAATTTGGGAGACAGCCAAGGAGCCCCCTTGGACACGTAGGGGTCAAAGGCCCTCTACCCATCCTCAGTCCTTACCGCAAGTTGCTCCTGGCACAGAGTTCCTTCGACAATCCCGAGTGGTTCTATCGGCACGTGGAAGCGCACAGCCTGTGCTGTGAATACCAGGCAGTCGGCAAGGACAACCATGTCGTGCTGTGTGGCTGGAAAGGTAGGGCTGCTCCTTAACATCTGGCCTTTAAAGAACGCCTGGGGTTGCTGAGGGCCTAAGGCAGCTAGGTATGGGCCCAGTCCCATGGTGTAAGGGTGGCTGCCAGCTGGAGACTTGGCACCAGAGCCTGCTCTGGGGGTCCGTGGCTGGAGCGTGACTGGGCCTTCCTTCCCAGGCTGTACCTGCACCTTCAAGGACTGCCGGAAACTTCGAGAGCACCTCCGCAGCCACACTCAGGAGAAGGTGGTGGCCTGCCCCACCTGTGGGGGCATGTTTGCCAACAACACCAAGTTCTTAGATCACATCCGTCGCCAGACCTCGTTGGATCGTAAGCAATCAGAGAGGAAGGGGAGTGGGTGCAGGCTGTCCTGCGTGGGGCGGTGGGGGTTAGGGGCATGTTCCTGGGAGAGGGGGACAGTGAAGGCCTCTGCAACTTGGCTACATCTGTCCTTAGGGCTCAGTCACCTGCCACAGCCTTGGCTGCCTGAGAATCATCAGATGTTGTTATTCAGTGCTTATTGTGTGTCCTGTCTCTTTGTCCAGTGAATCCTCACAGCCCCATGAGGTGTGCTTCTTGTCCCCCTTTTTGCAGATGACGAAGCTGAGTCTCAGGTTAAATCACTAGTGAGGTGCACAGCTAGTTTGGGGTCAAGCAGGGATTCTAATTCAGGTTCTTGACTCCCAAGTCCCAGGCTCATTCAGTGGTACTGTGTCCATCCCTAGTTCTTAAACTCCCCCTTTCTTGGTGGTTCCCCTCTCCTGGGCTTGCTCTCCTCTCTGTGCCTCCCTGCCCCGCCCCCCGCAGCCCACCCTGTCTTCTGCCTGCCCCACCCCAGAGCAGCGCTTCCAGTGCTCTCACTGTTCCAAGAGATTTGCCACGGAGCGGCTCCTGCGGGACCATATGCGTAACCACGGTGAGTAGCCAGAGCCCCCAAGCTCCTGGCCCTCCCTCCGGGTTTCCGCCCGGCTTCAGATCACAGCCCCCCCCCTCTGCTCCTCTCAGTGAACCACTATAAGTGTCCTCTGTGTGATATGACCTGCCCGCTGCCATCTTCCCTTCGCAACCACATGCGCTTTCGCCACAGTGAGGACCGGCCCTTCAAATGTGACTGTTGTGACTACAGGTAGGGGGAGCCAGGGGCTGGAAGGCCGAGAACTCACAGTCCCGTGTCCCCCATGCCCTCCAGCCTCTCCTGACCTCTCCCTGCAGCTGCAAGAATCTGATTGACCTGCGGAAGCACCTGGATACCCACAGCAAGGAGCCAGCCTACAGGTGTGATTTTGAGAACTGCAGCTTCAGTGCGCGATCCCTCTGCTCCATCAAGTCCCATTACCGAAAAGTGCATGAAGTGAGTGGGGCCGTCGGTGGGAGAGGGCTGGCAGAGGTGTGGGGAGCCCAGGATGAAGCGCTGGCCTCACTCTCCCTCCCCTCCCCATCAGGGAGACTCAGAGCCAAGGTACAAGTGTCACGTGTGCGACAAATGCTTCACGAGGGGCAACAACCTCACTGTGCATCTTCGTGAGAAGCACCAGTTCAAGTGGCCCTCAGGGCACCCCCGTTTTCGGTATGTCTCTCAACCCTGCCCTCTAGATTCACAGACCTTCCCCCCGCATATCTTTTCAACAAGTTAAAAACCTCGAATTTGGGGTGCCTGGGTGGCTCAGTCATTAAGCGTCTGCCTTCAGCTCAGGTTATAATCCTAGGGTCCTGGGATCGAGCCCCGCATCGGGCTCCCTGCTCAGCAGGGAGTCTGCTTCTCCCTCTGCCCCTCTGCCCCTTCTCTCCCTTTGCCCTTCTTCCCACTTGTGCATGTGCACGCTCACTCGCTCTCTCTCTCAAATAAAAAATAAAATCTTAAAAAAATTTTTTTTGAATTTGATGATCATCCACCATCTCCATTCAGGCTCGAGGAACAAAGTGGTGGAGCAGAGATGATTTTTTAAATTTTTGAATGTGGTGCCAAAGCCCTGCAGCGAGAACCAGAACTGGAGCCTAAGGGTTCTGACCATCTCATAAATCCTGTGACACTCCCACCTTCCAACACAGATCATTTCTTTTCCCACCCCCTCTCCCTCCCTCCCTCTCAAGTTTCTACATACGATTTTCCATCTTGAGTAATGCTCCTTCCCTCTTGTCTTCTACATATTCTCATGAAGCCCTTTTTGGTCTCCAGCTCCTATCACTTAACATCCCAGGGCCCTCGCGTCTGCCCCTCACCTTGCCGCTGTCCAGGACGCGCCCCCCCCCCCCCCCCGCCCCGCGTGTGGTTTCTGCCCTATGCGCCCCCGCCTCCCCAGGTACAAGGAGCACGAAGATGGCTACATGCGGCTGCAGCTGGTTCGCTACGAGAGCGTGGAGCTCACGCAGCAGCTGCTACGGCAGCCACAGGAGGGATCGGGCCTGGGAGCAGCACTGAGTGAGAGCAGCCTGCAGGGCATCCTTCTCGAAGCAGTGCCAGGGGAGCCAGGACCCCAGCAGGAGGCTGAAGAGGAAGAGGAGGGTGGGAGCAGCGAGGGGACAGGCCTCTCAGCCTCTCAGGACACTCCCAGCCCTGTCATCCATGTGGTGAATCAGACCAACGCCCAAGGCGAGCAAGAGATCGTCTACTATGTGTTGTCCGAAGCCCCAGGAGAGCCCCCGCCAGCCGCTGAGCCCCCCTCAGGGGACATCATGGAAAAGCTTCAGGGAATAGCCGAGGAGCCCGAAGTCCGGATGGTGTGAAGGCTGCGGAGCCTGACCATTTCAACCCCAGGCCCCCGGGTTTGAGCCAGGCTGGTGGCTGTGCCCCTCGTGGGCAGCCCCTGCCAATGGAGGCCTTTAAGAGTGGTGCCAAGAGCAATGCGGTACACTCTGGACCCGGCTTGCATCATGCAGCAGGCTCTGAAGCCTTCCCTTTTCTGCCATACTACGTTTGGTGGGGATCCTGAGGAGTTTGGATTCCTTGAGGGGGATGCCCTGGTTGTGTATGTTCTTGTAGAGGGGCTAGTATCAGCCTTACCCATAACCCTCTAGTCACGCTGAAACGGTGACTAAAATCCTCTGTCAGCTCGCACCCATTCCCATCTTTAGGGGTCCTTAGGTCCAAGGATGCCGTGTAACTGGTCCCTACGAGGGCCTTTTCCTCACAACCAGCCAAGGCAGCGTGAACCAGGCAGTTCTTTCCCTCCGAAGGGCTCCTACAACCCCAAGGACTTTCCTGGTTATCCTCAGGGATGGGAGTGGAGGCACTGAGTGTGGAACAGTTGTTTTGGTAATAAAAGAAACACTTGGGCTGTTACTCATTTCTTCTTCCTTATGTCTGGTGGCTGTTAACTAGATAGGAGATGCAGCTGCCCAGAAGAGGAGCTGAATAGCTAGGCTTCTCCTTCTAGTGACTGAGGTTCGTTTTTGTTTTTAACTTTCCTCTTGTTCCCCTCCCCCCACCTCCTTGGTGAAACTTCTTCATTTCTTCTCAGAGCATCTACTGTCTCCATGGAGGTCCTGTGAGTGGGCAGAAGTAGCGCTCTAGAATGCACACATGGGCCTCTCAGGAAGGGAGAGCACCTGGCCACTATAGCCATCCGCTCTGAGTCCTGGTTAGATACCCAGTTCCTCTGGCGGAGGGATTCTTTACCTGTGGGACCAGGAAGGAAGCCTCGGCGGGGGGCGGGGCGGTAGAGGTGGAGGCCTGGGGAATGGCAGGTACTCTAGGTTTAGGAACCAAGTTAGAAAATTGTGTGTCTGAATATACATTTTCCTGGGGAAAGGGTCTGTTTTTCACTAGATTCTCAACGAGGTTGAAACCCTCCGAAATAAGAACCAGTTTTTGGGCTATCTAGCCACTTCTCTACACCCTGTGTCCATTCTTAGGGTTGCTTCCACTCCAGAGAGGTCAAGGAAATACTCTCAGGGGCCCTAGCTGGACAGAAAGCTGCCCACAAATTTAATTCTCTTCACAAAAACTCTATGCCCATTGCAGGAAGAATTTAGGAAAGAAAAATCTCGTTAATTCCATCAGCCATTTACTGAGTTCCTCCTATATAGTCCAGGCATTGTGGCAGCGCCTGGGTGGCTCAGATGGTTAAGCGTCTGCCTTCAGCTCAGCTCATGATCCCAGGGTCCTGCGATCAAGCCCCACATCAGGCTCCCTGCTCAGCAGGAAGCCTGCTTCTCCCTCTCCCATTCCCTCTGCTTGTGTTCCCTTTCTCGCTGTCTCTCTCTCTCTGTCAAATAAATAAAATCTTAAAAATAAATAAATAAAGATACAAAAAAGAATAAAACCCAGGACTTGCCCTGAAGAGACATGTGGTACAGAGGCAAGGAAAGATCTAAAGAAGTGGAGTGATTGAAGTCAAGCAGGTTTCGTTAACTAGGAGGCAGTACTAGTTGGGCGAGGGATCAGGAAAGGCGTCATTGAGGAAGTGATTAGAGCTACCATGTACAAAGGTGTGGACAAGTTACTCCACGTAGAGGAAACAAGGGGTGTGAAGCTGAAGGAGTACTTTGTGGTCTGCAGCACAGAGGGCTGTGGGGAGAGACGACACCAGGAAGGCAGGCCAGGCCGCCCAGGACCGTGTCAGGTTTTGGGATGGTGATTCTGCTAGCGATGGGGGATATATATTTGGAAGAGTGAGAGACGGCAAGCAGAGAAGTTAGGGGGCTGCTGCAAGAATTCAGGCAGGAAATAATGAGGGCTTTTTTTTTTTTTAAAGATTTTGTTTATTTGAGAGAATGAGATAGAGAGAGCACATGAGAGGGGGGAGGGTCAGAGGGAGAAGCAGACTCCCTGCCGAGCAGGGAGCCCGAATACTGAGGGCTTTAAGGCTATATGTCTGTGTGGATGTTCCCATTGCCTCTACGAGGAGCACCTTCAAGGAATGGCAGTGTGGAGGAGAGCGGAAACGTGGATGAAAAATCAGCACCGGCAAAGCTACTGGGTTTCTAGTCTCCCTTCTGCAGGATCCTGTACTGATTTTGCTGCCCACACCCTGTCCTCCACTAAACAAGTGTAATCCGCTTCCCCCAGCACGCCTTCCGCTAGTTGAAGACAACTGGGGCTTCTTTGAGCTAAGGACCTTCAGTTTCTTCTGTAACTCCTTGTGTCATGTAATTTGGGGTCTTCTCCCCCCAGCCTCCTCTGGGCGTGTGTTTTGGTGGTTACACCCTGCTCTCAATTTATTGTGAAGCCACTGCCCTCTAGAACCCCTGTCTTTACATATTTTGTTATTGCCCAAACCACATCCCTTCACTTCAGACATACGAAACTGTTACCTTGGACTTAACAGCAGGTCCTCATATTTGTCCTTACTAAGTTTTTCTTGTTAGACTTGATTGACACCCATCCCCAAGAGGTGGGTTAAAAAGTTGAATAGAACAGGGCCAAAGACAGACCCCAAAAGCAAGTCACTAGAGAACTTTCTCCTAACCAAGACCAGATGACCGGAAGCCTCACCGAGAACAGAAGCGGTTGATCAACACATGTTTTGTATGTCATATGTATTATATACCGTATATTTCTACAATAAAATAAGCTAGCAAAAAAAATGTTTTGGGACGCCTGAGTGGCTCAGATGGTTAAGCGTCTGCCTTCAGCTCAGGTCATGATCTCCAGGTCCTGGGATTGAGCCCCACATCGGGGTCCCCGTTCAGCGGGGAGTCTGCTTCTCCCTCTCCCTCTGTCCCTCCCCCTGCTTGTGCACTCTTTGTTTCTTTCTCTCTAAATAATATATTTAAAAAATGTTTTAAGAAAATCATAAGGAGGGGCACCTGGGTGGCTCAGTTGGTTAAGCGACTGCCTTCGGCTCGGGTCATGATCCTGGAGTCCCGGGATCGAGTCCCACATCGGGCTCCCTGCTCAGCAGGGAGTCTGCTTCTCCCTCTGACCCTCTTCCCTCTCATGCTCTCTATCTCTCGTTCTCTCTCTCTCAAATAAATAAATAAAATCTTAAAAAAAATCATAAGGAAAAATATATTTACAGTTCTGTATTTATTGAAAAAAAATCCACTTATAGTTGGACCCACACAGTTCAAACTCGTGTTGTTCAAGGGTCAGCTGTATATATATTAATGATCAAATTCTGGTCTCAATGTTTTTCTCCCCCCCCCTTTTTTTTTGGTGCCGTTGTTTTGCATGTGTTCTAAGCAGTGGCTCGGGCTGCCCCTCGTGTAACCCAGCATTGCCTACGCTGTCCTTTCCTCCACCGAGCAGTGCCTTAAGGATCAAGCCGACGCCCTCTCCCCTACTAGTCTTAGCCATGCCCACACCATGCTCTGGATCATGGGGACAGCAGAAGAGATTCTGGCCTGCTACCGTGTGAGTCCAGTTCTCCAGGAGGAGGGGATTCTGGGCTCAGCAGGCCTGGCCTGGAAAGCACTGGACCCAACAGCAGGGCTTATTGGGTCAAAGCAGCCAGAAGCCTGTGGAAGGGTAATCAGGGACAGGGGTGGGTGAGAGCAGAACTTTGGAGGGAGGAGGGTGACAATACTAATTTGATCGCCTTAGGGTTTCATCCAGAGTCAGCCCATGAGTCAGACATGGCGCCTGAAGATTAAGGTGACAACCTCTCTTACTCTTAAGGAGCGGGGCTGGGGGTGGGGGTGGGGTAGGTCAGGAGAGAAGGCAGGTGGCCCGGGAGGGTGGAAGCTAATGCTGCTTTTCTCTTAACTGGGGCAAGTCCACCCTCTGAGTCAAGAGTACAGAAGACCTGAGTGCGTATAGAAGAGAAATGATTCCCCGAGATGAGGAGAGGGAGGAATGGTCATGGGCAATCAGGTCACTTCTGTAAGATTATGACCTAATGAATGGTAGATGAATGAGTTTTGCTGAAGACCAGGAATCCCACAGTGCACTTTGGGAATAAGGAGCATACCCATTTCACGTTCAACAGCAGGAGCTGAGGCTGAGAGGGAAGGTTGGTGGGGAAAACTTTTCATTCTATGCTAAATAGCTTGAAAGTCTTGAGTGGGCAAGGAATATAGAGGACAAGTAGATGGCACTGGGGAACGGAATGGAAGACACCCCTTCCTTTTGAGTAGAGGGAAGGAGGGATGGATGGGAAGGGTGAGAGGGCCTTCGCGTCTGGTTGTCTCTATTTCCTTGAGAAAGTAGGAATTACGGTTTTGAGATTTATAAGAATTGTCAAATTTTAGAATTGCCATTAATCGATATAGGAGTGGGATAGATCACCTGATGACACAGCTGAGGGTGAAGGCCAAGATCAGACAGCGGCAACTTCACTACAACCAGACAATTTTTTGTAGCAGACACTGGCGGCCCGGAGCAAACACAGAAGACAGACCTCGGGGTTGACCCCCAGCCAGGACGTGGATTGCATCGGGCAAGGAGCAGGGTAATTAAAGCAGCTAGAGAAGATTGGACAGGGAGGCCCTGGGAGACTAGAAAGTGGTGGTTAGAATCAAAGCACTGGAGGTTCCAGGGCGTCTGGCTGGCTCAGTTGGAGCTGGGGTCATGAGTTCAAGCCCCACGGTAGACACAGAGCTTACTTAAAAACAAAACAAAAAAGCCCCCCCAAAAAACAAAGCACTGGAATTCCAATAAGGCTTTTGAAGATTAGAAAGCTGAAGGGATGGGGTGCCTGGGTGGCTCAGTTGGTTGAGCTACTGCCTTCGGCTCAGGTCATGATCCTGGAGTCCTGGGATGGAGTCCCGCATCGGGCTCCCTGCTCGGCGGGGAGTCTGCGTCTCCCTCTGCCTGCCGCTCCCCCTGCTTGTGCTCTCTCTCTCTCAAATAAATAAATAAAATCTTAAAAAAAAAAAAGCAGAAGGGAAAGCTTGTGGTCAGAAAGAGGACATTTTTTTGAGGGAGAGGAAGAGGGAGAATCCCAAGCAGGCTCCTCGCTCAGCCTGGAACCCAACACCAGGCTTAATCCCACGACCCTGAGATCACGACCTGAGCTGAAATCAAGAGTGTGTCACCTGACTGACTGAGCCACCCAGGAGTCCCAGAAAGGGGACATTTTAAATAGAGCTATTCAGAGTCCATAGTATGTCAAAAAGAAGTCGGCTGCGGCATGAAGACAAGTCACTGTTGTGGAAGAGTCTAAGGGAAACATCTACCCGCAGAGGCCTTTCTGCCCCCGCCGCAGTGGAGTGGGCCAGCTCGCACGAGGGGAACGGGCCCCAGAGAAACACTGGGCACACACCTGCTCTGAGGCTGGTTCCACGCAAAGGACACAGCCAAGGGGCGTGGGGGCAGTTCAAGTTCTAGAGGAAGGAAGACGCCCAGCTGAGACTGGGAGGGGGTAAGTGTGAGGGATCTGAAGGAAAAAGAGACAGAGACTCTTGGGTAGAGAACCTTGGCATTTTGCAGCTTTGCAGTTCCCCTCATTTTCTTCAGAGCAGAAGGAAATGGCACTACATAGAGAGGTACATATTACATTTTAAAAACGTACTTCAATGTTGCTTGGTTTTGTTATATATGTTGTATTTTTATAATTTTAAAATAATAAAGATCTTTTAGAAAGCAACAGCAGGGGCCCCGCCTAGTAGGTACCCCTTCACTGCCCGGACTTGGGCTGGGGGTGGGGGGGCTCCAGTAGCCTCCCTCGTTACGGACCCATCGTTCCCAGTCCTGGGCTGTGTTTCCCCCAGTGGCCAGCAGAGGGTCTGTTGACAGATACACTTTAAAATCATTCTTTCCAAAGATGAGAGACTGGCGCTGTGGGCAAGGGAGGGACCGTGGATGAGGGGTCTGGGGTGTTGGAAGCAGAACTGAGGTGGTTCCAGCCCAGTCCAGTTCCTTCCCAGCTCCCACAGGACACCGCTGCCTTCCTTTTCCCATAGGTCCACAAACCTCCTTACCGACTGCTTCTCCCATAAATTCCTGCCCAGAGCAGCCTGTCTGCTAGATTAAGTCCTGGCACTTAAGCTGAGACAGGAATTTTCTGCTTCTGCCTTGCTCCTTGGAAGCCAATTATCATCAACCCTTACCTGTCTGGGTCTAGGGAGCCTGCCCAGGGTGGAGTCTCTGTTTTGGGGGGGCGGTGTGCTGGGGTGGGAATCGAGGAGGTCCTAGAGAAAGGAAAAGATCAATCTCAGGGAATTGAGGAGGACTATTTGCGGAAAAGAGAGAGGGCCCATCTGAAGGAAAGAAAGTCCATGGTAGGAGATATGGGGGGTGGTACTGGGGATGGTGAGGTCTAGACTGAGGGATGAGGGTTCTCTTGAGCAATGGTTCTCAAAGTGTGGTCCCCAGACTAACAGCATCAGCATCACCTAGGGACTTATTAGAGATGCAAATTCTCTGACCCCACCCCAGATACTGAATCAGAAACTGAGAGTAGAGCTAACAATTTGTTTCAACAAGCCCTCCAGATGATTCTGACTTGTGCTGAAGTTTGAGAACCACCACTCTTGAGTTATGGGATCTCTTCTAGGAATTAGAGGTGTGTGTGTTCTAGGGAATCAAAGGTCCAACCTGGGGGATATGTGGTGGGAGTATCCCCGGGAATGGGGAGGGTCTGTCGTAGTGGACCTCTAGAAGGTTGGAAACGTTTTATACCCGAGAACGAGAAGAGGTCTGTTCATAGCAGTAGAGATGGATCTGCTTTAGAAAAGGGGAAGGGGAAATATTAGAGAATGAGGAAGGTTGACATAGTAGATAATGACATGGTTTTGAATCACTAAGTCTTGGATTTGGTTCTCTGGAGTCATTACATTAGCTGTGTGAACTCATACTTGTACTTAACATTTCTTTCTTTTTTTTTTTTTAAGATTTTATTTATTTGACAGAGACAGCACAAGCAGAGGGAGAGAGAGGGAGAAGCAGGCTCCCTGCTGAGCAAGGAGCCCGATGTGGGACTTGATCCCAGGACCCTGGGATCATGACCCGGGCTGAAGGCAGGCGATTAACCGACTGAGCCACCCAGGCGTCCCTGTACCTAGCATTTCCGAGCATCAGTTTCCTTACCTGAAACATGGGAGGCTAATATTGTCCTTACAGAGTTGTCATAAGGACTGGTTAGACTATCCAGTCAGCGGGTAGCTTTTGAGTTATTGAGTGTATTTTCTGGGTCCAAGTTCTAGGAATTCAGGGGAAAAAGATACAGGCCTAGCTCTTTTCTCAGAGATCATATCTCTATGTCAGATACCTAGCACATGGTAGGCATTCAATAAATGTAGTTTCCCCTTCTTTGCCAAGGAAATGGGAGATGCTTCTAGAGGAAATACAATGAAGCATCGTAAGTCTGGCCTGGAGAGTACGGATGTATGATCTATTCTTGAGAATAAGCACTAAGCTCTTGGACCCTTGAACCTCCTAAGAACTTTTCAAGGCCGATCTGCAAGATTTTTATCATGTCTCTTTCATGGATGAGGCTCAGAGAGGTGGAGAAATTTGCTTAAGAGCACAGAATGAGTAAAAGCATCAAGGTCAGAATGCAGATCTCCGACTCCAGATTCGGAACATGGAAGGTGTTCTCACAAAATGGGGAGGGGGTGTCTTAGAGAATGGGAAGGCCTATTCTAAAGGAGAATGAGGACTTTCATGGGTACATGGCAGGTGTTCCACCCTAGGGAATGGAAGGTTCAAGTAGGGTAGTGGATCTTGACTTCCTACCCAGCGGGATCAGCTGGGGAGCTTTTAAAAACACTAACACCTGAGTCCCACCTTAGATATCAGGATTAACTGGTTTGGAATATTATCTAGGCGTCTTTTGAAACTCCCCCAAGTGATGCTCATCACAGCCAAGACTGAGGACCACTGCTCTGGGGCATAGGGTGTGAATCCCACGGTGTGGAAAGCCAATCAAAGACTTGGAAATGTTGGACTCTGAAGCTGGGGAAGCCTGTCCGGAGGAAAAGGGGACACGGTGTTCCTAAGAAAGGGGAGGAAAATTTCCCGAGACTTGGCAAGTTGAATGCCAGGGAAAGGCGAGGAGTGTCATTAAGATGTGGTGGTTATCTTGGAGGAATGGAAGTCCCTGTCCAGTAAATGGAAAGAGATAGTCCATTTGGAAATAGGGCTCTGAGAGCCCCCAGAGCAGGATGGGTAAAAGCAAAGACTTCAGGGTTCAAGCCCTGCTCTGCTGCAGACTAGACGTGTACTCTTGGGCACATTGCTTAACCAAGTTCCTTATGCCTCTGTTTCTTTATTTCTAAAGAGAGGTTGTAATGCTTGCCTCATGAGGGCATGGTGAGAATTAAATCAGGCAATGCCAGGTCCATAATGATTGCTCAGTAAATGCAACCGTTGGGGAGGGGGGGGTCTCTATGGGAGCATTGGAGCTTAACTTGGAGAACAGAGGGCCCATCTTGGAGAGTGAGAACTTTGGTCCTGAGGAATGGTGGTGGTGTAGGCATGGGATGAGGGGAAGGTAGGGAGGGCTGGATCCTAAATCCACTAAACCTTCCTGTTGCAGGGCGGAGCCTGGAGATGTCCTGCAGGGGCCGCCAGCCTCCAGGCGGTGGAGAGGCTGGAGGAGGGGCTGATGAGCAGGGGAGAGGTTTGACTGCTAGTAACCTCTCAACTGCTGCAGTAAGGAGGTGGCAGCCGCACCAGCAGCCTCCCCTCCCATCTGTCTTTGCTCTGTGACAGGTGGGAACTTAAAAGCTCAGGCCACGTGTCTCAACTGGCTAACCTACTTACCCCTAGAAGACTGGGGCCGGGGCCGGGGCCGGCGGGGCGGGGGGGCGAGAGGAGCATGAGAAAGGAGCAAAGCAGGGGAAAGCCCCAGAGGGTCCTGGGGACCTGCGTTTGAAGACTTGTGGGCTGAGGGAGAGAATGACATGTGTACTAGAAGATGCCCGAGGCAGAGTCTGTGAGCCCCGTGCATGCCCTGGCACGTCTGTGCCTCCAGCATCAGGCGTGTGCCTGTCCTAGGGGTCTGAATTTGCCTGGGAGAGTAAGGACCGTAGTCGGAGCAGGCTGAGTTCTAAGTACGGCCATCACCTCGGAGCTGCTTGCAAGCTCTCCCAAAGCGTCCACCCGCCTTCCCTTCTTAACTAGTTAGGGAAGGTGGGGAATGGGGTGGGGAAAGGGGAGGAGGCTCTCCCAAGACTCCAGCTTTCAAAGCCTTTTTATCTAGTTTGGGAAATCCCTGGAGGAAGCCTGAGCTCAAAGGCCAGGAACTGAGGGAAACTGATGGGGGAGTGGTGCAGACAGTCTGATAGCTTCACAATCCCTTGAGGGGGATGGCATCTGCACCCCAATGCCCACCCCCACCCCCTATACGCACACCACCACCGTCTAGTCTGTAATCCAGGGACCTGTCCCCTCTGAGCGACTTCAGCTCTCCTGTCCTCACGGTCTTCAAGTCGGCCCTTCGCCGCCAACCCCCCAGGTCCTGGGTCCACGCCTGCGCCCGCTCTGGCCCCGCGTCGCCCGCACTGCTGTCCCTTTCTCTGTGCTCGCCCCCCGCCGGCTGCGGGGCGGCGCGGGCCCTTTAAGAACAGCGGGACCCGCGAGCAGGAGCTGGGAGGAGAGCGCAGTCGCCCGGCGGGCTCGGGAGGACACAGCGCCCGGCACCGGGCTCTGGGACCCGGCTGTGCGCAGCCGAGTCGGGGCGCGCCCCCATCGCCCCTCCCCATCGTTGTCATCTCTCCGCGGACCTGCGGCCCGGGCCCACCCCGGTCGCCCGCCCCGCCCCGGCCCCGCCCCGGCCCGCGCCGCCGGGACCGGGAGCCGGGCCGCGGGTGCCGCAGCCGGAGGCAGGTAAGGAGGGCCCGGAGTCTCCATCCCCAGTCCGCGCGGCAGCACTAAGCTTCTCGGTCCGCACCCGCCCGGGGGCGCGTCAAGGTGACTAGGCATGCAGGAGATAGGGAAGGGGGGGAGCCCGCCACGGGGGGGGGCTAGTTGGCGGCGGCGGGGTGGGGGAGCGGTGGTCTTGAGTCCCGGTGGTGCGCCCGCCTTTGGGGAGAGTCTTGGACGCGCGGGCGCAGGGGCGCCGGCGGGAGGGGCCGGCCAGGGGACGCGCCCGGGGATGAGGAGGGGGTTGCAGCGGGAGGCCCAGAGCCTCCTCTTCCTCCGCCTGCCCCCCGGTCCGCCCTGCGCGCAGCCGGCTACCCTGACCTCCTAGCGGGCAGCCGCGGCCGGCCGCCCCTGCCCTCCTCCCCGCCCCCCCCACAACTCTCCAGTCCCCAGGGGCTGCTGGCCTGCAGGGTAAGGAGATTAGAGCCGCCGCGGGGAGGGGGGGAGCGGGTGAGGGCTTCCAGGGGCCGGGCTGGGGCCAGGCTGGGGCCAGGCTGGAGCTGGGGCTGCCTGGACCGAGGAGAGGTCGAGACCGAGGGTAGCTACGCGGAGAGTGGTGGTGGGGGGGGGGGGGGCAGGAGAGGGCAGATGCTCTGGCGGTGGCAAGTGGGGTGCTCCCAGTAGCCGATCTGCCCTGAGAAGGAGGCGGGGAGTGGGGGTGGGGGAGCATCAGAAAGCAAGGGAGGGAGCTTTGAGCCAGGGCTTGGGGGTCTGCCCCAAACTGAGCAGGCCCTTTTCCTGCAGGCCGGTGGCGCGATGGCGGAGAAGGCGCTGGAGGCCGTGGGCTGTGGACTAGGACCCGGGGCCGTGGCCATGGCCGTGGCGCTGGAGGACGGGGCGGAGCCCCCGATGCTGACCACGCACCTGAAGAAGGTGGAGAACCACATCACCGAAGCCCAACGCTTCTCCCACCTACCCAAGCGCTCAGCGGTGGACATCGAGTTCGTGGAGCTGTCCTATTCCGTGCGGGAGGGGCCCTGCTGGCGCAAACGGGGTAAGGGAGCAGCCTGTTGGGGAGCTGTGGAGCCCCCAGGAGTTGCCTCTTAGAGAGCAGGAGGTCTGGGTATCCCCTGTTCACCAAGTTCCGCCCCAGGGGGCTCTGTGGGAGCACTGAAATCTCAACCCACCACCGACTATGCACACAGCTGACATGCCAGGTCTGTGCTCCCCACGCAACTGTGAGCCTGGTGGGACACTAGGTTCAACTGGCTATTGAAGCTTTCCTCCTCGAAGATGACACTAGAACCTCTGGTCCTTAGGTAGTCCTGGAGGAGTTTGCCTTTATTTTAGGTAGAATTCCTGCCTTTGAGGCCTGGTATGAGAAAGTTCTGGGCTGTGTGGCAGCCCTCCTCAGTGGTTAGCAACATCCTTGTACCTACAGAACACTGCTGATTTTATTTTTATTTTTTTTTTAAGTTTTATTTTTTTTTAAAGATTTTATTTATTTATTTGACAGAGAGAGAGACAGCGAGAGCAGGAACACAAGCAGGGGGAGTGGGAGAGGGAGAAGCAGGCTTCCTGCAGAGCAAGGAGCCCGATGTGGGACTCGATCCCAGGACCCTGAGATCATGACCTGAGCCGAAGGCAGACGCTTAACGACTGAGCCACCCAGGCGCCCAGAACACTGCTGATTTTAAAAGATTTTCTCATTCCTGTAATGTTACTTCATTCTTGCTGAAGTCCCCTGAGGCAGGGAGGGTGAAGGTTTAGCAAGATAGGTGACATCCCATGTTACTAATAAGGCCACTGAGGTCCAGGGAAGTTGAGTTGAGTCACTTCCCTGTGACCAGTGCCACACAGCTAATAAGTGGCAGAGCTGGGACCAGAAGTCAGGGTTGCCAGTTCTCTGTGTATTGTTCTTTCCTTCTTAATTCCCTGGTCTGGCATTCACATCTCCTCGTCTTTTCGCTCATCTGCACAGGTGGGTCAGGTCTGGGGCTCTGAGAAGCCCCTGGAGTCCTTGCCCCGCCTGCCCTGGGCAGCTTGAGCTGGGGAGAGAGAGGCTGAGGGTTTGTTGTTTTGTTTTGTTTTTTGTTTTTTTCCAGAGCTGGGTGTGGGTCAGGGGTGGAGCTGGGACATTGTTCTCTGAGATTCAAGAAGTAAGTTTGGGGTGCT
Organism: Zalophus californianus; assembly: GCF_009762305.2. Classification (NCBI taxonomy): domain Eukaryota; kingdom Metazoa; phylum Chordata; class Mammalia; order Carnivora; family Otariidae; genus Zalophus; species Zalophus californianus. The sequence goes on from NC_045605.1 coordinate 15,480,978, forward strand.
TCCGAGCAGGGCTGAGCATGAGGGGTCTCTTCATTCCCCACCCTTGCTCTCAAGAGTGACCAAAAGGTCCCAGGGCCTGAGCCAATGGAAACTGAGGCCTCTGGGTCCCCTGCTGGGTGCCCTGTCCCCGAGCAGCCTCTGGGCCCTGAGATCAGCTCTGGGCAAATGAGGAGGTGGCCGTTATTCCTATCGCCCTGTTTTTCCTCAGTTTTTTTTTTTTTAAGATTTTATTTATTTATTTGACACACACACAGAGAGAGAGAGAGAGAGAGAGAGAGAGAGAGCACAAGTAGGCAGAGAGGCAGGCAGAGGGAGAGGGAGAAGCAGGCTCCCCACTGAGCAGGGAGCCCGATGTGGGGCTCGATCCCAGGACCCTGGGATCATGACCTGAGCCGAAGGCAGCCACTTAACGGACTGAGCCACCCAGGCGCCCCTGTTTTTCCTCAGTTTTAAGGAGACATGAAGATAAGAAAGAAATGTAGCTAGATGGACCGGTTGCTTCAACCCACCAGCCAGACTGGCACCCCTGACCAGGTGCTTCCTCCTTTGACCTTGCCAGCCCCCTGCTCTCTACTGTCCATTTTGCTGTCTCTTCTGTCCTTTGCCCCTTTCTTTGCCCTCTGTCCTCCTCTCTTGACTTGTCTTTTCACTGGAGTCCCTCTCCCTTTGTCTGGAGGACAGAAAGCCAGTAGAGGTAGGCAGAGAGGAAGAGCGAGGGATGTGGAGGGTGGTGTCTGCCTTGCCCAGGTAAGGACTTGCCACCCATGTCCCCTAATTATATATGATGTTTCTTGTTTTTCAAAACACTTTCCCATTAATTACTATTCAATATCTCACTGAATATTTACAATAACCCTATTATGCCTTGGGAGGAGCTATTACTGTCCTGATTTTATAGATGAGGAGACGGAGGTCCTCAAAGATTAAGTGACTTGACAAAATTGCGAGAGAGTTACTGACAGAGGCAGGACCAGAACTCTGATGTGTTTTTATCTGGAAGGGCTGGCCGGCCCCTCCCGTGATGAGCAGCTGGGGAACAGCAGGAGTTCAAAGCCACCTGTCCGCTGGATGACCTTGGGCCATCTGCTTATCCTCTCTTGGACTCACTTTCTCCATCTGTAAACAGGGACGATAAGAATTGTACCCGCACAGGCGTGTTATGAAGCTCAGCCGAGACGTTATCTGTGAAAATGCTTGTTGAGAGGCAAGTGTAAGATGATATTTGTATTAGGCATCAGTGTTCAGTCTGGTGCTTGGCTCGGATTAAATGAGGGGAAGGTTCATCATCGCCTGTTTCCTCCCCTGCAAAAGAAATCATTTCCTGTGAGTGGCTCTGGAGGGTGTTTGGGGGAGTACACGACCACATGTCTTTCTGATTGATGGTGATAATCCCTGAGGCCGAGGGATGGAACCTATGGCTTCCCCTCTCCCAGGAAAGAACTTGCTGTGTGACCTTGGGTGAGTCGCTGGATGTCCCTGGGCCCCAGGTGGCTCATCCATGTTGCCATAGCAGCAATGGAAGTAATGTGTTTGTAAACTCTAAAGCACTATCCGGGCAGTTGGTGCGACGGGGACCCCACAGTGGACAGCAGCTGAGCCTCCTTCTGAACGGATGTGTCCAGAGGGACAGCTGGGTGTGGTGGAGGGAGGGTGAAAGGTCACATCCCCTCACTGTCTCTGCTAAGGAGGTAGAGGGGAAAGGGAATTGAGCTCTGGGGGGGTGGGGTGGGGTGGCGGAGAGTGGTAGCCCCCCAGATCTCCAGTAGAGCCTTGGTGTTTCTGCCTCAGGGGGGCAGGTCTGTAAGCAGAGCAGGCAAGTCTTGCCTCGTGGGCTCCCTCCTTCCTCTCTGCCCCCTTGTTTCCCCAGGTGACTCCGTGTAGTCTCTGACCTCTGCTTCCTGGCTTGTGTTGTATATATGCTCTCAGGTAGCAGAGTTCTTCCTCCCAAGGACTGGAGAGCCTCCGACTTTCCTCTCCATTTTTGAACGCGGCTCATCCTTCAAGACTTTGCTCAAATGCCACTTCTTCCACGAAGCCATTCCTGATTTTTCCCTTGCCCCTCCACCCTCCTCAGTTCCATTTTCTGCATTCTCATTGTACATTATTTGTGCTTCTGTTATAACCCTTATTTTATTTCTCCTCGGATCCACAGATGTTTTCCATCTTTTTAACCTAGACTATGACTTTCATGAATGCAGGAAATGTGTCTTCTTCATTTTTTTGTCCAGTGTCTGGTACAGAGCTTGGAATGTAGTAGACATCAATAAGTGTTTGTCAAATAGAATTAATAATAAAATGTCACTTTTTAAATGTACTCTATGTGCCAAGCACTGTGTCATATGCTTTACACATATTATTATCTCATTGCATCTTTATAACAACCCTATGAGATAGGTCCTATCATCCTCATTTTACAGATGAGGGACCTGGAGCTCAGAGAGGTTAAGCAACTTGCCTGAGGTCCCACAGCTGGTAAGTGTGGAGCCAGAATTTGAACCTCGATCCACCGGACTCCAAATCAATGCTCTTAATGCATATGCTGCCTCCCAGGGAGTGAATGAATCATGAGATTTTTACCGAGCCGTGGTAGGGGCTACAGAGACGAGCCTCGTGGGCCAAGCGAGCACAAAGAAGGCCTTTTCAGAATGAGGCAAGAGTTCTGAGAACACATGCTCCTAGAACGTGTCGTGAGCACCTAGTGCATGCCAGTCCGCTGAGGTCACATAGATGAGCAGGACACGGGCTCTGCCCCCAGGCAGCTCACAGACTAAGAGGCTGGGGGACAGGGGAGGGGGCCGAGCACATCCAACAACAAACATGCTAGCATACGCAAAGTGCTGTGCGAACACAGAGGACATTTAACCAGCTCACTCAGGCTGACGGTTGGCAAAGTCTTCCTGGAGGGAGCGAGAGTGACTACTGTGTTTATAGCGGGGGAGCAGGGTCGTCTATAAACTTGACCCCCTCTCCTTGCCCGTCCATGAGGGGTGGAGGTCTTCTTATGGCCTACAGGAGAGTGTGCTTACCTCTGGTACTTTGCTGCGAGGACCTGGCCCTTCTAGGGGAACAGGCAGAGAGGGTGTGAATATCATTGCCCCTCGGAAGGTGTTTCTCCAGTCTCATCAATCCCCCCTCAGTAGGGAACTGCCTCGTTCACTAATAGCCAGGGCGGCTCCTCAGAGTTTCGGGCGCCTCTGTTCACTGTAACCCTGATCACAAGTTCCTCCCTCCCTCGCTGCAGGTTATAAGACCCTCCTCAAGTGCCTGTCAGGTAAATTCTGCCGCCGGGAGCTGATTGGCATCATGGGCCCCTCCGGGGCCGGCAAGTCCACGTTCATGAACATCTTGGCAGGGTACAGGTGAGGACGAGGCTGGGGTGAAATGGGGGCAGGAGCCGGGAAGAAGGATCCCCTGGGGAGCACAGAAGGTATTCTGAAGTGGCCTTGACCCCCATCCGCAACCAATGGGCCTGCAGGGAGTCCGGAATGAAGGGGCAGATCCTGGTCAACGGGAGGCCGAGGGAGCTGAGGACCTTCCGCAAGATGTCCTGTTACATCATGCAGGATGACATGCTGCTGCCACACCTCACCGTGTTGGAAGCCATGATGGTGAGGGCTGGCTGGCCGCTCCCTCGCCCAGCCCCCACTTCTATCTGCCCTCCCCAACCTCCTCGGTGGCTAGGGGGTCAAGGCAGGGCCCTCCTCCCACATATATCTGACCTGCCTACTCTCTGGGCCTCAGGTCTCTGCTAACCTGAAGCTGAGTGAGAAGCAAGAGGTGAAGAAGGAACTGGTGAGTGGGGAAGAGAACGGGGCAAGAACAGGAGAGCTGCCCTTTCTGTGCTTCAGAGTTCTAGAGCCCTGAGTTGGGGGGTGGGAGACCGGATGCCAAAGCTGGGACGCTGGAGGCCAAGTGGACTTAGGGGAATGCGTCTTTAGATCGGGGTGTGGGGGGCTGGGGAGGAGCGGAGATTCTGAAGCTGACCTGGGGTGGGTGGGGGGGGGGGCTGGGCCAGGTGACGGAGATCCTGACGGCACTGGGCCTGATGTCCTGCTCCCACACGAGGACAGCTCTGCTCTCCGGTGGGCAGAGGAAGCGCCTGGCCATCGCCCTGGAGCTGGTCAACAACCCGCCCGTCATGTTCTTTGACGAGCCCACCAGGTAGTTCTCCCCCTCCTCTCCCACCAGGATGCCCCCTCCCCTCGGCCCTGAGCCAGGGCAGGAGGCCGTATCAGCTCCACTGCTGGAGACCAGAGTCCCTGCGCAGCAACCTCCTGGGGCCCAGATAAGGGCCTCCTTCTCATCCATTCCTGCCAATCCTGGTGCTGTAGCAGCCCCACCCCTCACGCAGGCAGAAATCCTATGTCCTGCTTGACGGATGCCTCCCTCTCCTTCTCTTCCCCACCACCAGTCAGTCCCCAAGTCCTGCTGAGTCTACCTCCTTTCTCTGTCTCTCAGATGCGCCCCACCCACATCCCGTGCTTAAGTTCTGGACCTCATCAGCTCTTGCCTGTATTTCTGCCACAGGCTCCTACCCCCTCGTCTTCAGTCTCTACCAGCCAATCCTCCCTCCAAACTGCAGCCAGGGAGAGCTCTCTAAAACACAAGTCAGGCAATCCTCACTCCCCCGCTGAAAAACACACAGCGATTCCCGTTACCCCTCGGAAGAAAGTCAGCGGACTTGCGAGGTCCCGGTCTGAACCTACTTCTCCAGTCTCACATCTTGCTTCATTCTCCAGTCTCACATCTTGCTTCATGCTGTCTTGTATTTTATGCTCTAATAACACCGAATTGCTTATAATTCCCTGGGCCAGCCAAGTGTTTCATGCCTCTAAGCTTTGCACATGTTGTGTCTTCTGTCCGGGCTGCCCTTCACCGCCACGCCTGCCCTTCCACCTTCAGCTGGCTCCGCTCCTTCTTCCACACGCACTCAGGAAACTTCTCTGACCACCCGCCAGCCCCTGTGCGGCAGACCTGAAGCCTCCCCCTCGTTGTCACCCTGTGTTTCTACAGCATGTTCTACGTCACCTCCAGTGATCTGTGCGCCTCTCTCTCTCTCCCTCCAGACCAGAGCCTATGTCTTAGTCATCTGTCATGGTAATCCCAGCGCCGGCCATTCAGCAGGTGCTCGCTCCATATTTGCTTGTTAAACTGAATGGCGCTCTGGGCTTCTTGGTCCCTCCAAAGGCCTGCATCATCTAGTAAGGACAGGCTATCGGGGTGGCCAAAGGGACTCCCTTCTGGGGATGCCAGCTCCATCCCTGTCGTAGCAGCTGCCCCACCCCAAGCACTCCCTTCTCTTGGCTCTGCCCACCTCACCCCACCCCACCCCCGTGGCCTTTCTCTGGACAGTGGGCTGGACAGCGCCTCATGTTTCCAAGTGGTGTCCCTCATGAAGTCCCTGGCCCAGGGGGGCCGTACGATCATCTGCACCATCCACCAGCCCAGCGCCAAGCTCTTTGAGATGTTTGACAAGGTGAGTGGCTCTGGGCCTCCCAGGGGACTGGCCTGCGGTGGGGAGAGGGAAGGGCATCAGGAGAGGTGCTAGTGGGGTCCGCCTAGTCCACGGTTGTGTTCTCCTCACCCTTCCTTTCTGCCTCAGCTCTACATCCTGAGCCAGGGTCAGTGCATCTTCAAGGGCGTGGTCACCAACCTGATCCCCTACCTGAAGGGGCTTGGCTTACACTGCCCCACCTACCACAACCCGGCTGACTTCAGTGAGTGGGGGGGGGCCTGGGCTGTGGTGCTGGGCCAAATCCGGGGGATCAGGTCATGCACCTGGGCCTCCCTGGGGAGGTCTCACTCTCCCCTGCCTTCCCTGCACACCCATGGAGGGGCTGGCTTGCCCTCAGGAACCGAGGAGGGATCTTAGCCAAACACTCCCGTCCGTGTCTCCCAGTCATCGAAGTGGCCTCTGGAGAGTATGGAGACCTGAACCCCATGCTGTTCAGGGCTGTGCAGAATGGGCTCTGTGTCATGGCCGAGAAGAAGAGCAGCCCTGAGAAGAACGAGGTCCCCACCCCCTGCCCCCCTTGCCCTCAGGTGAGTAGGGTTGGAGAGGGCAGAGAGGGAAAAGTGGGGGAGGGCAGAAGGGACCCTGGACGATGGTCCTGCCAAAGGAGCTGTCCCCCAGAGGCATCACAACCATTAGGGACTAGGAAGAACTCAAGAACTTGGACTAGACCTACTATGAACAGCTGTGTGACCTTGGGCACGTTGCTCGACCTCTGTTCATTTATGTGTTCAGCAAATTCTTACTAAGCATCTGTAGTGTGTTGTCCTCAGTGCCGGCACGGGCCACCTGGTAAGCAAACCTGGTGCTGTGTCTCTTGCCTCGTGGCCCATGTGTCTTGCTGTCATCTCCAGCCCGGAGGTGATGACCCTGAGCTCCAGGGTTGTTGGGAGGACTAACTAGCTCATCGCATAAATCTCTTTGCACTGTAGCCGGTACTGCTGGTGTTCCTTCGGTGCTGGTTCTCTTCCCTAAATGAGATCCTGTGACCCTTGGAAACCTCACCGAGCTGAAGGAGAGCTCATGCAGCAAGTCAGTGCAAACAGACGGTGGGCTTGCGCAGTGAGGGAACATAGGCCAGTTGCTGGTGCAAGGCCACTCGGGAGAATGGGGAGCTAAGGCTCAGAAGTCCCAAACTCCCCAGCGGCTCACAGGTGAGGGCTTTTAAGGCCAAAATCTGGGGCAGGGATCTCTTGAGAAGGTGGTTGTTGTTGACCGGAGACATCTGAGGTCACACGAGCAGGTGCTCTGGTGCTGTTTCTTCTGGTCCCTGGAGGTCTTTTCCATCTCAAGAGACTTGGAACCTGAAAAATATCCTTATTCCTTATGTTCGAGATTTCACTGGGTCCATCTGGTGATTATGTCTTTAGGGTAGTGCTGATGAGCCCACTTGTAAGCTAGAGGGGTTGCATTCCTACAGGTCCCTTGGTTGGCCGAGCCGTGCCTGGGGGCGTTGTGACCTCTAGTGTTCATTCCTTCATCTGAACTGACAAGCTGGATGCCAGCTTCAAAAACCAGGAGGGCCACTAGTTGCGTTTGCTGCCGCCCTCATGATCCTTGTTTAATACCATTGTGGGCACTGGTGGTACAAAGGTACTGGGCCCTTCGGGTAAATGTTTCCTGATGGAGTAAAGATGAGAAGAGGAGTAACTGGTCTACTCAGCCCCCAGAGTGCCCTCGGCTTCCTTGCCCTTTCCCCCCCTCTCAAGTTTTTACTTGCTCCTTGTGTCTCGCTCCGGATCTCGCTCCGATGCATGACTCTGAGGCCAGCTTCCAGGCACACACCTCAGTGGTGGAGAGTTTCCCATCAGTATGGAAGGGCCTGGAGGACCCCTGCCCTCGGGAAGGACTGGAAGCTTTTCCCATCACTGAGCTGGGTGTGCAGTGGGTGGGTGGGGTAGGCTCGCCTGACCCAGTGTCCTCTCCCCAGGAAGTGGATCCCATTGAAAGCCACACCTTTGCCACCAGCACCCTCACACAGTTCTGCATCCTCTTCAAGAGGACCTTCTTATCCATCCTCAGGGACACGGTGAGGCATCAAGTTGGGGGAGAGGAGGCTGGTACAGGCCTGGCTCTTGGGGGGCATAGGATCTCTGCAGCTGGGACGGGAATGCCCCCCCCCCCCCCGCCGCCAGCCAGCAGTCTCCCAAGGCACCCATGGGTCTATGTGTCCTTGAGGGCAGCTCTGAGTTCCTACCCCAGTGTGGCCTGCCCATCCCTGGCCCTGTGGCCCTTCCCCTCTCCTCACTCAGGTCCTGACCCACCTGCGGTTTATGTCCCACGTGGTCATCGGCGTGCTCATTGGTCTCCTTTACCTGCACATCGGGAACGATGCCAGCAAGGTCTTCAACAACACCGGCTGCCTCTTCTTCTCCATGCTGTTCCTCATGTTTGCCGCCCTTATGCCAACTGTGCTCACCTGTGAGCGGTGCCGCCCTGGGCGGGGTTGGGGGGGTGGCGGGGCACACGGTCGGGGCGAGGGGGTCAGACAGCTGTGCCTCACCCGCGTGTGTCCTCAGTCCCCTTAGAGATGGCGGTCTTCATGAGAGAGCATCTCAACTACTGGTATAGCCTCAAAGCATACTACCTGGCCAAGACCATGGCTGATGTGCCCTTTCAGGTAAACCTCTTCCTCCCTCCTGTCTGGCTTCTCCCATTCTTGCTTGCTAGCCCCCTTCCACCCCGTCACCTGCCGTCCGCTCTTTTCCTTCTCCTCACTTGGCAAATCGGTGGGGAGTACCTACCGTGCACCAGGCTCTGGGCCGGGCACGGGGATCCGGCAAGGGGTAGGACAGATGTGATCCTGACCTCGTGGCACCGATGTTCTTGTGGGAACGACCGATGACGGACAGTGATGAAAACATTTACGAATGACTCCGGGAATCTTAGCCGCCGCAGTGGAGGGTAGCTAGCGCGGGCACTGAAGTCTCACTGCTGCTTGTTAGCGCCGAGACACGGGCAGGCCGCCTGTCTCTCGCTGCTTCCACGTCCCCATCTATCAAGTGGGACGATGGAAGTATCCAGCTCGGGAGGGTTTGTGAGAAGTCAGTTAATACACATAAAGGACTTAGGCTAGTGCTTGGCACGTGCCAAAGTGCCCAGTAAGTGTTAGCCGGTTTGGGTTGGTTTTATTGCACTAACCGCCCCCTGCGCCCCGTTCCAAGTTCCGGGGCCACCAGTAATCTGTAGGGCAGCTGGTGTGCAAATGAGAAAAACCTGCCTCTTCCTCAGGGCGGATGCTGCACCACACACGGTGCAGAGGAGCACAGTTGGATCTCGGTACCTGGTGGCCTCTTGAGTGGGCAGCTGGTACAGGGAACAGCCGACACGACTGTTCACGCTAGGCTTGGACGCCGGCCCCCAGGACTTGATAGCTCAGAGGGGGATGACACGTGTTCACACGTAGAGTGAATTAATCAACAATATAGAGACTAAGCCGGTCCGGTTTAGGAGCCCAGATATGGAGACGTCACCATGCCTGAACTGGTCGGAAGGGGCCCAATGGGAATGACAACACTGGAGGAAGCAAGGGGACATGTGTCCGCCTGGGGGGACAGCACACACCGAGCGTGGGGGTGGCAGGACTCAGCACGGACGCTCTAGGAAGAGCTGTTCTAGGGGCTCCTGCCCAGGTGGCGTGGAGGGTCTTAGCCGCCGTGGTCCCGGCCGATGCCCCCTGCTCAGGCCTGTGCCCGCTCCCCAGGTGGTGTGCCCGGTTGTGTACTGCAGCATCATGTACTGGATGACAGGCCAGCCAGCCGAAACCAGCCGCTTCCTGCTCTTCTCCGCCCTGGCCACTGCCACGGCCTTGGTGGCCCAGTCTTTGGGGCTGCTGATTGGAGCTGCCTCCAATTCCCTCCAGGTGGGAGGGCTGGCCCCCTGGGGATCCGGAGAGGGGAGGGGGTCTGGTGGGAGGAAGCAGGAGCTGACATCAGGAGTGGAACGGATCTGTGGGAAACCGCTGGCCACCCGGGTCCCGGGTCCGTCCCGGTCACTCTTGTGATGGTCCGGTCCCCTCCCCTCCCCTCCAGGTGGCCACCTTCGTGGGCCCAGTTACCGCCATCCCTGTGCTCTTGTTCTCCGGTTTCTTTGTCAGCTTCAAGACCATCCCCACTTACCTGCAATGGAGCTCCTACCTCTCCTATGTCAGGTCAGTGGCGCTGCAGGAGCGCAGGCCCCAAGGAGGAGAGAGTTGCCGCTGGGCCCTGGCAGTTTGCCCAGGGAACAGTGACCCTATGCTCTGTATCCCGCTCTCATGTCCCCGTGTGCACAGGTATGGCTTTGAGGGTGTGATTCTGACCATCTATGGCATGGATCGAGGAGATCTGACCTGCTTGGAGGAACACTGCCCTTTCCAGAATCCGCAGAGTATCCTCCGAGCGCTGGATGTGGAGGATGCCAAGCTCTACCTGGACTTCCTTGTCTTGGGCATCTTCTTCCTGGCCTTGCGGCTGCTGGCATACCTTGTACTCCGTTACCGAGTGAAGTCGGAGAGATAGAGCTGTGCCCTGGCCTGCGCCCCAGCCCCCGCAGCGGAAGCCCCCAGCCCCAGCCCTCTGGGACTGTTTTAACCTTGTAGACTTTGGCACTGGTTGCTGGTGCCGCCACCCCTCTCTCAGCTCCTCCACAGGTTGGCTGCCGGACTGCGCTCCCAGCCGTGGCCGTGGCTGTGGCCACAGGGGCTCCAGCCCTCCCCGCCATGCCCAGGAGTCTTCCCCAGTTGATTGCAGTTTGTAGCTTCCTCCCTACTCTCTCCAACATCTGCATGCAAAGACCACTAGGAGGCTGCCACCCTCCTTCCTGCCCTCAGCACCCTCCTCTGTTGTCTGCCTGGGAGCCCCAGGTTCTCCAGGCCCCCATTTACAACTGACCAAAGTGGCCCCCTCTGGGGGTCCCCACCACACAAGTGTTTGTAAACTGGGCTGTTCTAAGGTTCAGGTTCCAGGGCTGGGCCCTGGTGGGGTTCCCTGGAAGTCCCATTTGGACAATGGAACGGAGCAGGGAAGGCTCTGGAAGTCTCTTCCTCCTCCTCACCTTCTCCCCACCCCCAGACCTGGCTGATTTGGACAATCTGCTGGAACAGAAGCTGGGTTTTCTGTCTGGGTCATCCCTCCCAATCCTGGGGATTGGAGAGGCCTGGGGCCCTGGGATGCCCCGTCCCCTTCCCCGGCTCCTTCCCTGTCCCCTTTGGTGGGGGGAGGGTCTGGTGGCACCTCTGCAATAATGTCTGTGTCTCTCTCCCACCTGCCACTGGAACTGGAGAATGCACTTTATTCTGGGGCGTGAGTAGGAGAAGATCAAGCCTCCTTTCTTGCTTCTCCTGCCCAGTCCTGCAACACTCCCTCCCCTCCCCAGAGTTACAGGCACATCCATGTGAACAGGCAACCTCAGCCCCGGCACACACACGCTGTCCCCCGTGGCTCCGAGGAGGAGTGATGGTGGCGTGGTAGGTGCCGTGGGAAGGGTAGTGCCCACCTCCTCTGGGGATGCCACTTTGACTGCACGGATGAGGCTGGTGCTGCCCAGGGTGTCCCGGGACCCGGGATCTGCAGGTGTCGACCCCCGAGTCTTCTTTCCCCTCCAAGCCAGGGGTGGCACAGGGCACTAGCTCCCCAGAGCTCAGGAGCCAACAGGAGCACAAGCATGGGCTTAAGTTGGCCTTGGCCACTGCCAACCCTGGGGCCCCTCTTTTGTGCGTCAAGTTGGCATTCTCACTCCCCTGCCCCTTCCCCAGCCGCTTGCTGCTCATTCAAACTCCTGTCTGGGTCTGTCCACACCCTTCCCACCTTCCCATCTGCCGATACCTCTGGGCACCAGAGCGACAGACACAGAGCTTGTCTGGCTTTTGTGGTAGGTCCAGGCTCACGCCACTTCCGATTTCCCCTTCCCCCAGGGCTCTCCCCCCTGCTTATTCCTGTGCACACACCACTCTTCCTTCTCTTACCCTGCCACGGATTCTCGCCATTGTCCAGAGATGCCAGTTGTATTTGTGGGACTTCACCCGTTATTAATAAAACCTATATTTATACAGTATGCAGTGAGTGAATGTGTCTGGCTGTGGCTCCTGGTTCCGTGGTCTGTGATGGGTCTTCAGAGCACTTGAGAGAAACCTGTGAGCTTTAGAGCGTTTGTGGCAGGGAGGAACCTCCATACTGTTTTCCAGAGTGGTTGCACCAGCTTGCATTCCCACCAACAGTGTAGGAGGGTTCCCCTTTCTCCGCATCCTCGCCGACACCTGTCGTTTCCTGACTTGTTCATTTTAGCCATTCTGACGGGTGTGAGGCGGTATCTCATTGTGTCTTTGATATGTATTTCCCTGATGCCGAGTAATGTTGAGCGCTCTATCATGTGTCTGTTGGCCATTTGGATGTCTTCTTTGCAGAAATGTCTGTTCATGTCTTCTGCCCATTTCTTGATTGGATTATTTGTTCGTTGGGTGTTGAGTTTGATAAGTTCTTGATAGATTTTGGATACTAGCCCTTTATCTGGTAATGTCATTTGCAAATATCTTCTCCCATTCTGTCAGTTGTCTTTTGGTTTTGTCAACTGTTTCCTTTGCTGTGCAAAAGCTTTTTATCTTGATAAAGTCCCACTAGTTCATTTTTACTTTTGTTTCCCTTGCCTTTAGAGACGTGTCTAGCAAGAAGTTGCTGCGGCTGAGGCCAAAGAGTTTGCTGCCTGTGTTCTCCTCTAGGATTTTGATGGATTCCTGTCTCACAATTAGGTCTTTCATCCATTTTGAGTTTATTTTCGTGTGTGGTGTAAGGAAATGGTCCAGTTTCATTCTTTCGCATGTGGCTGTCCAATGTTCACATGGGTATGTTCTTGCCGTGTGATACATGTCTCTCTCTTCAGAATTCACCGCGCCCTGGTTGTGCCCGTGGTGGCAGGTGTAGTCAGTGGTCAGGAAGGGCAGTGAGAAGCAGGAAAGATCCTGGAGCTGAAGCTCTCGGATGAGAATGGCAGGGACCTCACTGAGCTTACCCCAGCTTTTTCTTTTTCTTCCTCTCTTCTCTTGCCCCCAGGTCATACTTAGCAGGGCTGAGCCATCGGCCACCGGGACGGCAAATAGGTTGGTTGCCTGCGGTTTGGAGTAGGCAGTTGTCCGGAAGCCCTTGAAGGCTGGCGGCAAGATGACCCAAGAAACAGCACATTGTCTCACCCTCTTTCTTCCTGATCCTGAAGCTTGGGGACTGAAGGGGGGGACCGGCATCCACCCTACTAGTGCTGCCTGCAGCGCTAAGTGCCCCAGGCTAGATGAGGGTCCCACCTATCACTGCTGGGGTGCTTGCCTGGAGATGGACTTTCTCATGGGGGCTTCAGGGTGGTAGTGGGAAGAAGTCAGAGTCGTAGCTTCTGGAACTCTAGCTAGCTTTTAGAGGGCATTCCGGGAGCCACCCTTTCTCTGCAGTGATGCCAGCAGATAGCTTCTGAAAGTCCATGGACACAAAATCCCACCATTAAGTAGTCTTTTTTTTTCTTTTAAGATTTTATTTATTTGACAGAGAAAGACACAGTGAGAGAGGGAACACCGACAGGAGAGCGGGAGAGGGAGAAGCAAGCTTCCTGCCGAGCAGGGAGTCCAATACGGGGCTCGATTCCAGGACCCTGGGATCATGACCCGAGCCGAAGGCAGATGCTTCATGACTGAGCCACCCAGGCGCCCTAAGTCGTCTTTCTTAAGATTCTTCCTCTTTACTTTCTCTTTCAAAATGTGAATACCCCTAAAAGAGTAAAACATTTATAAATTCACACTTCTATAAGTGCCCCTGGGAGCAAAAGGAGACAAACGGCCATTCTGGAGCCAGCAAGGGCCATTCAGGCACAGAGAACATCTGTAGAGTGGCTCACGTATTTGCAAAGAAAGCTCTTTGGATTCTGACAATAACCCCATGAGGCTGCTAGGATGAGTATTATCATTTCCTCCTCTCACAGAGAAGAAAACCAAGGCTTGGAAAAGTGCCGTGGGCAAGCTCTCCAGATACTGTGCTCCCGCCATGTGAGCCACCTGCGATTTCTCCCACTGGTCCCATCGGCCCTTGGAGGTGTGGCACAAATGCCCTCGGCCCGGCCCGGCATGCTTTGAAATGGGCCCCCTCTCCCTGAGTGCCAGCCCTTCCCGGACTCAGAGATCGCTTCCTTCCATGCAGCCACCTTCTGCGTCAGGGCCTGTGCCAGGGGCTGGAGGACAGGGATGCTTCAGGCCATTCTCCATGCTATGGGTCTAGGGGACCAGACACCCCATCTTGAGGTCAGAGGACAGAGCACATGCCCACAGCGTGACTCATGGTACTTCTGTTTGCAAGAGGCCAAATTATATGTTATTAATAAAGTCTCCATGGCTGTCATAGTCACTGGGGGCAGGGAGGGGAACAGCTTGCTCTGAGCCATGTCCAGTAACTGCAGCCGGACGCCTGTCTGCCTCGTGTGGCTAGGGAAGCGGAATGAAACTAGAAGACCCCCAGGTCTGAAATGTTACCCCTGGAGACCCCATTCGCACTGGTGTTCTACCTCCCCTCCCCTCACCCCATTCTACTCCCCTTTTGGAGTGTCTCTTAAAATGAGAACATGCCAGGCGCCTGGGTGGCTCAGATGGTTGGGCATCTGCCTTCGGCTCAGGTCATGATCCCAGGGTCCTGGGATCGAGTCCTGCATCGGGCTCCCTGCTCAGTGCAGAGGCTGCTTCTCCCTCTCCCTCTGCCATTTCCTCTGCTTGTGCTCTCTGACTCTCTGTCAAATAAATTTAAAAAATCTTAAAAATAAGTAAAAAAAAATGAGAATGTGCCATTTTCCCTATTGTCTGGAAATGCCCTTCCTTTCCCAGACTTATTTTTTTAAGATTTTATTTCTTTAATTAAAAAATATTTTATGTATTTATTTGTCAGAGAGAGAGCACAAGCAGGGGGAGCAGCAGAGGGAGAGGGAGAAGCAGACTCCCCGCTGAGCAGGGAGCCCGACGCGGGGCTCAATCCCAGACCCTGGGATCATGACCTGAGCCGAAGGCAGACGCTTAACCAACTGAGCCACCCAGGTGCCCCTAAAGATTTTATTTATTATTGGAGAGAGAGAGAGAGAGAGAGAGAGAGAGAGAGAGAGAGAGATTGAGAGTGGGGGAGGGGCAGGCAGAGAAGCAGATTCCCCAAGGAGCAGGGAGCCCATCGCAGGACTCGATCCCAGTACTGGGATCGTGACCTGAGCTGAAGGTAGACACTTAACGGAATGAGCCACCCAGGCGCCCCCTTGCCAGACTTGTTTAAGATCCAATTCAATGTCCCCTCCTCTGCCAGAGTCAGTAACTTCCTCTCCCAACCTTTCCAAAGGCTTCCGTCAGCCTCTGAAGGACCATCACCCGGGCTACCTGGAGGGAAGCTACGGTCTGGTCCCTGCCTGCCTTGTTCTGGCTGCTCAGTACGAACTCAGTGAATGAACACGCAGTCAAGTATAAATGAAATATCAACTCTGTCTTCAGTCTGGATGGAGAGTAGAGATCACAAAGCCCTCTTCCCAGCCCTGCCCCGAGGTGCCTCTCTATGGCTTCCCCATTGCACACCTCTGTTCAGTGCACACTGCACACCTACATTTGCATGTGGGGTGTGCCCTGGCTGTGGGCGGTGGGTGGCTGTTCCATGGGTGACGTGAGCCCTGGGTGTGCCCTGTGTGGAAGCAGGGGGCTGAGGATGAGGACTTTGGGGACCAGGAAGCCCCAGGGCTAGGCCAGGACAGGGTGCTAGACAAGAAGAGCAGGTTGGCGTGGGAGCTGTCTCTCAGCCCTCATTCTTGCTCCTTTCTTGGTCAGAGTGACCAGAAGACACACAGAGGTCTGGGGTCTGAAGAGCGCCAGGTACAGAGGGAGGACCCAACAAGGCCTTGACTCAGATCTCTGCCAGGAGGTAGGCTGAGCAGGTGAAGAGGCACAGTGGGAAGAATGCCCTGGGGACGGGTAGGTGCTTCAGGAGCGACCGAGGGGCGAGGTAGGAAGACCCAGTCCCCGGACTTCTGGTTCCCGCCCTGCCACCTCCTCATTAGGTCATCCCACGCAAGTGAGGTCATCCCCGGGCGCCACATCCCCCCACGCCCGGTCTGCACAGTGGGCCGAACAGCGAGCCCCGCCCGGGAGGGGAGGTGACCGGCTGGCACTGGCGCGCGGCCACCTGCAGAGGGCGCTCGGCGCGGCGGGGCCGGAGAGGATGCAGGGCCGCGGCCACCGAGGGCGGGCGCGACTCGGGGGAGGGGGCGGGGGGGGAACCGCCCTGGAAGTCCCCGCCCCGGACCTGCTCGCCGCGGATCCCGGCTCCGGTCGCCGTCCCCTTCCTCCGCGGGCCGCCAGCGCCCGGGCCGTCCTCCCCGCTGCTCGCCGCCGGGGCCGGCTGCCAGGGGGGGGGCCGGGCTCCGCGCAGGCAGGCGGGGCGGGCGAGACGCGCCGAGCCGGGGCCTCTGGGAGGAAGCGAGAGACGCCGGCAGCCGCGGGTGAAGGCCCAACCGGCTCCGGCGCCCCTCGCCCCCGACCGGACCGCTGTTCGGGGCGCGCGTGCTGCGGGGAGTTCGTCCCCCGACCCGGAGGACCGAGCGGGTGCGCTGAGCGGTGGGCATGCCGGCCGCCAACCCCCTTGGGCTCCGAAGCCAACCGGAACGGGGAGAGCTGTTTGGGACCCAGTTCGTGCGTGTGTGTCGGGGGCGGGGGTGGGGAGCTCTGGACCCGTGGGAGCACAGCCCCTGCACCCTTCCTGCGGCGCCCCCTCCTTTCCTCTCTGGCCCGCAGAGCTGGGGTGATCTTTGGAAATTACCCTCACCACCACCCCACCGGCTCCGCGGGTCCCATCTTGAGGCAGTGGCCCTGGAGCCGGTTTGATCCCACTGAACTGGTTTTCCTGAGCTTCCTCAGCTTCCCAGGGCCCTCTCTTCACCCTTCTCCAGCCCCTGGGACCTCTGCTCCGAGCCCCAGCCCCTCCACTGGTTGACCGTGCTTGGCGCGTGGGCTCAGGGCAGCCGATCTTCCCAGAGCCTGTCCTCCCCTTAAGGAGCCACGTGCCAAACAGCAGCACGCTCCATGTAAGGGGCATCAGGAGAGACTTCCCGGAAGAGGGGGCCTTTGAGCAGGGTCCTAAAAGATTGTGTAGCATTCTGATAGGGGAGTAAGACCATTCCGAGCCCAAGAAAGTGTATGAACAAAGTCAGGAGAGTGTGGGCATGAATTTGGGGAGCCTGGCAAATGAGGTACAGGTTGGGGGCAAACTCCAAAAAATAGCTTGTGTGGGCGGGCCAGGGTTTTGGACCCTACAGGTAACCTAGGATTTTAGGGAGGTGATTGGTGGCTGGGATGAGGGGTTGGAATGGGGTGGGGTGAGACTGAACTCATTGGCTGGAAAGGAGAAGGAGGGTCGCCAGAAGCCCACAAAGAGGGTCTGAGGTAGCACAGGAGGGGCATAGGGACCATGGGGTAGGACCAGGCTGGCAAAGCCCTGGGAGAAGGAATCAGTAGGACTGTTTCAACTGTATGATGGAGGGGAGAAGATCTGAAGACCAGGAGGTCAGGCTCCTGGTATAAATGTGTGATTGGGAGGATCGGCAGTAAAGTAACTAAAAGGGGAGGGGGGTAAGGAGCATATGGGTGAAGCTTAAAGCACAGGCAAGGTGGCCATATGGGAATGTCATAGGAAGGTCATTCTTTTGCTTATTTATTATTTATGCCAACCTCAGAGGCAGCTGACATAAAAGTCACAGAGAAGATAAGATGATAAAATCATTAAAACTCAGCTAACAGGACCTGATAGCTGGGGGGGGAAACAGAGGAGAGTGGATAATTGTTCCTTGAAAATATACTTTCAGAAAAGCCATTGAAAATGAACACAGGACTTGTCTGGGCTTGCTGGCAGCCAAGCAAAAAAAGGACACCTAAATAGAGCAGCAGTGCACTAGGGCTGGGACCCCGGAGAAAGGCAGCCATGGAGGCTCAGGGGGAGAGGCGGAGGGGGTAGGAGATAACATGGCATCTGTCGAGTGCGGGATATAGGAGAAGGAGTCAATCCGAAGGCCAGCCAGGGCGTTGGCACTGCTGACATTAAGGAAGGGCTGATGCTCCCCAAGGAGGAAGGCCTTTCTGTAGCCTGCACAGGGAGGTAGGGGTGGGATGGGGTGTGTGTGTGTGTGTGTGTGTGTGTGTGTGTGTGTGTGTGTGTGGTCCCTTTACACAGGTCTTCTTGCAGGGGAACAGGATAGAAGGTGGTGTACTAAGTGCCCTGGGCTCTCACCTTCTTCCCTACCATGAGGTGGGGCCGCCATTTGCCCAGGGCCTCTTGGGGCTCTGGCCTGGGAGGAGCGCTCCAGTCAGCAGGTGAGCTGGAAGCAGGGGTTTCTGTCTCTACCTCTCCTCTTCAGAGTCCAGATGGTGTCTCCAAGAGAGCAGGGATCCAGACACCAGGTGTTCTAGCTCTGGCTCTGTGATTCATGTGCTGTTGGCCTTGGGCAAGTCACCTCACCTCCCTGAGGTTCCCTTTTTCCCATCCTAAACGAAGGGAGTCAAGCTAGATGATCTTCAAGGGTCCCTGTAGCTACATGAAGTCTAGGATCACTCGTCTGATCTCATTTTGCATTCAACAAATATTTATTGTGTGCTATGTACCAGACCTTGTGCTAAGTTCTAAGTATGTGATTATAAACAAAAACAGATGTGATCCCTGCTCTCATGGAGGGGGGTGGGGCAGAAATGAATGTTAATCAAATAATCACACAATGAGATATAAAAGTGCATAGTAGCTGCCACAAAGAGCAGTACGTGATGCGATGAGAACAAATACTGGGGGATTTGATGTAGACACGAAGTCTGTGTGTTGGTGGGGAAATGGGGATGGGATCTGGATGTTATTTCTTTCTTCACCTTTCTCTCTGTAGATGAACGAATCCCCTTCCTGATCCACTGGAGTTGGCCCCTTAAAGGGAAGCTTCCCATTGGGCTCTCTAGGTGAGGCCTCGGGGTCATGCCTTAGAACACATCTGGGCACAGCAGAGTAACCTGGGAAGGGTCAGGACTTGGAGAGGGCTTGACCGCCTACCCCCCCCCCCCCGGGTGACGTTGGTTTTCTGGGAGTGAGGAGGGTACAGAGTCAGCTACCAGGCCTCAGACGAAGTTGGTTTACTTTATCTACAGGACAGGTGAAGAGGGCAGCCAGAGGGGGAGGATCTGTGGGGGAAGTGGGTGGAGCCTGGCAGTGGCCAGCCTGAGTTCCAGGGGGCGAGACCTCAGTCCCTGGGAAGGGTGTGAGAGTCAGACAAGGCTCTCGACTTGGGTGTCCGGGGTCAGGCCTAGATCTCAGAGAGCTAGAAGTCCAGCAATTCAGACAGGCCTGGGCTCTGAGCCTGTCCAGAGGCTGAGCCCAGGAGCCAAGCCCCAGCTCATCCTTGCTCTCAGGGCCTTTGTACGTCACCGTGGAAGCTCAGCGGGCAGTGGTCCTCCATCAAGAAGCCATGGAAAGTTGTTCCAGGGCATCTCTGCATCGGGTAAAGGGACTGACTGCTCAGTCGGCCTGGCGGGGCAGGGGCTGGCTGGGATCCCAGTGGTGGGGGAGTGGGAGGTGGGGAGTTGGGTCTGGAGGGAGAAGCAGGCAGGAAGGAGGAGGTGTAGAGGATCCACCGCCATCATCCATCAGTGGGCAAACCCTACCCCCATCGCCCATTGTCCACCTGTCCATGTCTCCCTTCCTGCAACACGTTTGCTGTGCACACTCACCGCACTTACCATATACAAAGCACTGGGAGGGATACATCATCCCTTCCCTCAGCAAACCGGCTCTAACAGCAAGTGGAGATTGTGCACAGACACCCACAAAGCCATTCAACCCAGTCTTGGCTGCACTTGTCTCATGGCTCGCCCCTTTCCGCCATGGGGGTTCCAAACTTTTTGGACAATCTGTTGTCTGAGAGAGTCCTATATACATAGCACGGTCCTGGGTCTCTGTGTCCTGGTGCTGCATCTTGCTCTGTGGCCTGACCCTACCACCGCCCTGGCCAGCCCTAAGCTTCTGCATCTTGCAGCCCCTTTCCTTGACCCATTCCCCTTGCCTTCCCATCCAGAAGCTGTCCAGTGTCACCGCCGGAATCTGGCCGAGTGGTTCAGCCGGTTGCCCAGAGAAGAGCGCCAGTTCGGCCCGACTTTTGCACTGGACACAGTCCACGTAGACCCTGTGATCCGCGAGAGCACCCCGGATGAGCTGCTTCGCCCATCGGCGCAGCTGGCCCTGGAGCACCAGCAACCCCTGGCCAGGCTCCCCCCACTGGCCCTGTCTCAGCTCTTTGACCCAGATGCCTGTGGGCGCCGGGTGCAGACAGTCGTGCTGTACGGGACGGTGGGCACGGGGAAGAGCACGCTTGTGCGCAAGATGGTCCTGGACTGGTGTTATGGGCGGTTGCCAGCCTTCGAGCTGCTCATCCCCTTCTCCTGCGAGGACCTGTCCTCCCTGGGCTCTGCCCCAGCCTCCTTGCGCCAGCTTGTGGCTCAGCGCTACACGTCCCTGAAGGAGATCCTGCCTCTGATGGCTGCTGCTGGGTCCCGCCTGCTCTTTGTGTTCCACGGCTTGGAGCAGCTCAACCTCGACTTCCGGTTAGCGGGAACAGGGCTTTGCAGTGACCCCGAGGAGCCAGAGGCACCAGCTGCCATCATTGTCAACCTGCTGCGCAAGTACATGCTGCCCGAGGTGAGCGGCCTCCCGCCCCGCCGCTGCTGCCCCTAACTCGTCCCCTAAGGACGCTGGTGTCCCCAGCCCACGTGTTTATTGGGGTGGGAGCACAGGCTCTCCGCTATTCAGACCTGCCCCTCCACGTCCCGGGTGTGTGTCTTTGAGCGAGTCCCTCACTTTGCCCAAGCTCTGTTTCCTTCTCTCCTAGAGCTATCCCGATCAAATGAGATCCTGCCCAGGAAGCACCTGGCGCAGGGCCCTGGGTCGCAGCCGGGGCTCGGGCATAGTTAGAATTATGGTGCTCATCCTCGGACGCTCAGTCTTCAGGGGCTCTCTGGGGAGTGAGGCAATCAGGACGCGAAGGTCCTTCTTAACCCTCAACCATGTGCTCCCCAGGCCAGCATTCTGGTGACTACCCGGCCCTCTGCCGTCGGCCGAATCCCCAGCAAGTACGTGGGCCGCTATGGCGAGATCTGTGGCTTTTCCGATACCAACCTGCAGAAGCTCTATTTCCAGCTTCGCCTCAACCAGCCGGACTGCGGGAACGGAGCCGGGGGTGCGGGTATCTCAGCCACGCCAGCTCAGCGTGACAGCCTGGTGCAGATGCTCTCCCGCAACCTGGAGGGGCACCACCAGATCGCCGCCGCCTGCTTCCTGCCCTCCTACTGCTGGCTTGTGTGTGCCACCTTGCACTTCCTGCATGCCCCCACGCCACCCGGGCAGACCCTCACGAGCATTTACACCAGCTTCCTGCGCCTCAACTTCAGTGGGGAGATGCTGGACAGCACCGACCCCTCCAAGTTGTCCCTCATGGCCTATGCAGCCCGAACCATGGGCAAGTTGGCCTACGAGGGGGTGTCCTCCCGCAAGACCTACTTCTCCGAAGAGGACGTCCGCGGCTGCCTGGAAGCTGGCCTCAAGACGGAAGAAGAGTTCCAGCTGCTGCATGTTTTCCGCCGGGATGCCCTGCGGTTTTTCCTGGCCCCGTGCGTGGAACCAGGGCACCGGGGCACCTTTGTGTTCACTGTGCCTGCCATGCAGGAGTACCTGGCCGCCCTCTACATCGTGCTGGGTTTGCATAAGACGACCCTGCAGCGGGTGGGCAAGGAGGTGGCCGAGCTCGTGGGCCGAGTCGGGGAGGACGTCAGTGTGGTCCTGGGCATCGTGGCCAAGCTTCTGCCCCTGCGAGCCCTGCCTCTGCTCTTCAACCTGCTCAAGGTAACAGCCCCAGCACCCTAGGCTCTCAGCACAAACCCCCCCCCCCTCACCACTTGCTCCTCTCCCGGGAGGCAACTGCTACTTCCCGCATAGCCATGAATCCTCTTCTTGACTCTGGTTTCAGGTTTGGGCAGTCTGGCTTTCCATGGGATCGAGACACAAGGGAGGGGGAGAGAGAAACCACAGGCTGCACAAGCCTTGAAGACTGGGAGGGGGATGGAAGGGCACAGGTCCTTTAATCACAGTCCTGTGACCCTAATGACGATTGTCGTTTTGCATCTCCTTGTCTTTGTTGGTGGGAGGCGGGAGTCGCTACAGTCCAGGGTCTGTCCTCTGCTTTGCGGGCCCAGAAACTCCACTGTCTCTGTTCCCCCAGAGGTGGTTAGACTCTGGGAATGATGACTCATCCTAACGAAATCAACAGAGACAAGTTTATCAAGCAGATGCCGTTTTATTCATTTATACCAGGAGGATAAATGGCATTGGTAATTGACTTAGGATAGTGCAGGCCTGCTCCAGAATTCCAATTACAGGCCTGAGGACTGTGTGATGAGCAGGGCGGATGTGCTAGGTTTTTGAGGGGAGGAAGGATCCACCCTCTGGTGATGTCTATCAGGTGCCTCGTAAATGAAATATTATTATGATTCTTTTTTAGATAAAGAAACTGAGGCTCACAGGGGCTAAGTAATTCACCCAAGGTCGCTCATATATTGGAAGAGCTGGGATGAGTCCAGGTTGTGTGATTCCGAACACTGTGCTCTCTCTGCCAAACTTTATTGATGTATTATGAATATTTCTCTTAAGCTTCGGTGCCTTGCTAGGTAGGGAACCCTGGTCCTCTCTAGGAATGTTTTGGTAACTCGTCTTGAGGAGGCAGAGCCCCGGTCAGTGCTGGCAAAATTTTAACAGGTTTTCCTTCGTGTAGGCAGCAAAGAATAGGGGTTAGGAACAGGGATTCAGTAATCCAGCTACGTGGGTTCAAATCCAGGTGCTGCCACTTACTAGCTGTGTGATCTTGGACAAATTACTTAACCTCTCTGTGCCTCCAAGTCCTTATCTGTTAAATGAGGATAATACAGTCTCTATCATGGGCCTAATATGAGGATTAAACGTATTCATCCTCAGGACCTGGCACATAGTAAGTTCTATTTAAATGTTTGTTAAACATGAAAAACAGGCTGAGGCAGCCTGCCCCTTCTCCCACCATTGCCTCAGACAGGGGGGTAATGGCCATTGCTGAGGCCAGCCCACCTCTTTGAGGATGGGCTTGCCTGCTCTGGATTACAGTGAGAGGCTGTGGTCTCCTGACAGGGTTCACCCTATGGTTAGCACCACAACTCTGAGCCCCCTGGGAGGGAGCTTGCCTAGCAGAGGACTAGTCCCATCTGTTTCTTCAGCCTGTTGACTCAGCTTCCCTGGGTGACATTTCCTCATCTTGGTCACCAGGTGACTGTTGAGAGAGAAGCACTTGAAACTCCATGGCAGGAACCTCACCTATAAAAAAGTGAAAAAAACAAAACCAGTCATTAGAGAAGCTGCCACAAAATAGCCTCGTAACTCCTTGCCAGAGGTCTGGGCTCCTTCTTGCCTTTCGGCCACAACACGAGGCTGGGTGCCGATGTCCCAAATCCACCCAAACATTAATTTCTCCAACAAATATTTGAGCACCTGCTGTGTGCCAGGCACTGTGTTAGATTCTGAGGAAGAACAAATGAACAGAACCCCGGTTTCTGCCCTTTCTGGCCCTCCAGTAAGAACACAAACAGGTCACCATAACCATGTAATTTAAAGTTGTGGTAAGTGCCTAGAAAGCGAAGTTCCAGGTGCTTTGAAAGTATGTAAGTGGGGGAGCTGGTTTGGGGGGAGTGAATAGGGAAAACCTCTCTGCAGGAAGGACATTTAATCTGATCCCTGAAGGATCAGCCAGGAGAGGAACTGGGGAAGGGGGGCAGCACCCCAGGAAGAGACTACAGCTTTGAAGGAAGAGAACTGGGGTACTGTAAAAAAAAAAAATCCTAATAATGAAGCAAAAGCACAGAAGCAGAGTGCGTGAGTGTGAGAGGTCTGTAGTTGGAGGCCGCACGGCTAGCAGGGGCCAGATCCTGCAGGGCCTCGAAGGAACAGGAGCGACGTCAGTCCTCGTTGCTGGGATGACCCCCGTGTTGTGGAGGATGGGGATGTCTTCGTGGCCCCTAGCCTGGTACCAAACAAAATGCACAGCAGATGCTAATTCCTTCCCACCACTGGGCTTGCAAATGTAAGGGGTGTTTGGGAAAAAGAATTTCCTAAGGGCCCGTGTGTATGGCACAAGTGTCGAGAGGTGAGTCTGGAAAGGTCAAATTGGGGCCAAATCATGACACATTTTCTATTCCACATGCGCACTGGGGAGCCATGGCAGGTGCTGTGGCGGGGGGAGTAGTATGATCAAAGGGTGCTGCGGGTTTGGGATGGACGGCGAGGCCGGAGCGGGCAGGCAGAGTGCGCCTTTGGCTGAGTTTCAAAAGCTAAGCGGCCACATGCGAGGCTGCAGCACCTTCCCTGTGCGTTCTCCCAGGTGGTGCCGCGAGTGTTTGGGCGCATGGTGGGTAAGAGCCGCGAGGCGGTGGCCCGGGCCATGGTGCTGGAGATGTTCCGAGAGGAGGATTACTACAATGACGACGTCCTGGACCAGATGGGTGCCAGTATCCTGGGCGTGGAGGGCCCGCGGCGGCACCCGGACGAGCCTCCCGAGGATGAGGTCTTTGAGCTCTTCCCCATGTTCATGGGGGGACTCCTCTCTTCGCACAACCGGGCCGTGCTGGCTCAGCTAGGCTGCCCCATCAAGACCCTGGATGCCCTGGAGAACGCCCAGGCCATCAAGAAGAAGCTGGGCAAGCTGGGCCGGCAGGTACTGCCCCCGTCCGAGCTCCTTGACCACCTCTTCTTCCACTACGAGTTCCAGAATCAGCACTTCTCCGCCGAGGTGCTCAGCTCCCTGCGCCAGCTCAACCTGGCGGGTGTGCGCATGACGCCCCTCAAGGGCACAGTGGTGGCGGCCGTCCTGGGCAGCGGAAGGCATGCCCTGGACGAGGTGAACTTGGCCTCATGTCAGCTGGACCCTGCTGGGCTGCACACACTCATGCCTGTCTTCCTGCGTGCCCGGAAGCTGGGGTGAGGACCCGTCTTCAGGCAACGGGCCTGAAGACTGGAAAGGGTTGGGGGTGAAGGGGCGGGAAGAGAAGGTGCTAGGGAGACCAAAGGTGGGGAGGAGGGAGCAGGGGATGGGATGAAGAAGTCTGGTGTGTGTGGAGGTGATGAGCAATGGGAGGGAGGGCACCGTGGGTGGACAGGCTCCATGCTGAGCTCCTGCCTTGCTTTTCCCCTTCCCTCCGGCCACCTGCTGTTCCAGCTTGCAACTCAACAGCCTGGGCCCCGAAGCCTGCAGGGTCCTCCGGGACCTGCTGCTGCATGACCAGTGCCAGATGACCACCCTGCGGTGAGTGTTTCGGTCAGGGGGGCCTGGAGGGAGGTTCTGGCCATCCTGGTGGCAGGCTGAAGTCAAGGG
This sequence comes from Zalophus californianus, assembly GCF_009762305.2. NCBI lineage: Eukaryota > Metazoa > Chordata > Mammalia > Carnivora > Otariidae > Zalophus > Zalophus californianus. The sequence continues at coordinate 15,505,921 of NC_045605.1, forward strand.
TGAGCTCACACCTGGCGCTGGCCCACCTATACTCTGGTAAAGGGGGTGGGAGCCTAGACCCCAGCCTGCCCCGCTCTCCCCAGGTCCAATACAAGCAGCAGCGTAAAGGAACGATGCCACCAGGAATAGGTGCTCAGAAAGCCTCTCGAGTGGCTAAAACCAGCGTGGTGGGGGAGGGGGGATAATACCCAGGCCGGTTGCCTGGTAACAGTGCCAAGGATGCCCTCCCAGGATGTTCCCTGTGGCCTCGCAAGGATGACCCTAATGCTGGGCGCTCAGTAGATGCTTCCAAAGTGCTGACCGATTTACTAGGAACCCAGAAGCCTGGTTGGAGGAAGGGGAGGTGAATGAGGAGGGGGGAGGGCCCCGGGGCAGGGGCATCTGGGGGGGGAGGTAAGAAAAGCAGGAAGAGGAGAAATCGTAACGATGAAGAGAGGGGAGTCAAGGGAGGAGGACAAGCCGGCTCCCACCCTGCTCTCCCTCCCCTGCAGTGCACAGGTTGCACCCTGCTTCTTCCTCCTCTTCTCCCGGCCCGCATTTCTTTATGGGCTCGCCTTCACCCCAGGCTGTGTGTCCTTTGGGTCCAAGTCCTGACGCCTACTGCAGGGGCACCTGCCACAGTCCCTCATAGCCTCGGGGTGTTTGTGGCTGTAGGCTGTCCAACAACCCGCTGACGGCGGCTGGTGTGGCCCTGCTGGTGGAGGGGCTGGTGGGAAACAGCTCACTGACGCATCTGTCCCTGCTGCACACGGGCCTCGGGGACGAGGGCCTGCAGCTGCTGGCTGCCCAGCTGGACCGTAATCAACAGCTGCAGGAGCTGAATGTGGCCTACAATGGTGCTGGCGACACGGCGGCCCTGGCCCTGGCCCAAGCTGCCCGGGACCACCCTTCCCTGGAGCTGCTGCAGTAAGTCTGGCCCCTGGGCCCACTGTCCCATCCTGGCCAGAAGCTGTTCCCAGCCCTCCGGCTCTCCCTCTCTGTCTCCACCACTTTTTTTCCTGCCGTAGGGCCTGTCCTCTATCCTTGCCTTCTTGAGGATCTTCGTGGACCGGCTTCTGAATCAACCCATCCCTCTGTGATTGGCCCTTACCCTGCCTGGGTCCCCTACTACCGTGTTTCTCTTAGGGTCCTGGTGGCCCCGTTCTTACTGTCCCTGGTCCTGCTGAATTCAGGTGTCATCGCTGCCTCCTGTTGACCCCCACCCTCCGTCTCTGGCTCACTGCAGACGCTTGCCCCATCACATTGCGTAGCCGGGGGATGAGTTACGAGAATTCCCCTCTCCGGCCAGCACCCTCTGCCCTCTCTCTCAGAGCTCTGCTGAGTGGCCTCTTCTCTTCTCTCTCCTCCTAGCCTCTACTTCAATGAGCTGAGCTCAGAGGGCCGCCAGGCCCTGCGGGACTTGGGCGGCACTGCTAAAGGGGGTGCTCGGGTTGTGGTGTCGCTGACGGAGGGGACAGCGGTGTCCGAGTACTGGTCGGTGATCCTTAGTGAAGTCCAGCGGAACCTCAACAGCTGGGATCGGGGCCGCGTCCGACGCCACCTTGACCTTCTGCTTCGTGATCTGGAAGACAGCCGAGGGGCCACCCTTAACCCCTGGCGCAAGGCCCAGCTGCTGCGAGTGGAGGGTGAGGTCAGGGCCCTCCTGGAGCAACTGGGAGGCCCGGGAAGCTGAAGCAGGGGCAGCAGCCACCTAGCTGTGTGACCCCTGGCCCCACGATCCTTCCCTCTGTGGCCTCCTGGTTTGCACTACTGCTTCCAGAAAGATCCCTCTGGGGCTGGAGGTAAAGGAATGGGTTCTCAGGTGTCCCATGTCCATCCATGGCTCCCAAGTCTGGAATTTCCAGGGTCATGAAGCAGGCCTCCTCTCCGTTCTGCGAGGAAGACTGAGAAAGACTCCTTCAGGTGGCATTTTGGTGGCCACTTGCCCTGCGGCGCCACCAACCTGGCCTCTCTCCTCTCGGGAGCTTCTGATTGTGCCACCAGGGGGCGCACTTCTTAAGTCGCCTTTGCCAAAGGTGCGCCATCCGGCTGTGTCCGCGGGCCTGCGCCTTCTGCCTTGCTGCTCTCCAGAGGACACTGAGGATGCCCGCAGCCACTTTCCTCTCGCTTCGGTGCCTTCTCCTCCCCCTCACGTCCCCTTCCTCACCACCGTACCTGGGCTCGGTGGCTCTGAGGGCCATGTGCACTGCCCTGCTTCCATTAAAAGCTATGTCTTCACCTACTGTGGCCTCCTCCTTGCCTGGTGCTTTCAAATAAGAAAGGGTACTGTTTTTGGTCATTCTGGTAAACTATTGACCACTTTCTGTTGCAGGTGGTTCTCGGGCACTGGGTTCAGAGGCAGTGAGGGCCGAGGTGGGGGGGGGCATGAATAAGATCCTGAGGGGTGGGCGGAGGCCATGCTGGGCCATAGGACTCCTATCATCTTTTCCAACATACTTATCCCAGGCTTGGAATTACAGGGACCAGCGGGCGATCTGCCTTTGTCTGCCCAGAGCAGAAGCCCGGACAGCAGCGGAGTCTCCGGAGGAACTCCGGGGCCCAGGAATGGGGGCAGGAGGAACACGCGTACTTCCCCAGAGGATAAGACTGTCCTCCCGTTAACCATTACCCCATGACTTCTAAGGCAGTGTCTTTAAGGAGGCGGGACGTGGCGGGCTAGGTGGGAGGGTCAGCTGGTTTTGATGAACCTTGTCCCTACCCTGAGCGCCGGGTCGCTGGTCCAACTATGGAGGCAACTACAGGTAGGTGGCCCAGAGAAACCCTCCAGTGGGGGCTTTAGGGCAGGGAGAGGGCAGGGTGGGAGGCGGAGGCTTTGGGGACCAGGGTGTACTTGTTGTTGAGGCTTGGAGCCCCGAGGCAAAGAGACCCAAGTTAGGAGAGAAGAGGTGAGTGGATAAGTCTGTCTTCCTGGTCCACGCCCTGTCTTGATATGCTCAGATTTCTGTGCCAGGGACTAGGAGGAGAAGGGAAGGTCCTTTTGGAGCAGAATGGAGGGGCAAACCCTGAGAGTGGGGGTTCTCCTAAGTCCTTTTAGTTAATGACGTGGAAGAGGAGTTGGGGTAGGGAGAGAATGCACCCCTCCTCCCCTCCTCCCTTCTTTACATAGCAGATCTTCGGGACCCAGCCTCGTTAACGATAACTCGGTAAGTGCCGCGCTGGGAAGGGTTGGGGCAAGGGGCGGAGGGAATCCAAGGTGGGGAGGCTCTTCAGCTGCCATTAGCATCTCAGGGAGAGGCTGGGACCAGAGTCCAGATGTCAGCTTGCTCCTACCTGCATCCCTCGCCTCCTTGCAGGAAGTTTGAGTTTAACCCAAAGTGGGGCATTGATAATCCTGTCCTCTCTCTGGCTGAAGACTACAACCCCTCTGGTAACCCCCTGGCCCTGGGCAACCGTTCCCTTTCCCCAGAGATACCACAGCTCCTCACGGCCTCCCATCTCCTTGGTAACCACTGCACTCTGCCTCCCTCTGATAATAGCCTTGGTGGGGAGTAACTATGCGGAGGTAGGAGGGGGTTGGCTGTTTTCTTTTGTCCAAGCCCCTCTGCCCACGTGGTATTTGGCCTCACTGCCCAACACCTAACTGGGTAGAAGCCTGCCCGGTGTCCTATCACCAGGGCAGGGTCGTTGGCCAGGCCAGGGTGACTTGTATGTGGGCCTTGTCCCCTCCCCTCCCCCTCTTCTGTTGCCCACCTCCCCCTCTAGATCTCTGGAGCCTGCAGCGGCCGCGTTTCTGTCTGCTGAGCAAAGAGGAAGGCAGGAGTTTTGGCTTCCACCTGCAGCAGGAGCTGGGCAGGGCCGGGCCTGTGGTGTGCAGGGTGGAGCCAGGCACCTCTGCCCAGCACCAGGGTCTTCGGGAAGGGGACCGGATCCTGGGGGTGAATGAGCATGTCGTGGAATGTGAAGACTATGCTGTGGTGAGGTTGGGCTGGGGGCCTCCCTGTGGAATAGAAGGACGTTCCATAGCACCTCAGGGAGAGAGAAGTCAGTCGGTCACCTCCCTGGATATATGGGGGCAGCACCCAAGCCTCAGCCTCCCTCACCTCCCAGGATCTAGGGCTGTCCAGGTGGGAATGGTTGGGTGAAGGCGTACAGAAGGAGCCATTCACCCTGGCTCCCGGGGTGAAAAATGGAGGTTCCAGGGACTGGGAGTTGGCAAGAGGAGGTGGCCCCGACCTCATCCCCCACGCCCTCTGTTCAGGTGGTTCGCTGCATCCGGGCTAGCGGTCCTCGGGTGCTGCTGACGGTCTTGGCGCAGCACGTGCATGACGTGGCTCAAGCTCAGCAGGGCAAGAGTGCCCCCCTCTGTCCTCCTCTCGGCCCGCGGGTCCGGCCCCGACTATGCCACGTAGTGAAAGATGACGGTGGCTTTGGCTTCAGTGTCACCTACAGTGAGCTTAGAGGCTTGGGGGGGCGGAGGCCAGGAGGGGGATCTCCGCCCTGTTCTGGGCAGCCAGTGGACCGAAACTTGCTTTTTTTGGCTTCCAGGCCGTCAGGGTCCTTTCTGGCTGGTGCTGAGTCCTGGAGGAGCAGCGGAGCGGGCAGGGGTGCCCCCGGGGGCCCGGCTGCTAGAAGTGAACGGGGTCAGCGTGGAGAACTTCACTTACAGCCAACTCAGCAGAAAGGTATGGCTGTAAGTTTCCCTGTTCATCCTCATGCACCAGGGCCCCGGGGCCTTGCCTCAGGCAGCCGATTCCTCCCCCACGCACCTCATCTCCGAATTTGACCTTGTACCTCAGGCCATCCTGCCCTTTACAGTTGGTCCTAGGCTCTGCTCTCCCCGACCCTTGCTGCCTCCTTCCTGGGGCTGGGAGGAGGGCCTGCCCCTGCCTTCCCTACCCAGGTGCTTGATGCTGATGCCCCGCTGGGTCCCCACAGCTTTGGCAGAGTGGAGAGCAAGTGACCCTGCTGGTGGCAGGGCCAGAGGTGGAGGAACAGTGTCGCCAGCTGGGAATGCCCCTGGCTGCGCCCCTGGCAGAGGGCTGGGCCCTGCCCACCAGGCCCCGCTGTCTGCACCTACAGAAAGGGCCCCAGGGCTTTGGGTTCCTGCTTCGTGAGAAGAAAGGTCTTGACGGTCGCCCTGGTGAGTAGGAGCCCCAGAGATGGGTCGGGAAGGTGTGTCTTGGGGGCGGGCACACATGGGGTACACAGAAGACCCCAGCCCTGAGCCTCCTCCTCTTCCTCCGGCGTCCCCCCCAGGCTCAGTCCCTCCGGGTGCCCACGGTGGCCTGGGCTGGTGCTGGAGTTCGTTGGGGGAGGAGCGATGAGGATGTTTATGTCCCAGGACAGTTCCTGTGGGAGGTGGACCCAGGACTACCAGCTGAGAAAGCCGGGTTGCAGGCCGGGGACCGGCTGGTGGCTGTGGCTGGGGAAAGTGTGGAGGGGCTGGGCCATGAGGAGACGGTGTCCAGGATCCGGGCGCAGGGCTCCTGTGTCTCCCTCACTGTTGTCGACCCTAAGGCTGACCGCTTCTTCAGCATGGTGCGAGTGAGGGGCGGGGCTGGAGTGCGGGCAGGGGTGGAGCAGGGCTCACGTGGAGGGAGAAGCTACAGGTCCGTTCTGTCTGCCTCCTTCCAGGTTCGCTTGTCCCCACTTCTCTTCTTGGAGAACGCGGAGGCTCCTGCCTCTCCCCAGGAAACCTGCTCGGCCTCTCTGGTTGAAACCAAGGACCTACCAGATGAAGGGACAACCATGCCTCCTGTCCTGGGCGGCTCCCACCAGTGCTCCCTGTACCCTGGGCCTGGCGGTGCCTATGGCTTCCGACTTAGCTGTGTGGCCAGTGAGCCTCGCATCTTCATCTCCCAGGTGACTTATGCCCCATGGACCTTGGATCTTTCCAACCATTTGCCTCCTGATGAGCCTTCATCTGCTTCCCGCCCAAGGTCTTAGAAGGTCCAGCAACTTTTCCATGGTATCCCGTGTTTTGTCACCCCTCTCTTCGCCACCAGGTGACCGTAGGAGGTTCAGCGGCCCGGGCAGGGCTGCAAATGGGAGATGTGATTCTGGAGGTGAACGGGTATCCCATGAGTGGAGAGAATGACCTGGAAAAGCTTCAGCAGCTGGCCGAGGCTGAGCCACCCCTCCACCTGAAGCTGGCAGCGAGGTCTTGCCCAGGCTCGGAAGCCTGCAACCCCCCCAGGTTTGGAGAGGTGAGGAAGAAGAGACAGATGGGCCATCAGCAGCCAGAGAAGGATAGAGAGAGTCAGCGAGGAAGGCTACAGGGTGAAGCAGTGTGGGGCACGCGGGTTGGGACGCTAGGCCATGGTAGGTGGGGACAGAGGGACCCATGGAATTAGCTGCCATTCCTGGGCATTGCAGTGCAAGTGGGGGCCGGGAAAAGGAACTCTTAGCATCCTTGAATGACCTTCTCTCTTCTCTCTCTGCTCAGGACTGGGCTCCAGCGTCAGAGCTGCTATAGTCCTCTCCTACCGGGCACAGATCTGCCCAGTGGCCTTCCTGTCTTCACTCTCCGGCTGGCAATGGTAGGAGCTGAGAAGCTCTCTTTTAAGCCAGAAGGGACAGCTCTAGGATTCTGGGCATCTCCAATCACAGGATTGCCCAGGGTCTCCCTCCCTTCCCTGGGGCCCACCTCCCAGAAGAAGGTGTGGCCAGAGGCCTTAGGCAGGCCCACTAGGGGGAGGTTTGCCCTCTGGTTCCAGAGGAAGTCCTACGGGAGCTTTGGGAGTTGTGTTCCCATGGATGAGTGGTGTGATTTTGTGATTTATAATAAATTATACTCTTTCCCGGCACAGAGCTCCTAAAACCCTTGGAATTTCCTAAGTAGTGAAAGTGATAAAGATGTCTTCTTTTATTCATAACAAGCCCCTTTCAACCACACCTAACTTTGTTAAGGAAGTGACTTTTGGAAAGCACCTAAGGATGGGGGACTGGTTGCCAGGGGAACCAACCATGTGATTAGAGGGTTGGAACTTTCAGCCCCCCCCCACCCCCCCACGCTGGACCTCCTGGGAGGGGAGAGGTGCTGGAGGTTGAATCACTCACCAACGACCAATTGTGTCATTGATCATGCCTCCATAGTGAAGCCTCCATGAAAAACCAAAAGGATGAAGTTCTGAGAGTTTCCCGGTTGCTAATTGCGTGGAGGTGCTGCGAGGGTGGCGCCCCGAAGAGAGCATGGAGCTTCTGTGCTCATGCCTTGCCCACAGCATACTTGCCATCTGGCTCCTCCTGAGTTGTGTCCTTCGTAATAAACTGGTAAACTAGTGAGTAAACAGTCTCTCTGAGTTTCGTGAGTCACTCTAGCAAATGATGGAACCCGAGGAGGGGGTCGTGGGAACCTTTGTTTCTGGGCCAGTGGGTCAGAAGCACAGGTGACAAGCTGGACTTGACACTGGCGCTTGAAGTGGGGATAGTCTTGTGGGACTGAGCCCGTGGCCTGTGGGATCGGATGCTCTCTTCACATCAGTAGCGCCAGAATTGAGTTAAATTGTAAGATACCCAGCTGGTGTCCACAGAGCTGTTAGAGAATTGCTTGGTGGGGGAACCCCTCCACACACACATCCACACACATGTGACTGGAAGTGAAGTAGTACTGGGAGTGTTGCCATAAAATAGAGGAGGAACACAGAGTTTTCCCTTTAGAGGTGGGCTGTGGGGCTGGCTAGGATTGTTCCAGATGGAACTTGCCCTAGGCGTGACTCCTGGACTCTCACATATATTGCAAGAATTTGGAGACCAGTTACACCTTCCCTCTGCAAGCACCTCAGGATTGTGGGGGCTGGTGCCTGGTCACTATTGGTCTATTATAGAAATGGCCTTGGCCCCCACAAATCAGGCTGCCTCTGTTGGTGGGGGGGAGGGGGATAGGAGATGGTGATTTGAAGGGACCAGAAGAGCCCCAGACTCAAGGCATGTGTCCCAGTTTCTCTAAGAGAGGAATTGAGAGTTTGTCAAATTTATCTCCTCTCCTTCGGTCTTCAGGGTAATGGGTCAGCCCAGAACCAACATGCCCCCAAAAGGAGACACTCATATCTGCCAAAAAGCCACAGACCACAGTTCTGTTGAGTTCTACATCAAGACAGCTTTATTGCTGGAGCCTCCGAGGGCCCCAGAGACTAGCGGCTTACAGCTTCAAAAATCCAGGGGGTTGAGTCCAAACTGGTGGAGCTGCTCCTTGTACTTGGCGTGAAGTCTCAGCACAGCCCCGTCCCACTGAGGCTTGACAGCTCTCAGCTTGGCCAAGAGTTGGTCCAGGCTGCCCGGCAGACACCAAGCTTCAGGCCCCAGGAAGGGAGAGGGTAGAATGAGGGGTGCCCCAGGCCTGTCTGTAAGCTTTCCTCGCTGGTGTCTTCTTCAAGTTCTTACTCTTAGTAAGTCGGCATGGTTGTATTCCCCTGGCTGTCTGCCCTCAAGACAGAGCAGGGTTTCCTGTGGGGATGCTGCTTCTCCTTCCCCTGGTCTGTCATTGATGACAATGATAGCAATGAACTAGTTGGGGTCTGGGGGCTGGGGGAGTGCTAGGTACTGGGGTGGTTGGGCTTCCAACGGTGGGGCTTACATGTAAGATTTCCTCATACTTGGCCTCCATGTGTGCCACATGGGCCCGAAGCTTAGCCAGGGTCTGGTCCCGCTCTCCGAGGGCCCGCTCAGCCTCTTGCTGTGCAGCCTCGGCCTCCCTCTGGCACGTCTCTGCAGGGCAAGGCGGAAGGATGAAGGGGACTGCATAGTGATGCTCTACCTGTAAACAGAGTCTCCAAAGGCATCTAAAAAGCAGAACTTGAATGGGATCATCCCAGACTCCCCCCAGGATCATCAGTTTTCCCACAGTCCGTATAAGGCGCTGACGTACCCCATTAAGGTACAGAGAAAGTAATGGGCTTGGGACAGGGATGTGGGTCCAAAGTCTGGTTGTCACTTACTCCTTGTGTAACCTCGGACATGCCTCTCTCTGAGACTCAGTTCCTTCATCTTTAAAGACAGACTGATACAAACCTTATAGGCTTACCGTGAGTGAAATGTGAGAATGTATGGGAAAATACCTAGTATTTACAGGAGGTGTTCCATAAATGCTGATTGAGTTTAAATTTGAGATAAGGCAAGGATTAGGAAAGGAATTCAGGGTCTGCCTGGCAGATAAGCAATTCTTGGGTATCTGTAGCTAAACTGAGGCTATTTTAGGGACGCTGACTTAGTTGGTAGAGCCTGAGACCCTTGATCTCAGGGTCATGAATTCAAGCCCCACGTTGGGCGTGGCACCTAGTAAAAAAAAAAAAGAAAGAAACTGAGGCTGTGTTAGGTTAAGAAAACTTTGAGACTGGGCGCCTGGGTGGCTCAGTTGGTTGGGCAACTCTGTTGGCTCGGGTCATGATCCCGGAGTCCCGGGATGGAGTCCCACATTGGGCTCCTGGCTCGACGGGGAGCCTGCTTCTCCCTCTGACCCTCTCCCTTCTCATGCTGTTTCTCTCTCTCTCTCTCTCTCAAATAAATAAATAAATAAAATCTTAAAAAAAAAAGAAAACTTTGAGACCACAATTGTGAAAGATCTTATGTGCCATGCTAAGATAGTTCAACTCTATCCCTTAACCAAGAGAGAAAGGAAAAACTTCCTGTTCTTTACATTTTTGCTTATCTGCAAGGTTCATTCCTTTAGTTAGCAATAATTATGCAGGACTTGGCATGCACTTGGCATTGAAGATACGAAAGTAAATAAGTCAAATATCTTTCCTTAGTTTCATTGTAAAAATCAGCTAGGAGGGAATATATTTCGCTCACGACAGACCATGGCAGGGGTGGGGCGAAAGATCTGGATTTGGAGAGACCATCGAGAGAGGGAGATGGGGTGAGAGACTCAGGTCTGCTTTAGTTACAACGTAGAGATTTTTGCCATCTTGAGCCCTCTGCTCCAGTCCTCCATGGTGGGACAGTCAGTGGGGAAAATGGTCCAAGAGCCTAGACTGCAGTCTTCTAGAGAAGAACCATCTTCAGTCCACCCCTGCAGGCTGGACCTTGTCAGTGCACTTGAAGAGAAAGGGCTTGGGGGGGTGTTGGGGAAGCCTACCCAGCTGCTCCCGAAGGCCCGTCACTTCTTCCTCCAGCTTCCTGCTGTGGATCTCCATTTCCTTCTGCAGGGCCCGGCACTGACGGCTCATCTCTGTGGTGGGGGCAGAGGGTGACCAGGGACCGGGTATGGATGGAGTAGTGGAGAAATGAAGGGAAGTTGTGGGTGGGGAAGGGCCTGCTTGTCCCAATGGGACAGGAGCACAGAGACCTTCTCAGTTCTTGTGAGAAGCTGACAGAGCCTGAACACCTGGGGAAGAGCTAGGAAACCACACCCCTTCCCCCGTTCCAGCTCAGGACCTGGATTCTAGCTCTTCTCCTCACTCACTCCCAAGGCACAAATGAGACAAAAGCCATGTAATTTTTTGTAATCCACATTGCAGGAGGTAATCCACAAAGCACGTGGCATCGGGCATCCTGGAAGGTTCCTGCCCAGGATCCAGGAGTCTTTCCTTGGGTTCCTTTAGGCCCCTGCCTGATTGATGCTGAGCCAGGAACGTTGGGGCTAGGCGGGGCAGATGGAAGTCCTCCTCGGTTCCCTTCCTTGCATCCTCTGGCCCTCCTGATTGTCCTCTTCCAGGCCCCTGTCTCCTGCCCACATGCCTGACCAACCACACACCTGCATAGATGGCCTTCCCCTCACTTCGGGCCTCCTCCAACTCAGCCTCCAGCACTTGCAGTCTCTGCCTCAGCTGCTCTTCAGAAGCTTTGGCCCGGCGGGCCTCATCCCTCCGAAGAGCTGTGAAAAGTCCCAGAGCAATGCTCACACCTGGCTGGGGATCCCACTGAATCAGGCCCCGTGGGCTGGATAGACTCTGCCCACCTCTGGGAACCTGGTGGCAGATCCCCAGCCTCTCATTCTCTCTCTGGGTTGGTTGGATGGTTTTTCCCCTAGAATCCCATGAGCTCTTCATTTCTAGGAAGGAGAAGCTCCACGTTCTGCTTATAAAAAATAGCTATCCTCACGCACCCTTTCCTTTCTCCACCAGGGGACGGAGGAGAGGTCAGCTCAGCCTCCTGCCACAGCTCCAACTGTCCAAGCCTCCAGGATGCAAAATGCCGCCTTGCCCCACCTCTGTCGTCCCAGAGCTTCCAACCCTTCTTACCCAAGTGGTCTTGGAGCAGCTCCTTCTCCAGCACTGTCCGCCTGTGCGTGGACTTAGCCTCCACATCTGCCCTGGCAAGTTGGCAAAGCCTCAGCTTGTCATGATCTCAGCCTTCCCCACGTCTCCCCATCCTCAGCCCACACCCTGGACTTTCTTCCTGCAGTTCCGAGGGCCTCTAAATGAGGGATCTCTGATGGCAATCTACTGAGTTCACCCCTGGGTCCCGGCTGCCCAGCACAGAGGAGATACTCGGAATATGGGTGATGACTATATTAAGGAAGGCACAGAGCCAGAAGGGCATCATGGAGTTGGGTGCATGCTGATTTCCCCAATTTCCCAGCTCCCTGGAACCTGGGCGGGGGGTGGCTCATGAAAGCTCCATCTTGTCATGCAGAGGGCTACATTCTCTCTGGAGCACCTCTACTTGGTCTCCAGGCCAGAGCATGGAGAAGCAGGAGGCACTCACCTCCAGCCGCCCTGACTCACCAGAACCCGCATCCTCTTTCTTTTTCTGTGCCCCAGTTTTCTTCCCTTTTTCTTTGGTCTTGGGTGGCATCTCCTTGCTGTCCTGGGGAGGGAGAGGACTCACATTTATGCCCGGGGCATGGGGCTCCTTTCCCGACCCCTAGATTGAACCAGGAGTCCCAGGAGAGTTAGAGTTCTAGTCTCCAAGTCTGTCTCTTCTACTTTCCAGAAGCTTCCATTCTTGGTCTCCTTGGAACCTTAGGCAAGGCTGGGGTGTGGGGAGGGTGGAGCTGTTTCTTTCTACCAGTCAGGTTCTATGGGCAGAAATCATTCCTCTCAATCCTCTTTTGGAGAAAATACATCTCAGTACTTGTCCCTTCCCTCTTCCCATCATCCTTACCCTGCCTCTTCCTACCTGTGGGATCCTCTCTGGCCTCTGTTGTGTCTCCCTGTGGGGAGGACCCACTCATGGGGAGGGGCAGAGAAAAGGCCCAACCAGCTGGGAGCCCAAGGAGGAGCCTGGGTTCTGGGAGCCAATCCAGGGTGACAAACTTCCTCCGAGGGCAGAACTGGGAACTGCACGGTTGGGTTTCTGGAGACCGAATGTTGCCCAGGTAACTGGGAAACATGGAGCTCACAGACAGGTGGAATGTGCCAAGTACAAAGCTTAAAAGAGCAAGGTCCTGGAGGGTCGCTTCTCTCCTTATCCCTAAATCCTAAATGTAGTCTGAGGAGAAAAGGCTTCAGAGCCGGTTAGTTATGCTTCATTTCCATGTAGCAGTGCCTGAAGTTTGGAGACTTACAAATTACAGACTTACACATCTGATATGATGCTGTTGTGCTGATACAGAGGAAAAGCGCTGACAGTGGCCATTTTAGGCGATTTACATCCCTAGGGCTCATGAGCGAGCACATGACATTATTAGGCTTTGGGAAGGCATTCTATAGTGTCTGAGGGGAAGAAGAGCAGGAGAAGGTAGCCGAGAGAGTTTCTCATTTCAGAGAAAGGAGACACAGAGGAGAGGTAGACCCAAGGACTCCAGGGTGCTGACATAGAGGGAGGCAAATGTAGAAGAAACGATATTGGTTATAGACAAGAGCCGTGAGTTCTAGACGCCCTCCAGTTATGTAACCTTGGGCAAGCCATTTAATTTTGCGCAACCTCAGTTTCCTGGTCTTTAAGTCTTTGACTCTGTAAATCCTGAAAGGCCTGGATTTTCACTGGGTATTCACAGGGCTATCTTCCCTTGTGGGGACTTAATTTACTGCCTCTCTTCCCCTATTCCCTAATGTGGCTGATTTTCAGCCTGGTGCGGGGAAACTACTTTGCTAGGCTCCCCGCAGTATTGAGTTGGTCGGAGCTCCCTCTAGTGGACTTGCTCGTCCTCCGGAGTCTCCTAAATTTTTCTACTTAAATTCTTGGGAGGGGTGCCTCCCTCTTGGGGATACTTCCTACCATCTTGTGGGGGGTCATGAGTGGTTGGAAAAACAAATTTAGGGAAGGGAGAATGATGGGTGACTTTTCCTTGTCCCCACCGTTCTTCCAGCCCTGTGCCATTCTGGAGACTTGTCATCGGTCTGTCACCTGGATCTCTGGGCACCATACTGGCTCGAATGAAAACAACAAAAACATCAGGGATTTTCCTCTTGGGGATCAAGGAAACTGCAGACTCTAGATGTTTCTCTCTCTCTCTGTCCCCCTCAACACTCTTGGTCAATTGCCTGTCGTCAGGAGCAGATCTGAAGAAATAGCTTTGAGATCTGGGATTTAAAAATCCTTCCTCTGGGGAGTGGACAGACTCAGGTGGGGGCTGATTCATGTTTATTTGTCACCTTCGTGGCTGCAGGGAACTTCTCTGACCCTTCAGACATTTTACAGAGTAAAGAGAAGAACCAGGCTTGCCTTCTCCGGGGCTTATAGTTCCTGTACCCCAGGGTCAGATAACTTTGTGCACAACTCCCAAATCTGGAGAATACTTTTCTTCTCATGTTGAAGTGTGTTTTTCTTTTATTCTTCCTCCAGAACTCTTTGCCCCTGCATAGGAATGCAGTAGACATTCCTGCCGCAGTCTTTCTCCTCATCTGGAAGCCTGTTTGGGGTCATTTTCCAGGGAATGATTAGGTTCTGCGTTACGCTGATGCATGGGATGACATTTTGAGGACATGGCTTACTGAATACAAACAACATATCATGCCTCAGAAGAGCATTTACTTTTCAAATATGTTCAGTCAACCGACTTTCAGGTGCAGAATGAGGATGTGGTTTGGGTGAAGGTGAAATGGAATAAGAAAATTGCCCCATATCACATGATGTGATGATACGAACTGAGCTAGCTCTAGAACAAGCCAAGAATGCGAATGACATTGTGATCAACAATCCAGTCCCATCTTTAGTATACATTGAAAACAAGCCAAGTAAAAATTGTGTGTGTGCGTGGGGGGGGGGGGGGAAGGTCAATCTTTCCTTCTTTTCTCATTAACTTCAGTTTAGAAGTGAAAATAGGAAAGATCATCTCAGCAGAACTCTGTCTTCCTTTGAATAGGATTCCATCTGGGAGTTTTGAAGAGATATAGAGGAGAGAACTGTCACTCTCTCTGCTGTATTCGAATGTGAGAGATAGGTCATTTGTATATTTAAAGAAATATGGCTTTTTCTCTTTTACAGGGCGCCTGAGCGGCACAGTCAGTTAAGCAACTAACTCTTGATTTTGGCTCAGTTCCTGACCTCAGGGTAGTGAGAACCCCACCCTTGGGCTCCGCACTCGGAGCAGAGTCGCAGTCGCTTCAGATTCTCTGCCTGCAAACCCTCCCTCCACGCCTCGTTTGCGTGGCTCCCGCGCGCGCATGCGCACGCTCTGTCTCGCTAATAAATCTTAAAAAAAAAAATTTTTTTTTTTCTTTTTAGAGAGCGCGGAGGAGCAGAGAGAGAGAATCTGAAGCAGGCTCCACACCCAGTGCAAGCCCAATGCAGGCCTCGACCTCATGAACCTGAGATCATGACCTGACCTAAAATCAAGAGTCAGAGACTCCCAGGCGCCGCAAGAAATATGGCTTCTGCAAGCAGAAGCGAAGTACAAATTATGCCATTATATTCTATCCAGGTGGTACTGAAGCTAATACAAACTGGAAGCCTTTAAAGGAAGCCAGAGATGTGTACATGACCCAGACGAACCCATATAGGCCCAAGGGTTAATTTCTCACCTGTATTCCATTAAATCTAGGTTTGACGATGAGGGGGAAAAATACCCTGTGTACTTACACTATGTTACGTACTGTGGAAGACCAAAGTCAAGACAGCATAGCATAAATTAATGTGAGGTAGCTGTGAGAATAAATGGTTACGGAAATTTAGAGGAGGAAAGGATTATTTCTAGCTGGAATGTCTGGTAAGAAAGAAAATATTTGAGTTGAGTTCTGAAGAATGGACTGGACTTCAGTAGCACACTTTAGGCAGAGGGAACACTCTCAGCAATGGTGATAAAAAAAGAATTGTGGTATTTTGTGACTTGGGAGTCACCCAGCATAGGATATACCGTATTGGAACAGTATAAAACTGCAAGGTAGTCTGGAGTTAGATCATGACTGTTAACTTTATCCAGGAGACAATCAGCAGTGTTTGAAGTTTTTTTCTGATGCGATCAGAACTATACTTCAGTAAGACTGGTCTAGTGGCAGAATGGATTGGAGGTGGCAGGGAAACCAATGAGGAAAAGGTTTCAATAAATAGATCAGGGGAGAGAAAGGGAGGGCCTGCAACCAGGGTGGTAGATGGGAAGTTTTGACAATTATCTAAGAGGCTTGCCTCGGTTTTCCCTTGGGAGATGTCTTCTCTTTCTAGGTAGGAACTGATTAAAGGAAGTTCCACTGATAGGAAATGATAATGTTGACTCCATAATCAATCTTAGGTAAAGGCCATGCTCAAGGATGTCTGGCTGATGGGTCCTTGAGTTCAGATTTTTCTCTTGTGACAGGAGCCCGCGATAAACTTAACTCCTTTATCAGTCAAGGGCTTTGTGGAAGACCCAGGTGGGGGAGCTAAGACGAAACTGAGTACTTACAGGCACACCAGAGCCTGCAAGCTCCCAAAGAGGCGGCTCAGAATTAGCAAATAAGGGCAGGGCACTTCCTTCTTTAGGAAGAAAGTTCCCTTTTTTTCAAAGTTTTTCCAGCAGAACTTTTAGATTAGAGAAGTGGAAATAACTGGGAACTGCATTTCTCTTCCATGAGAGGAGCGAGTACTCCTCTGGCCAGAGCTCACAGCTGTCTTACAGCTTCTGTGGTCAAGGCCTGGTGCTGGCGGTGCTGACCTGCGGTGCAATGCATGGAGCCCAATGCGCTGAGCTGGGGAATCTTAAGTACATACTGAATTCCCAGAAAAAGGAACTAGTGTTCAGAAGCCAAAAAAGGGGGAAGTGTTTTGTTTTCAGAAGGTCAAAGGGCCTGGAAGAAGAGCTTGCGGCCTGAGTGTCTCAAGCCTTTCTGGGCTGTAATCAGGCTTGAACAATCCGCAGCAGTCACATTCCTGTTCTTGGTGCCGATTTAATGAGTTCAAAACACCAAGGGGTGGGGAAAGAGCTTCCGTTTTTCTCCCACAATGTGAAGAAGCAAATGGCTTTAAGCTCAATTTCCTCATCTATCAGGTATGGGGGAAAGACTTGACCTTGAGGTTCTTTCCACGGCTACTTGTCTTCATTTAAATATCCCAATAACCCACTCAAAGAACGCCCACAAGGAACATGGAGAGCTCGGCTTCTGCCTCGTGCGCAGACTCCATGCCGGGCCCCGCCCCTCCCTTTCCCGGCTTCTCCAGCAGGGGGCGCAGGCGCAAAAGTTCCGCCTGGGCCCGCCCCCGGGGGCAAGGGAGGGGTAGGCGGCGCGGAAACTTGGCCGCGGCTTTCCGGGAGCTGCGGCTCCGGAGGGGGTGGCGCAGGAGCGGTCTCTACCCAGTCCCGACCAGGCCGCTGGGTTCCCTGAGCTCCGCGCGCTCCTCCCGTCCCCGGGCTCGCGCGCTCGGAAGGGGCGCGCCCGCGCGGACCCGCGCTCCCGTCGCCGCCCACTCCCCTCCCCGCGGCCGCCCCTCCCTCCGCCCGGACAGCCGGCGGCGGCGGCGGCGGCGGCGGCGGCGGCGGCAGCCGGGAGAGGCCCCTCCTTCACGCCCTCCTTCTTTCCCTCGCTCGCAGCGGAGCGGAGCCGGCGAACGCGGCTGAGCCCCCAACCCTCCCCGGGCCATGGCGGGCAACGTGAAAAAGAGCTCCGGGGCCGGGGGCGGCGGCGGCTCCGGGGGCTCGGGCTCGGGCGGCCTGATCGGGCTCATGAAGGACGCCTTCCAGCCGCACCACCACCACCACCACCTCAGCCCCCACCCGCCCGGCACCGTGGACAAGAAGATGGTGGAGAAGTGCTGGAAGCTCATGGACAAGGTGAAAGGCCTGCCCGGGACCCGCGGGAGCAGGGGTGGGCGTGGGCGGAGGGGCCGAGGGAGGGGAAGGAAGGGACAGAGGAAGCTGGGGGAGGGGACGGGTCATGCGGGGCTTGGGGAGGCGAGGAGTTGGGGTGACCCGGCCGAGAGGGTGGGGGACGTGGGGGTGGGGAAGAGACCGGGAAGGTGGGGGTCGGCGGTGGGGGAAGGGCTGCGGTTGGGAGTGGGGAACGTTGAGGTGGTGTGTTTGGGGTAGCGAGACAAAGATGGGGTGGGGGCTGGGGTGAAGGTTAACTGGGAAGCCACCGGGGCGGAAGTAAAATGGGGGGTGCGGAGTTTGGGGCTCTGCAGGGTCTAGGGATGTGGGTCACGAAATTGGCCCCAGGAAGGAGGGGGAGGGCGAAGAAGAGTGTGCAATTTACCGGCTGGGGTTGTTAGCTGGATGAGGAGTCGAGCTCTGACTCGGGAGTTAACGTTTATGGGCTCTGATTGAGAGACCTGGGGTCAGGACAACTCTGCAGGCAAACTGCGCTCGCAGCGAGCGCAGAGTTTTTTTCTCATTAAGATGTAACACCAAGATAAAAGAAATTCGGGATGTTTAAATGGGCCAAGGAAGGAACTTTCCTCCACATCCAGCGCTGGGGCAAGTTTTTATCCTCCAAAACATTGGATGGGATCCATTGCTGGTGCTGAGATTAAACCACAAGCTCTGGTTAGAACCATTATCTTGGGAAAGATGTATTAACTGAGCGTGCTGAGCAGCAAATTCATACTCTTTCCAGATTCTGACTGCTTCCAGAACTTCCTCCTCACGCTGCTTTTGCTGGGTTCTACTTTTTTCGTGACCGACCTGACTCCTTGTTGCAGGACCTGGCTTTAAGCTTGTTCAATGAGCTTCTTTGATGACCTTTTTTAAAGCAAGTGTGAAAAATACCGCTTTTATATTTGGCCATTAAGTTTGGCGTTTGGGAGAATTTTACTTCTTTATAGTGTCTGTATAATGAAATATAGTAGTCCAGAGTACTTAAAAGTGTTTAAGCATTTCCAGAGAATTCAATACAAATTGCCTTAATATTTTTCACATTCGTGAATTCATAACTTATTTTTGAAAAGTAATTAGAAGTATCTGGCATATTGTAAGAGAACGGTGTTATTTCCTCCAGAGTAAAGTTGGTTTTCTTTGGTTCCTCTCTAGGTCTAGGTTCCTCTTCTGTAAATTCTTCATGGATTGTTTTGGAGTAAAACAGCTAATAAAAATGATTATGAAACACTTGGCAAATATAAACGTTCTGTATAAATGCTTAATAAGACCGGTGCGTGAATTAACACTCCTGCGGTGCATACAAGTGGTTTCAGAGCCACTTTTTCAGGGCTGGTGTTTCTCATGTTAAATAATTGGTGCTGTAATTAAAGATACAAGTATTTGTATGTTCATTATGTTGGTGGTGTAGTGCTAATCTCGTTATTAGAAATCATAATAAAACCATTACAGAAAGTTAGGCAGGGAAAGGAAACTTTGAACTCATTGACACCTTTTTAAAAAAAATACCAAATGTATTCAGTATCTGAAGTTTGTAGGTTCGCATTTTAAGGATTTATAGCTAAGGACAAAAATTCTCCTGGAATAGAGAAAACATTTGTATTTTTAGTTTCTTGTGTAAGATGTATGTATGCAGTACATCAAAACTATTGACCAAAGCCCTTTCCTTGAAAATAATAAACTTTTCTTAAACTTTTGAATCTCTATAAAGTAGTTCAAATAAGATCCTTCTTTAAATTTTATTTCTTTATTTCTTAAAGTATGTGTATGGGTTTTTTTTTTTTTTTTCAGAATATTTAATTGGGAAGGATAAAGACTCATCCTGAGTGCTTTTCAGGTTTTGATAGTTTCAGGGAGAGTAGGTGCCTAGCTTTTCCTTTCCAGTGTTGGGAGAGAGGTAATGTTTTCCTCTTGTGTTGCTTGTCCTGGAAGGTAATTTTTAGTACTCTTCTGTATCACATATTAACTAGTCTTACTGAAATGAAACTTAGTTCTTCTTTCTGATACATTCGTCTGATAGGTTCATACTGCTCTCCAGATTTTGAGTACTTTTGTTAAGTATTAGATTGAACTGTCTCTTCTATGCTTGCATAGATGGTCTTTTTTCACTTTTTTATTGTTAGAGTCTTAAATGTGTCAGTAACCCTTGACTTCATGCAGTATGATGTAAGTGGTAAAGAACTTAACTGTCAGATCCACAAGTGTCCCACACGCTTACTGAATTTGCTTCTAAGTCACCTTCTCTTTCCTGTTTTGTCCTCGTTATTGAAGCTAGGTGACTGTTATTCCAGTCTATTAATAATCAATTTATTGACTTAGCACTGGGAACTGTTGGTGTCCTCCCCTCCCCCAATATTGAATATGTGCAGATGGAGAAGTTGGCATAAGTCATGGGTTCTGGTCAACATAGGCCCGATTTACTAATCCACTGTGGAACTTAAACTCATTGTTGGGAAAATGCTTGTGCTAGAACACTTGTTATTTCACAAAAGACATGGTCAGCCTCTGGGAGTTTTTTGTGCTAGCCTAGTATCTTGTAATTAATATTTATATAAATACTTGGGTGTGAAGAAAGTGGCTAGTAAGAGACAAGTGGGCAGGGGAGTGGAGAGAGAAATCCTATAAATTGCCTTAAATGTCAACTTGGAAGTATTTTTTTTTTTTAAAGATTTTATTTATTTATTTGACAGAGAGAGACACAGGGAGAGAGGGAACACAAGCAGGGGGAGTGGGAGAGGGAGAAGCAGGCTTCCCGCAGAGCAGGGAGCCGGATGCGGGGCTCCATCCCCAGACCCTGGGATCATGACCTGAGCCGAAGGCAGACGCTTAACTACTGAGCCACCCAGGCGCCCCTCAACTTGGAAGTATTAAAGTATTTAATTTGGTGAGAGATTCAAAATTCTGTTTTATTGTTGTTTCCAACATTCTGTTATGAAGTAGAGCAGGAGGAGTTGGCAAACTTTCTGTTGAGGGGACAGATAGTGAATATTTCAGGCTTTGCTGAACCCACTTAGTCTTGTTTTCTTTGTTGTTGTTTTACAAATCTTTAAAAACGTAAAAGCCATTCTTAGCTTGCAGCTGTACAAAAAAGGCTGGAGGTTGTAGGTTGCCCGCCTCTGAAGTAGAGCAACATGCTGGCTGTATTTTAGGCCTATACTATGTTTTTATTTAGAATCAGCTTATATCATTAGAACATTAAGATGTTGATTATTTATTTATTTATTTAAAAGATTTTATTTATTTATTTGACAGAGACAGAGGTAGCGAGAGCAGGAACACAAGCAGGGCAGTGGGAGTGGGAGAGGGAGAAGCAGGCTTCCTGCCGAGCAGGGAGCCCGATGTGGGACTTGATCCCAGGACCCCGGGATCATGACCTGAGCTGAAGGCAGACGCTTAATGACTGAGCCACCCAGGCGCCCAATGTTGATTTTTTTTAATGGGATATAATTTATAAAAATTTATGGGGCACCTGGGTGGCTCAGTTGGTGAAGCATCTGGCTCTTGGTTTCGGCTCAGGTCGTGACCTCTGGGTCATGAGATCGAGTCCTATGTCCGGCTCAGTGGGAAGTCTGCTTGAGGATTCTCTCTCTCTCTCCCTCTGCCCTCCCCGCCGCCCCCCCCCCCCCCCCGCTCGGGTGCATGCGGTCTCTCTCAAATAAATAATATTTAGAAAAAGAATTTATAATTCCCTTATGATTTATGAGGGAAAAAATTTTCCTTTTAAGGCATGAGTTTAAAAAAGTATTTTCAAAAGGTGATTCTTCCTTTTGCTACCTATCTTCTGTTTGTCCTACACCACCCCCCCACCCCCCCCCCCGTCAAAAGTACCTAAGTAACTTTCTTTAATTTGGAAGTAAGGTGCATTAAATAGAATTTATGATTCAGTGTATTTCATTGGACTACTTCCTCCTTCCCTCTCTTCCTTCCTTCGCATACTGAGTCCCAAGCAAAGTTACTAGGTGTGAATTCTTACCTTCTAGGAGATAAGGGACCACATAAGTGTGTACAAAGTGATGCAGGATCTCTTAAGTTTAAATGTAGTGTACATATTTCTTCAGTGTTTATCTTAACCTCTCAAGATTGTAAACTCCATGAGGACAGCAACTATAATCTGCTTATCTCCTGCAGTGTCCAGTCATGCGGCTTTACACAATAGTAAGTGCTTTGTAAATATTTAAATTGCTTCGTATGTTCCAGAGGAATAACTGAAAAGAAAAGGTGTGGGGGTGGGAATAAATTTTAATTACATTAAACTTATTTTTCACAGTAGCCCTTTGGTGGTATCATGTCTGTTTTATAGATGGAGACAATTAGGCTCAGAGAGGTTACGTAATTTAGTTAGTGGTGGAGCCTGATGTGGAATCCAGGATTACCTCTCTCCTAAGGCTTAGTTATTCCCTCCATACAGTACCTTCTCAGGTATACAGCAAAGCTTCCGTAACAGAAAGCCATTTATTCAGAAAGTGACCTGTGTAGGCATAAAACAATCTTCACGCACACACGTTCCTCCATTCACACACTCAAGCAGAGTAGACATTCTCTTGACTGATATTAGGATAGCATTTAATATCATTCAGTGAAATATCATGTTATCTACTTTCAGGTTAAGGGTTTGTGTCTCTCCAAATTATGTGTGTTGGGTACTTTGCATGGTGATCACAGAGGCTTGTACATTTGATTTTCCCATTATACTCAGTGTGTATTGTCTGTGGTATCATTTATCACTTTTTTTCCCATCTGTTTTACCCTCCAGTAGGGCTCTTCAGGACCGAGGCTTTGTCTTCATTTCAGGTCCTGGGCCTAACGTGGTACTTGGGGAATGAAGTGCAAACATTTAACAAAATAAAATGAGCTCAAAACATAGTCCCTCTTCATTCTCTGTATGATAAATTGGGAATCAGGTAGGGAATCTCTTTTTTTGAGTGCTGACTTGAAGTATTATTTACTCAAAGTAGTTTTACCTTTCTCGGTTATAAAGGTAATATATAGTCATTGTAAAACATGATTGTGCTGTTAAGACCTCCCCCAAAGGATGTAAAATTCTTCCTAATTCCTTATGAAACACGAGCTCCCGTGAACATTTTCACATGATTCGTGATAATTTGGAAGGTATATAGAAAAGTAAGGTTGGGCCAGGGGAGAAGAGAATCTGTTCATTTTATAACTTGGGTTGACGTTTTTGGTAACTCTTGCTGGAGTAAAACCTGTTTTTAGTATGTGGTTGGTATGTCGTTAGTATATATACATTAAATCTGATAAATCGTGGGCAGATTGGTCCCTTACTCTTACTGCCAACAGAATTCATGTTATATTCAAACAACAATTTAGTAATGTTTATACTATGAAAAAAACCCCGTTTCCCTAATGATTAACCTAGGTCATTAAAAAAAAAGACAAATTAAGTATTAACTTGAAAACTGAGTCTGAACTTCAATCACATTTTTTAATGAAGTTGTTAATTCTGATCTACATTAGGTTTGTTGGAATTGGGGGGTTATAACAAGCAAGTCATTGTGAAATGTTTTCATGATTAGCACATTTTGTGCTGGAAGGAAATAGGTGGGAGTAGTCAGCCAGGAGCATGGAAGCCAGCACCAGCTCTGTCCCCACAGCGCTCCTTCCTGCCGCAGCTTCCAAGAGGAGGAAGGGAAAGGGGTGCCAGCGATGGCACTGCTGGTGGGGTGTACACCTCCTGGGGACTGCAGGCCCTGGGAAGGTTCTGTGCCGCAATCGTAGATGCTCCTGTGATTCCTTCAGAAGAAACCCACAACGACTCCGGGTCTCCTCTCTCCAGCTTTTAGGATGAATAGTGAGTCTTGCTTAGCCGACTCTGCTGCCTGGGCACCTTCTCAGAACCACCTCTGACTATCTGACTACTCTTTCCTCTGGCTCTGGGATCAGCCATGAGGAAGTCTTAAATGGAGGCCAGCATATTGATACTTGATGAATGAGATGCAATCCTTATTCCCACCTCTTCCTTTCTTAGACCTACTTTGACTAGCAGTACCTAGGTGTAGCACTCTTTGTGAAAAACAGTGTATGAGTCATAACATACACAGAACAAAATGTAAACGTCCCCTTCTCTCCTACTCCCACCTGACTACCTCTCCAGAGGTACTTACTGTCTACAGTTTGGGTTCCATCCCTCCAGTCCTTAGTCCCTTTCCCCAGCTGGCTGTGAGAGGGTTGGATGGGCAGCATTGCCGAGGAAAGATTTATCAACTTTGAGCAAGTTCCTGACTTTAGCATTTACTCACTAAGACTGATAACTGAGTTCTCATCACTCCTTATAGAGCAGTTTACATGTCACATCTGCTGATATATCAGAAATATCAAAATAGTGTGTTTGAGGAGAATGAAACTGAGATTCAGAGAGATGAAGTAACCTTAGTCACCCAGCTAATACTTTTGTTTTTCATGTGGATCTTGAACTGGTGTTCAGGCTCTGTTAAGCGATTTCTTATAAGCCAGTGCTTCTCAGACTTAAATATGAATTCAGACCATCTGGGTTTTTTTTTTTTTTAAGATTTATTAATTTTTTAGAGGGTGGGGAGGGGCAGAGGGAGAGGGAGGGAAACTCAAGCGGACTCCACTGAGCATGGAGCCTGACGCAGGGCTTGGTCTCAGGGATGACCCTGAGATCATGACCTGAGCCAAAACCAAGAGTCAGATGCTTGACCAACTGCGCCACCCAGGCGCCCCCAGACCATCTGTGGATCTTGTTAATGTGGAGGCTGTGTAGATCTGGGGTGGGGCCCATGAGTCTGTATTCCTGACCAGCTCCTGGGTGATGTCCGTGCAGCTGTCCCCAGGGACCACGCTTGAAGCAGCAAGCCTCCATTCCACAGTTGCTTTTATCTTAGGTGAGCTGACAGACTTTATTTTTTCCCTTAAGAAATAGCAGTAGGGTTATCTTTATGTTGAAGATTTTAATTATTACGTTCTTAAATTTCAAAAGTAATTTGTACTCAGAATGTACATTTTTAAGCAAAAGTGGGACTTTTAAACAAAAATGGTTCTAGAATTTTTTGCTTTTTAAAAATTTGCTATATTATGGAGATTTACCATGTTAATGCCACGTATAGGTCTCCCTGAATTTTATTTTTTAAGGATTGTATAAGATTTCATAGTTATATGTTTATCTAATAAGTTCATATTGATAATCTAGGTTATTTCTGATTTTTAATATTAGGAACAGTGCTGCAGTGACTCTACATTATGCAGTTTCTAAATATTTCTTTAGAATAAACTCCTAGAAATGAAATGTGCTGGGTCCAAAGACTCATACATTCAAGTTTAAAAGTATATATATTAGCACATTGCCCTCCAAAAAATTTGCTTCCTCCCACACTCCTTGTCTAGTTTGTTGATGTAAATATGATTCCTTGGTACCTTAGGTGAAAATTATGTTGGCATCTGTCCACAGTCACACTTTTATTGAACACAAGCTGTATGCCAGGTGCTGTTAAAGATGTTAAAGGAGTAGGGCGTCTGGGTGGCTCAGTTGGTTAAGCGACTGCCTTCGGTTCAGGTCATGATCCTGGAGTCCTGGGATCGAGTCTCTCATCGGGCTCCCTGCTCAGCGGGCTCCCTGCTCAGCGGGGAGTCTGCCACTCCCTCTGACCCTCTTCCCTCTCGTGCTCTCTATCTCTCATTCTCTCTCTCTCAAATAAATAAAAATAAAATCTTAAAAAAAAAAAAAAAGATGTTAAAGGAGTTAAAGATGACCCAGTGTAGGGATGCCAGGGTGGCTCAGTCGTTAAGCGTCTGCCTTTGGCTCAGGTCATGATCCCAGGGTCCTGGGATTGAGTCCTGCATCGGGCTCCCTGCTCAGCGGGAAGCCTGCTTCTCCCTCTCCCACTCCCCCTGCTTGTGTTCCTTCTCTCGCTGTGTCTCTCTGTCAAATAAATAAAATCTTAAAAAAGATGACCCAGTGTGCTCAGAATCTGGTGATCTAAATGAAGGTATACAAAGGGCTCTGGCAAGTCTCTGTGGGAATCATTAGGCAAACCTTTACTTCATTCCTGAAGAGACAAGAAAGGGGATTGGGAATGGGGAGAGACCTTAGAGCAAATTGGTGCCTTTGCAATATCCTAAGCCACAGTTGTATCTTAATCAGGGTCTGACATCCAAAAGTGATGCTAAAATCATTTAATCTCTAGTTCATGCTAAGTATTCCGTTTGAAGTTGCACTGATAAGTCTGGGTAGAGAATTATTTTTTCCTTTAAAAAATAGAATCCAGGGTGCCTGGGTGGCTCAGGTCATGATCCCAGGACCCTGGGATCGGTCTGCTTCTCCCTCTCCTTTTGCCCCTCCCCTGCTCATGCTCTCTCTCTGTCTCAGATAAATAAATTAAAATATATTTTAAAAAATAGAATCCGTGTATAAAAACTGCATGGTTAAACTATCAGCATGTGTAGGTTATTTAATATCATACATTGTGTTGGATTTTTTTCCCTGCAGTTAATGTGATAAATGAAAGTAATGAGATTGGTAATTAGTTATAGGTGGCATAGTGTCTTTAATAAATAGCGTTGGGTGGTATTTGAGAAGTGGTAGGTAGTAATTATAGTTCAAGTCCCTGAATGGAGTTTCGAGAAATCAATAATGGAGAATAGTAATTAGAAGTAAAAGGCTTTTTTCTTGGGGCTGTTATCTAGTGATGATATGTTTCTTAAAAAAAAAAAACCAACAGAAAAACTATAGGTTTCTAATTTGTCTTAAAAAGCATTTAAAAGCTTCACTGTATGTACTTGTAAAACTGTTAAACGTTTTCAAGTTTCTGTGTTAATGAGTTTCTAAACCTGAGGCTTTAAGAAGATTTAAGAAATTAAAGTCTTGGGTGCCTGGGTGGCTCAGTCGTTAAGCGTCTGCCTTCGGCTCACGTCATGATCCCAGGGTCCTGGGATGGAGCCCCGCATCGGGCTCCCTGCTCAGCCGGGAAGCCTGCTTCTCCCTCTCCCACTCCCCCTGCTTGTGTTCCCTCTCTCCCTGTGTCTCTCTCTGTCAAATAAATAAAATCTTTAAGAAAAAAAAAAAAGAAATTAAAGTCTTAAGGAGGCTTTAGAAATTAATTGATCTCTTTCATTTATAGAGGCAGAAATTGAGACCCAGAGAGGTGAATAAACTTGCTTAAGGTCAACATAGCCAGATAATGTTGGTCATCAGGCTAGAACCCAGGTCTCCAGACCTGATGTCCTTCCTGCCATACTTCCTGCTCCTTTGAGCTATGGAGCCTTTTAAAACTGTAACTAGATTTTACGTGTTTTATGTTCCAGCTCAACAAACTGAATACTCATTTTAAAGCATAAATCTTATTTTAATCACGTTTTAAGTATGAAAAAGTTTGAAATGAAAAACGCTTGCTTCCACGGGTAAGTTGAGGTCTACAGAGCTAAAAATACTTAGTCATTCATAGTCCTTTATGCTTAGAGATTTCTGCCTAATTGGAAATTCACGTTCCTTAGTGGTAGAAGAGTCTGTGTTCAGAATAGAATTAGGCTTAGGCACTGTTCTCGGTACCTTTTCTCTTTTTATAAATTTAGCTATTTCCAAGCATAATTTTATTCCTCTTTATTGTGATCATAGCACTTTCCACATTTTTTCTATTGACCATTGAGCCTTGGCAGCAGCAAAGGGAGGAGGGAGGCCAATGAGAAAGCTATTATGAACGGACTGTATGGCAGCCGTACAAGGATGCTGTTGCTTTCCCAGAGCTAAGCACGTTTCTTTTTGGCATTGTTTTGAGTGATGTTGTAAATGTACAGGCAGAAGTAAACAAAAGGAAGCCATTTTTGCCATTGCAAGACTTGGAAGGCCAAATAAAATTGGCCAAATGGAGGACACACTGAGCAGGAAAATACTTCAGCTTTTTAGAAATTTTTTGGTGAACGTTTTTGAAGCTCAGTGTCCATTTATGCTTTAGCCAGCTATGACTGCCAATTTAAAGTTTACTAAGTAATAAAGGCAGGTTTTCGCTTTTGATGTTTGTTGACTCTTGAATTAGTCACAGAGCCTTTTTTGAACTTTTTTTCTGGAGATATATGTGTAGGGCATTTCTTTTTCTTTCTAGAAGATTTTAGTATCGCAAGAGTAGGTCTACTTATATATTTTCTTTATGGTCTGTGTTAGTGTTAAAAACTCAAGAGTTGTTAGTGGAATACTGATTTCCCTGGTCATGTGATGATTCATCTCAAAAAGATCTTGAGAAAAGCACACATTTAATCTGCAAATGATCTTTATAAGGTCACATTCGAAGGAGGGACAGATAATATTTGTGAAAGGTACATGGTACTAGCTTAAAAATGCAAGCAAATCAAGTGTTTTTGGAGACATTTTTTAACTTGTTATATTTTAAATCTGGTATGTTATGAGGAGTGTTATGTTTTTCAATGAATTGTCATTAACATTGATTGCATGTTATACGTTGGGTATTGTATGTAATGCTGAGCAATTTTAGTTTCATTTTGTTGTTGAAAGGAAGTATATCTTTTTTCCAGAGGTATTAGGCAAATAATGCATTTTAACCTAAACTCTGTGAAGTTAATGCATTTACGTTTAAATAGGGAGAATGGGGCGCCTGGGTGGCTCAGTGGGTTAAGTGTCTGACTTCCGCTCAGGTCTTGATCCCAGGGCAGTGGGATGGAGCCCCGCATTGGGCTCCCTGCTCAACGGGGAGCCTGCATCTCCCTCTCCTGCTCTCCCTGCTTGTGCGCGCTCTCTCTCTCTGTCAAATAAATAAATAAAAGCTTTAAAAATAAATGGGGAGAACAGGTGGGTTGGTGTGTGTAGCCCCGGATGTAAATGTAGACTCTTATTGGGAGGCTCTGCTGGATTTGGACCTTGGAGGGGGGTGGGTACTGTAGCTTTTGCAGATTGTCGGTCACCCTATTCTTGGGTGGCCTGCTGCCTTTTCTCTATCCTTCAGTCATCAGTTAGAGACTACGCAGGATTGGGAAGGTAGCAGTGGCATGAGCCAGGATGGTAGGAATTATGGTACTGGTTTCTGGGAGTCATCAAAAGGTGATGTTCAGTCTACCACTCTACCTACAATCCACAATTCCTGCCTACCCTCATGATAAGCCTGGTCAAGGTGAATGGAAATGGGGAGCAGAACTAACACATACTGAGTACCCACTTTATTGGAAACTGTGCAGGCCTTTCATACGTGTTTATTATGAGGTAGGTATTCTCTCTGTTTTTGCTGGTGGAAGAGCTGAGGCTCAGAGGTTAAGAAAATTAGTGATGGTAAATGACTGAAACAGGACATAAAATAGTTGGTTGATGCAATCTTAGCAAAATATGAAAACATTTGGTCCTTTCTAATTTTAATTGGATACTTCAAAGCTTATATTTCAGGCTTCATCATAATGTCCCCTTGTTAATTCCCTGCCTATTCCACATCTCTCTCTTGCTCTCTCCACTTCGCGCTCTCCATTTTAGTCTCACTGATCTTTTTATTCCTCAAACAAATCCAGACCTGTTCCCACTTTCAGACTGTTGGATTAGTTTCCCGCTCTGGGCTCCTCTTTTGCTGATACCATATCCTTCCTGTAATTTCAACTCTTAGTCCAAAAACACCTCAGAGAAGCTTTCCCTGTTCACTATTCTAAAGGAGTCGTTCAGGGGATGCCTGGGTCGCTCAGTCGGTTAAGCATCTCCCTTTGGCTCAGCTCATGATCTCAGGGTCCTGGGATTGAGCCCCGAGTCAGCCTCCCTGCTTAGTGGGGAGCCTGCCTCTCCCTCTGCTGTTCCCCCAGCTTGTGCCGTCTCTCTTTACCAAATAAATAAAGTCTTTAAAAAAAAAAAATAAAGGAGTCGTTCAGCATTTTCTTACTCTATTACTCTATTTAAATTCTCTGCATAGAGCCTGATATTTTTCTTTCTTTTTATTGAAGTATAAATGACATGTAATATTAGTTAGTTTCAGGTGTATAACATAGTCTATATTTGTATACATTGCAGAATGATCACCACAGGTAATAGTTACCATCCTGTCACCATACAAAGTTACAAAGCTGTCCTCACAAATTTTTTTCTTTCAATGAGAACTTTTAAGATTTACTCTCTTAACAATGCTGAATTATCCAATACATATTGTATTTTTTTAATTTTATTTATTTATTTGAGAGAATGAGATAGAGCATGAGAGGGGGGAGGGTCAGAGGGAGAAGCAGACTCCCCACCGAGCAGGGAGCCTGACACGGGACTCGATCCCGGGACTCCAGGACGTATTATTGACTGTGGTCACCAAGCATTACATTCCCCATAAGTGAAGTTTATGCTTTTTGACTCCCTTCACCCATTTTGCTGACCTCCCAACCTCCTCTCCCCTCTGGCAACCACAAATTTGTTCTCTGTGAGTTTTGTTTTGTTTTTGCATGTTTGTTTTATTTATCAAATTCTACATATAAGTGAAATCATAAGGTATTTGTCTTTCTCTGTCTGGCTTATTTCACAGCAGAATACCCTCAAGGTCCATCCATGTTATCACAGATGGTGAGATTTCATTCTTTTTTATGGCCCAGTAGTGTTCTGTTGAACATACATACCACATCTTCTTTATCCATTCATCAGTCCATGGACACTTAGATTGTTTCCATATGTTGGCTATTGTAAATAGTGCTGCAGTGAACACGGGTGCATGTCTTTTCAAATTAGTTTTGTTTTCTTCAGATAAATAGTGGAATTACTGGATCGTATGGTAGTTCTCTTTTTAATTTTTTTGAGGAATCTCCATACTGGTTTCTGTATGGCTGCATCAATTTACATTCCCACCAAGAATGCATGAGGGCTCCCTTTTCTCTGCATCCTTGCCAACACTTCTTTCTTTTTGATACTAGCCATTCTGACACGTATAAGGTAATATATCTCATTGTGGTTTTGATTTGCAGTTTCCTGATGATGAGTGATCTGTATGTCTTCTTTGGAAAAATGTCTATTGATATCCTTTGCTCACATGAAAATCAGATTGTCTGTCTTTTTGTCATTGAGTTGTGTGAGTTCTTTAATGTTTTGGATGTTAACCCCTAATCAGATACATGATTTGCAAATATCTCCTCCCATTTGGTAGGTGGCCTTTTCATTTTGTTGATGATTTCCTTTACTGGGCAAAAACTTTTTAGTGTGATGTTGTCCCCTTTAATTTTGCTCTCTTGCCCTTGCTTTTGGAGTGAGATCCAAAAAATCATCACCAAGACCATTGTCAAGGAGCTTACCACCTATGTTTTCTTCTGGGAGTTTTATGGTTTCAGGTCTTAGAACTTCATATTTTTCTTGAATTCATTTTTTTGGTTTATTGCCTGATGATGGCTCTCAGACTCAGGCATGTTGTCCTTTTACTTCTCTGTCCTGGTGCTTGACATATATTTGCTGAATGGGTGCCTTGAGAAAAAACAAAACCATCAGGAACATTCCTCCCTTCAACTTAACTGCCTTCATCTGTCTGAATTTGTCTTTCAGTTTGCCCTCACTCCCTTCTGTTTTAGAGGATGGAGATGTCCCTTCTTTTAATGATGTTTAATGTTCCTAGCTGTATTGTAGATCTCATTTCCTGTTGTCTTCCCAGAAACCTTAGCTTTTCACTTACCTCTTTTTCTTCTGGTTCTTTCTCCATGTCCAATTTTCTGTGAAAATAAAAACCTTCAATTATATACCTTTTGTAGTCTTCGCTAGATCTTGAGATCTTAGTCTCATTGTCAGTCTCCTCTGCCTTCCTCCATGAACTGACCTCAGGAAGGTTTCGTTTTGATTATTTTTATTATAAACATATATTCTGTAAAAACATATTCTGAATTACAAACACCTGGCTTACAAAGGAGGTTTGGGAATGTAACACTTATAAATTGGAGACTATTTTTTTTATTAGTATGAGTTTTTAATTCTTGGACTTAGAATATAGTTGTCCTCTGTGGTAGTCTTTTTTCTTGGCTGTGTTGTTCCCTTTTGGCTTGAAATATTTAATAGGATGAGCAGCTTCCTCAAACACTGCTAAAATATTCATACATCAGATATTTTTGTTGATTCAGCTTGTGTTTAGTAGGATTATATGGGGCTGTTTTTTCAAGAGTTGAGGAAATGGTATATACAGAGAATAAAATACCTAGCTTTAAAAATTTAATATCTGACTCATCATTTGATGAGTCATTGATGATTAGTTATTAAATGGGAATTTTGCAGTTATTCTAACTGAACCTAATGTTTCCACTTCTGGGGGAATCTCTCTGAAGGAAATAATCAGATGTATAAAAGAATAACATGCTCAGCAATGTTCATCACAGTGATCCTTATAATAGTAAAGACTTGAAAACAACATAAATGTTAAAACAGAGTGTGGGGTGGGGTGGGGTGGGATGGTTAAGATATATTTTGGTATATCCATAGGATGGAATCATTTAGACATCTCATCTCAAGCTTATAATGAGTTTTTGTTTTTGTTTTTTTTTAAGATTTTACTTATTTATTTGACAGAGACAGCAAGAGAGGGAACACAAGCAGGGGGAGTGGGAGAGGGAGAAGCAGGCTTCCCGCCGAGCAGGGAGCCTGATGTGGGGCATGATCCCAGAACCCTGGGATCATGACCTGAGCCGAAGGCAGACGCTTAACGACTGAGCCACCCAGGCGCCCCGCTTATAATGAGCTTTTGTTGACACAAGGAAATAGATGTTTTTAAGTGTGAAATAAAAACAAGATGTGAGACTTTGCTTCTACCAGTGTTAGATAATGTCAGATTGTTTCAAACCAAATATATTGCTGACAACTAGAAAAGCTAGAAGGCATTGAAGAGCCATAAAAGCAGTAAGGAATTATGAGGCCAAGTTCCAGAAGATAAGGAAAGCTCTGAGAAGTTAGCCTGATGTTTGAGGCTGCCTTGTCCATGAGATCATGGCTGATTTTGGAAGTGACAGTTGAGAGGCTGAGTAGAGTTTTCAAAAGGCTGATGTCAGGGAGGACAAAAAATTGGAATTAGAGCCTCCCAGGGTAGAGAGCCCTGGGAAACTCTTGGTTTTGGGGTTGATTTCCTCAGGGCCTAAATTGTAGGAGTAAGGGTAAAACAAGTAGACTAGTCTTTATAGGGACTGAAGCCCAACTTTTCAGTTTTTTCAGTTCTGGATAAGATTAAGATGATCTGGGAATCCTGATGTCCCTAGCCTGTCTGCTTGCCAGAAGCAAAAGTAAAACCTTTCTGAATAACATCATCCATGGTCTCAGATTGTGTCTATATTTTCTTATATATAGTGTCCAACATTCAATAAAAAAATAACCAGGCATGTGAAAAGACTAAACGCAACTGGAAACTGAGAGGAAAAATTGACAATAGAAGCCCATAGGACAGGCAGAGATATTTGAATTATCAATCATGGACTTAAAAAATGTATGATTAATGTGTTAGAGGAACTAAAGACAAAATGTTGACATTTGAAATAAATAGAAATTCTGAAACTGAAAAACACAGCTGATTATTAAGAACCCCGTGAATGGGTTTACCAGCATAGATATAGCTGAAGAGAAAATTAGTGAAGTGAAAGATAAATTAGGGAATAAATCCAGACTAAGCCACTGAGAGAGGCAAAGGATGGAGAAGACAGAAAAGAGTGTAAAAAACATGGAACATGGTGAAAAGTTCTTATGGATTAGGTCATTGAAGTTCCAGAAGGAGAGAAGAAAGTAAATGGCACAGAAGCAATTACAGGCATACCTCATTTTATTGTGCTTTGCACATATTGCATTTTTTACAAATTGAAGCAAGCCTCTTTACAAATTCAAGCAAGTCTCACCACTCCATTTTTCCAACAGCATTTGCTCACTTTGTGCCATATGGTAAATTCTTCCAATATTTCAAACTTTCTCATTTATGTTTGTTACAGTGATCAGTAATCTTTGATATTACTATTCTAACTGTTTTAGGGCGCCACGAACCACACCCATGAGAATGGTGAACTTTTTTTTTTTTTTAATTGAGCTCTACACCCACTGTGGGGCTTGAACTCAAGACCCCAAGATCAAGAGTTGTATGCTTAAAAAAAAAAGTTGTATGCTCTACTGACTGAGCCAGCCAGGCACCCCTGAAATGGAAGACTTTTTTTTTTTTTAGGATTTTATTTATTTATTCTACAGAGGGAGAGACACAGTGAGAGCAGGAACACAAGCAGGGGGAGTGGGAGAGGGAGAAGCAGGCTTCCAGCTGAGCAGGGAGCCCGATGCGGGACTTGATCTCAGGACCCTGGGATCATGACCTGAGCCGAAGGCAGACGTTTAATGACTGAGCCCCTGAAATGGCAAACTTAATTGATAAATGTTCTGTGTTCTGACTACTGACCAGCTCTTCCCCATCTCTCTCCCTCTCGTTTGGCCTCTCTTATTTCCTGAGACACAACAATATTGAAATTAGGACAATTAATACTCCTATATTGGCCTCTAAGTATTCAAGTGAAAGGAAGAATTGCACATCTCTCACTTTAAATCAAAAGCTAGAAATGATTAAGCTTAGCGAGGAAGGCACCTCTAAAGCTGAGACAGGCTGAAAGCTACACCTCTTGCACCAGTTAGCCAAGTTGAGTGCAAAGAAAAAGTTCTTGAAGGAAGTTAAAAGTGCTAGCTACCCCAGTGAATACATGAAAGATAAAGTGAAACATTTACTGCCCAGGAGGAGAAAGTTTGAGTGGTCTGGATAGAAGATCAAATTAGCCCCAACAGTCCCTTAAGTCAAAGCCTAATCCAGAGCAAGGCCCTGGCTCTCTTCAATTCTGTGAAGGC
Source organism: Zalophus californianus (assembly GCF_009762305.2). Taxonomy (NCBI): domain Eukaryota; kingdom Metazoa; phylum Chordata; class Mammalia; order Carnivora; family Otariidae; genus Zalophus; species Zalophus californianus. The sequence goes on from NC_045605.1 coordinate 15,539,721, forward strand.
TGAGAGAGGTGGGGGGAAGCTGCAGAAGAAAAGCGTGAAGCTAGCAGGGGCGGGTTCATGAGGTTTAAGGCAAGAAGCCGTCTCCATAACATAGAAGTGCAGATTGAAGCAGCGAGTGCTGATGTAGAAGCTGCAGCAAGTTCTCCAGAAGATCTAGCTCAGATAGTGGAGGTGGCTCCACAAAACAACAGCTATTTCAGTGTAGACTGCACAGCCTTCTATTGGACGAAGATGCCATCTAGGACTTCCATATCTAGAGAGAAATCAAAGCCTGGCTTCAAAGTTTAGTCTGACTCTCTTGTTAGGGGCTCATGCAGCTGGTGACTTTAACTTGAAGCCAGTACTCATTTACCACTCCAAAATCCTAGGGCCCTTAAGAATTATGCTAAATCTACTCGACCTTTGCTCTGTAAATGGAACAACAAAGCCTGAATGATAGCACAGCTATTTACAGCATGGTTTACTGAATATTTTAAGCCCACTGTTGAGACTTCCTGCTCAAAATTTATTTCAAAATATTACTGCTCATTGACATTGTACCGAGTCACCCAAGAGCTCTGATGGAGATGTAGAATGAGATGAGTGTTTTCATGTCTGCTAACAAGCATCCATTCTGCAGCCCATGGATTAAGGAGTCATTACGACTTTCAAGTCTTATTCAAGAAATACATTTCATAAGGCTATAGCTGCCGTGGATAGTGTATTCCTCTATGGAGCTAGGCAACATTAATTGAAAACCTCTAGAAAGGATGCCATTAAGAACATTCGTGATTCATGAGCTCAAAATACCAACATTAACAGGAGTTGGGAAGAATTTGATTACAACCTTCGTGTATGACTTTGAGGGGTTCAAGACTATAGCAGAGGAAGTACCTGCAGATGTGGTGGAAACAGCGAGAGAACTACAATGAAGTGGAGCCTGAAGATGGGACTGAGTTGCTACAGTCTCCTGATAAAACTTGAACGGATGAAGGGTTGCTTCTTACAGACGAGCAAAGAAAGTGGTTTCTTGAGATGAAATCTACTTCTAGGGAAGGTGCTATGAAGATTGTTGAAGTGACGACGAAAGACTTAGAATACTACATAATTAATAAAGCTGTGGCAGGCTTTGAGAGGATTGAAAGATTTTGAAAGACTTTCTGCTGTGGGTATAATGCTATCAAATAGCACCACATGCTATAGAGAACTCACTCATGGAAGGAAGAGTCAGTCGAGGCAGCAGACTTCACTCTTGTCTTATTTTAAGAACTTGCCACAGCCACCTCAGCCTTCAACAGCCTCCACCCTGATGAGTGAACAGCCATGGACATTGAGGCGGGACCCTCCACCACAAAAAAGTTACAACTCACTAAAAGCTTAGATGATGCTTAGCGTTTTGTAACAATAAAGTATTTTTTAATTAAGGTATGTACGTTTTTTTAGGACCTACTACTATTGTATACTTAATAGATTACAGTATAGTATAAACTTAACTTTTATATGCACTGGGAAGCCAAACTACTCATTTGATTCACTTTGTTGAGAGAAGTGCTTTATCGTGGTGGTCTGGAATCGAACCTGCGATACCTCTGAAGTATGCATGTATGTTCTGGATATATGTATGTATTACAGATACATTCTTTGATTCTCTACATGTTTTTACTCTTTATAGGGTATCTTGATAAACAAGTTTTTTTTTTTTAAAGATTTTATTTATTTATTTGAGAGAGAGAGAATGAGAGATAGAGAGCACGAGAGGGAAGAGGGTCAGAGGGAGGAGCAGACTCCCTGCCGAGCAGGGAGCCCGACGTGGGACTCGATCCCGGGACTCCGGGATCATGACCTGAGCCGAAGGCAGTCGCTTAACCAACTGAGCCACCCAGGCGCCCGATAAACAAGTTTTTATAAAGTAGAATTTTAATTAACTTTTTTATGTGTGTGGTTAATACTTTTTATAGTCCTGTTTAAGAAAATTTTCTCTATAGTGAAGATAATTTTCTTATATTATCTTCTAAAGCTTTATAGATCTGCCTTTCACATTTAGCTCTATAACCCAAGGTCTACTTTTTTGGTTGGTGTGTGTGTGTGTGTGTGTGTGTGTGTGTGTGTGTGTGTGTGTGTGTGTGTGTGTGTGTGTGTGTGTGTGTGTGTGTGTGTGTGTGTGTGTGTGTGTGTGTGTGTGTATGGTGTTTTGTATTTTGGTATAGTGTAGGGTGAGGGCTTAGTTTATTTTTTCTATATGGATACCCAATTGTTCCACTACTATTTTTGGAGAAGACCACTCCTTTGTGTTAAGTGAAGGGCCTATATACGTGTGGGTCTCCTTCTAGACTTTTCCCTTCCACTAATTTATTTCTCTTTCCCAGACACAGAAAAATCCATGTAAGTGGAAAATACAAAATAAGATGGTAGGAATAAATACAAATTTATTAGTCATTATTAACAAATATAAAATGTACTAAACTCACTAGTTTAAAAACGAAGACTGTTACATTGGGTTTTAAAAATACTGCTACAGGGCGCCTGGGTGGCTCAGTTGGTTGGGCGACTGCCTTCGGCTCAGGTCATGACCCTGGAGTCCCGGGATTGAGTCCCGCATCGGGCTCCCTGCTCATCAGGGAGTCTGCTCCCTCTGACCCTCCCCCCCTCATGTGCTCGCTCGCTCTCACTCTCTCTGTCACATAAATAAATAAAATCTTTAAAAAAAAAATACTGCTACATGTTCTTTAAAAGAAACCTACATAAAACATAAGAACTCAGAAGGTGAATGTAAAATATGGGAAAAAGAATTATTAGGCAAATTCTGGAGGTCTTTTTTTTTTTTTAAGCATTCTCTACACCCAGCGTGGGGGCTGGAGGTCCTTTATATGGCAAGGAATGGTATCTCAGTTGAGCTCCATGGGGTTCAAGGCCCCTCTGCTCCCAGACCCTAGTGGCTGTTATAACTCTGGGCTCTACATTACTTCCCAGGGCAGCAATGTTCTTTTTTTTTTTTTTTAATGATTTTTATTTATTTATTTGACAGAGACACAGCGAGAGAGGGAACACAAGCAGGGGGAGAGGGAGAGGGTGAAGCAGGCTTCCTGTGGAGCAGGGAGCCCGATGTGGGGCTCCATCCCAGGCCCCTGGGATCATGACCTGAGCCGAAGGCAGACACTTAATGACTGAGCCACCCAGGCACCCCAGCCATGTTCTTTATGTCTATCCTTGGGAATTTTTTTTATTATGTTGTCGGGTGAGCTATGCATTTAAAATGAACTTGTCCTAGTTCATCTAGCACCTTTTAGGCGTTGGTGCAATGTCTTCCTCCCCCCTGCAGTGTTTAGTCTGCTATGTAATTTCTTTTCTTTTTTTTAAGATTTATTTTTACGTCCTCTCTGCACTCATTGTGGGGCTCAAACTCACAACCACAAGATCAAGAGTCGCACACTCCACTGACTGAGCCAGCCAGGCCCCCCTTGTCTGCTATGTAATTTCTGGACCATTAGTCTCTCATATGGTTTTAAGAACCCACCCTCCTAGGCGAACCACTAAAAATGCAAACTAATTGCCCATGGGCAGGGGTGTTATGGATCATTTCTTATGGTCTTCGACGTGCATTTTTTAATATTTCTGCAACAGAGCACATATTTTATTACTTTTTTTTAAATTGAAAAAGGAAATTATCCTTAAGATCCTCCAAGTAATAGCCCTTCTTTTCCATTTGTTGCAGGTGGTGCGATTGTGTCAGAACCCAAAGCTGGCGCTAAAGAATAGCCCACCTTATATCTTAGACCTGCTGCCAGATACCTACCAGCATCTCCGCACTATCTTGTCAAGATATGAGGGGAAGATGGAGACACTTGGAGAAAATGAGTATTTTAGGGTGTTCATGGAGAATTTGATGAAGAAAACTAAGCAGACCATAAGCCTCTTCAAGGAGGGGAAAGAAAGAATGTATGAGGAGAATTCTCAGCCTAGGTAATGGTAAATACTACACAAATATTTATTCAGGTCTGTGACTGCCTAAATGGGTAACACTTAGAAGTAGCTGTGACTTGGTTTGAATTTTTAGGTCAACGAAAATGCAAAGTTGACATTTGATTTAAAGGTGGGTTTTATATCAAACGTTGCCTTGGAGGATGTTGAACCCCCCTCTGAAAAGTCAGTGCCTTTTAGTCGTGAAGACGAGTTGGAGGCATAGGTCCGTTAGGGACCCCGAAGATCATGAAAGTAATAGGGGGGGTAGGTGAGAGTTTGAAGGAAGGTCGAGGTAAAGCTGAGGCTGGGAGTCAACAATAAGAGGGCAGATTTTGCCAGAGCTGTAGCTTATTTAGGGAAGTCAAACGTATGGAATAATAATAGGTAACCCCCCCTTTTTTTTAAATCAAAAGTGAAATGACATTTCTTTTATAGGTAACTTTTCCAGTAGAATAGATAGTGACAAATGTAGTTAATTCAGTAAGTATTTGACGGACTCCTATGTATTCTTTTATATTTATTACTGTATTGGGTATCCCATATGTTACTAGTTTGGCTATTATGAATTATATACTGGGAGAGAAATGGGTTGATTGTAGGTATAGTTACATTTGGTTTGGTCCAGTTGGAAATATTAACTCATCTAGGACAAGTAATAAAATGTAAATTCCACTAGAACTTTGTAGGTAGTAAATTAACTCTCAAGGAGTGACATGAATTAGGAAGAACAGTAATTTTTGAGGGCATTAAGTAAGCATGTATTACTCAAGCACTAACTTACTAAATGGTATCCTTATAGCCTACCTACCACTCCTTTGACTCTGTTGACTTAGATTCTGGAAACCCTCATCTCTTTGTTAAAATTTTACCCACATCATTATTCATAAGTTTAGTACGTCAGATTACTCAGGTTTGGTCCAGAGTATCAGTCTTTTCTCATTAAAAAGATTTCTGGTGACTGAATTCAATCTGTAGGAACCTTTGTAACTTCTAGTTTATATGAAAATGAACTTTATTCTTTTTAAATATTCAAATTTTATGACTTTTGTTAAGATAAAACCTGACTCTGTGGATTGTAGCTAATTGGTGGTTTTGTATTGCTGAATTTTTAAAAAATAGTTTTACTTTATTTACTTTAATTTAAAAATTTAACTTAGCACCTACAGCAGACTAGGTTCTAACTGTAGGAGGTGAAAAGGGGAGTGAAGCTTCTAATTATGATGTACTGAGGTAGATGCTTTAATAGAGAGGTACAAAAGGCTACGTGAACGCAGGTTTGCCTTGTGGTGTCAGGGCATGTGGCACAAAGGAAGTGTGATGTGAGCTAGGCTGTAGAAGGCGAGTAGAAATTTTCTAATCAGAGAAGTGAAAAAAAGGCCTTTACCACAGGTGCGTGAACTTGCGCAGGCTCTGTATGTTGAAGGAACATGAGCAGTCTGGTTTGGCTAGAATTGGGAAAGACAAGGGAGCCGTGACTACAGATGGGAGTCAGGATGTAAGTGTTCTCTTACTTCTAGACATTCCCCCCGTGCATAATAGGCTTCTATAGAAGAGTTGTTGTTGTTGTTGGTAAAGAGCACTTTTATAGTGAAATAAAAATTGTAGATTTTCCAGTTTTAGAGCATACTGAACATTATTTAACATTTTTTTTTTCCGATGGATTGTTCATCCCTGAGAGACAGTATGGTGTACTGGTTAAGAGAATGGACTCTGAAGCCTGCGTTTGGATCTTAATTTTGCCACTTAGCTCTGTGATCCCTGTTTCTGCATCTGTAAAATGAGCTAACAGTAGTACTTTCTTTGTAGGGTTGTTGGGAGTTATTAAATGAGTGAGTAAATGTTCAGTACTTAGAGTGGTGATTGGCACAATGAAAGTAATAAGTGGGTTAGCTCTAATTTTAATCGTCATCCTCATTTTCTTTACTGTAAACATACACTGTGTATTAGTGAGACTGCCAGATCATAATGAAGTACGTAGACCAATTTAGCCTTAATAAGTGGCCCCAGACTATTGCTTTCAAGTTCTTTAGCCATTGTTTTTAACCTTCCTCTCAGTATGTTTGTCTATCAGTTTTATTACCCATAATAGGAAGTTTTTAATACACTGTGGGCTTTGAGGTCTGTACAAGTTATATGTAAAGTGAGAATAAATAAATTTCAGTTGCGATTCAGTTTTTTTTTTTTTTTTAAAGGAAAATGTATGGCTTTGCTCTGTGACCTTTGTGAGCTGTATTTCGGTTCCTTAAAGACTTTTTTCCTCATCAGTTTTTTAAATTGAGATATTAACATATCATAAAATTCACCCTTTTACAGAATGTAATTCGGTGGTTTTTGGTATGTTCACAAAGTCGTGTAACCGTCCCCAGTATCTAATTTCAGAATGTTTCCATCATCTCAACAAGAAACCCCACACTCATTCGCAGTCACTGCCCATTCCCCACTCCTGCTTCTCCCTCAGCCCCTGGCAGTCACAAATACCTACTTTCTGTCTCTGAAGATTTGCCTGTTTTAGAAGTGGACTTGGAACGTGTGGCCTTTTTTGTCTGACTTTCCTAGCACATATTTTCACAACTCATTCATGTTTTAGTGTGGGTCAGTACGTCTTTCCTTTTTAATGGCTAAATAATACTCGATTGCATGGATATACCACATTTTGATTATGGACATTTGGGTTGTTTCCCCTTGATATAATGAATAATGCTGCTATGAACATCTGCATACAAGTTTTTGTGTGGCTATATGTTTTCAGTTCTCTTGGGTAAATACCTGGGAGAGGAATTGCTAAGTCATATGGTAATTCTAGTTTAACTTTTTGAGGAACCGTTGACTGTTTATCACAGCAGCATTTTACATTCTTCCAACGATGTATGAGGAGAGTTCCAGTTTCTCACCAACACTTGTTATTTTTTTGTTTTTGTTTTTGTTTTTGTTTTTTTATAGCTGTCCTACTGGTATGAAGTAGCTATCATTGTGGTTTTGATTTGCATTTCCCTAATGAGTAATAATATGAGCTTTTTTCATGTGTATATTTTCTTTGGAGGATTGTCTATTCAAATCCTTTGCCCAGTTGGGGTTCTTTTTCTTTTTACTGTTGAGTTGTAGAGTTCTTTACATATTCTGGATACTAGACCCTTGTCAGATATATGATTTACAGAATTTTATTCCCATTCTGTGGGTGGTCTTTTCACTTTCTTTTTAGTGTCATTTGAAGCACGAACAATTTTAATTTTGGTGAGGTCCATTACTTTTTCGTTGGTTACTTGTGCTTTTGCTATCATGGCTAAGAAACCATTGCTTAATCTGATGTCATGAAGATTCTGCCTGTGATCATTTTGAGTTAATTTTTGTATGTGGGGCGGAAGGTAAGAGTCCAACTTTATTATTTTGCATATGGGTATCCTTTAGTGCCAGCACTGTTTATTGAAAAGAACATTCTTTCCCCATTGAATTGGCTTGATGCCTTTGTCAGAAGTCAATTGTATGAAGGTTTATTTCTAGGTTCTCTGTCTTCTTTGCATTGGTTATATGTCTATCCTTAGACCAGTACCCACACCATCTTGATTACTGTAGCTTTGTAGTAAAGTTTTGGAATTAGCAAGTGTGAGTCCTCCAACTTTGTTCTTCTTTTTCAAGATGGTTTTGGCTATTTGAGGTCCCTTGAGATTCCTTATGAGTTTTAGGATCAGTTCACCAATTTCTGCACAAAGGGTGGCTGTTATTTTCTTAGGAATTGCATTGGACTGGTACATCTGTTTGGGAAGTATTGCTATCTTAACACTAAGTCTTCCGATCTATGAACATGGGATGTTTTTCCATTTGTTAAGGTCTTTTAAAACCCATCTTTCAGCCGTGTTTTTGTAGTTTCCAGTGTACAAGTTTTTCACCTCCTTGGTTTAATTTATTCCTAAGTAGGCATGCTGGGTGTCTCAGTTGGTTAAGTGGCCAACTCTTGGTTTCAGCTCAGGTCCTGGGGTTGAGCCCTGCATTGGGCTCTGCACTCAACAGGGAGTCTGCTTGAGGATTCTCTATCTCCCTCTCCCTACCCCGGCGCATTCACACTCTCTCTCTCAATAAATAAATAAAAATCTTTTAAAAATTAAAATTAAAAAATAAGTCTTAAAAAATTTTATTTCTGGGCACCTGGGTGGCTCAGTCGGTTAAGTGTCTGCCTTTGGTTCCAGCCATGATCCCCGAGTCCTGGGATTGAGTTCTGCTTTGGGGCTCCCTTCTTGGTGGGGAGCCTGCCTCTCCCTCTCCCTCTCCTGCTCCCTCTGCTTGTGCTCTCTCCTTCTTAAAAAAAATTTTTTTTATTCCTAAGTGTTTTATTCTTTCTGATGCAAATGCGATTGTTTTCCCAATTTCATTTTTGGATAGTTTATTACTGGTATATAGAACACAATTGATTTTTGTGTATTGATTTTGTATCCTGTAACTCTGCAGGACTCATTTATTGATTCTAGTAGCTTCTTACTGGATTCCTTGGGATTTTTTTTACAAACAAGATCGTGTCATGTGCAAATAGAGAAAGTTTTACTACTTCTCCTTTATGGATGCCTTTTATTTTTTTTCTTGCTTAGTTGTGGTGACTAGAACTTCATGTTGAATAGAATTTATGTTGAATAGAAGTGGTGAGAGCAGACATCCTTGTCTTGTTCTTGATACGAGGAGGAAAGCTTTCAGTCTTTCACCATTGAGTATGATGTTAGCTGTGGGATTTTCATAGATGTCCTTTATCAGGTTGAGAAGGTTTTCTTCTGTTCCTTGTTTAGTGTTTTTCATCATGATAAAGGGTATTACAGGCCTTTTATGCTTCGTTCCTGGTTTTTCTTCTTGGGAGAGAGAAATTTGTGGACTTGTAAAATTCTAGAAAAAGTGACTATGTTAACTATGTTAAGTTGCACTAAGGGCAAGGAGTATCTGAAACCAGGATTGGAAGTGTTGCCGGGACTCTGCATTCTCTTGGTGCAAATTGACGTCTGAACTGCTGGAAAACTGACCTCTGCTACATCCAACATTTACATCGTATGGGGTTTCCACTGTAGCAGAACATTTGACTCTTAGTTTCAGTTTTGACTTTGGCTTGCTATAGATCAGTTGGTTATCCCTGAACCAGTCAACTCGAAAGAAAAGGTAAGTGCTGTGATTAGTCCAGCGTGGGCCAGGTGTCACCTCTAGATGAACCTGCTGTGGCTTGGGGAACACACATGTTTCCCTAAAGCTGTATGCACAAGGGAATTTGTTCCTAGGCTGGATGTTGAAGAGCTGATCCCTTAAGTCTGCTCTGCATATCTATCAGTATTTAATAGAGTTGCTTCCTGTCTTTATTTTAGGATATTAGGTAAAGTAACTTCTCTAAAGATAAACTTGCCCTTCTTTCTCTTAGACTTTTTATTTAAAAAACGACTTAAACAAAAACTATAAGCTGCTTTCTTGTCTTTGATCTGTAACCCTGTTTTTTGCACCTGTTTTCCTTCTTGCGCAGGATGTTACAGTAGAAGCTGAGTGGGATTCTGCAGTGAAGTTCATTTTAAAACACAGCTGTGAAACTTTGTTGTAACTCTACTGCCTTTTTAGTTATAAGCTGAAATGACCAAGATTTGGTTTTATTGTAATTCAGCTGGGAATAATTCAGAACTAACTAAAAGCTCATGTTCTAACCATTCATTAAAGAAAAAATTAGTCTTGGGTACTCTCTTGGTGGTAAGCACTACCCTAGGAGCAGTGATTGCACACTGGGTAGTACCAACATAGTCCTTCTCTTAGGAGGCTTGTAGTCTAGGGTTTTAGCTTGTTAGGTTTTCGGTGTTTCTCTAGTGGAACAGTGGTGTTTCACAAACTAGACAGAAGTGTTTGTGCTGCTATAGTCTTCCCCTAGCACCCCGAAGAGAAGTTTTCAGTTGGTGTGTCAAATCTTAACCTACCAATAGTGGTAGGTAATGGCAGCTTAGATCTTTGTGTGGAGAAGTTAGGGCTTGGGGCGCACGGCTGGCGTAGTTGGTTAATCGTCTTTTTGATTTCATCTGAGGTCGTGATATCGAGCCCTGCTTTGGGCTCCCCGCTTTGGGCTCTGTGCTCAGCACAAGTCTGCTTAAATTTCTCTCTCCCTCTGTCTCCCCGCCCCCCATGCTCGCTCTCAGTCTCTGTTTCTCTCTCTCTCTCAAATAAATAAATCCTTTTTTTTTTTTTTTTTAAGTAGTTTGGTTTTGGTTAGAAAAGATTCCCACTTAGATTAGGAATGCCTTTCTAATGATTGGGAAAGGGGTGGCACCCCCTTTTTTTGTTCTGGAGAAAGATGATGATGGCTTGAACCAAAGTGATGATGCTGGAGATGGCAGAAAGTAGACCATACTTGATGTGTTTTAAAGCCAGCAAGGGGCACCTGGGTGGCTCAGTCGGTTAAGCCTCTTGATTTTTGGCTCAGGTCATGATCTCAGGGTTGAGGGATTGAGTAGCGCATTGGGCTCTGTGCTCAGTGCAGAGTCTGCTTGGGATTCTCTCTCTCTCTCTCTCTCTCTCTCTCTCTCTCTCTCATCGTCCTCTGGCCCTCCCCCTGCACGTGTGTGTGCTCTCTCTCCACCTCCCCTCAGTAAATAAATAAATAATATCTTAAAAAAAAAAAGCTAGCATAGCATGACTTGTGAATGGATTGGCTAGGTTTCTGGTTTGAGCAATGCGATGTCACAGAAAGGTGTAAAAAGAGTGGAAGGACCTGATCCGGTAGTTACCTTACAATGGTAGCGTTGGCTGCTCTGGGGTAAATGGGTTAGGCTCATGGGGGTAGCAGTGATGGGAGTAGAGGGTTGGGTTACAAGGTTGTCAGCCAGATGGGAGGCAGGATAGCCTGGTCTAGGGAAGGGCTGAAAGGATGAAAAGTAGACAGATTGGAGCAGGAATCAAAAAGAATTGCTGGGGAATTAGACCAGAGGAGGGCAGGAAAAGATGACAGGGAAGGATCAAGATGACGTATAGGTCTCTGTCATTAACTCTGCCGGTGACAGCAGCAGTTGCTAAAATGGGGAATTCAGAGTATAGACGTGGGGAGAGCTAAATTGGGAGTGAGGAGGATCAAGAGTTCCATTTTGGACTTACTTACATTGGAGATATTTTTATGAGCCATCTGAGGCGATAAGTCAAGCAGGCAATTGGCTGTATTAGACTTCGGAATTCAGAGGGAGTGGTGTGGGATAAAGTTAGAAATTTGGTGGCATTCAGAGTAATATTTAAAGCCAAGAGAGTGGACAGAATCATCTAAGGGGAGAGGAGTCGGCAGTGGAGACTGTGCAAGAAAGAAGGGAGTGACTATATTGCAATAGCCACAACGAAAATTTTATAAAAAAGGGGGGGACGCCTGGGTGGCTCAGTCGGTTATGTGTCTGCCTTCAGCTCAGGTCATGATCCCGGGGTCTTGTGATCAAGCCCTGCATTGGGCTCCCTGCTAAGCAGGGAGCCCGCCTCTCCCTCTGCTTCCCCCCCCCCCCCGCCCCCGCCGCTTGTGATCTCTCTCTGTCAAATAAATAAAATCTTAAAAAGAAAATTTTAAAAACCCCTCTTTTTAAATAGAAAATTGACAAAGGAAAGGACTAGTTCACAGAAGAAAAATAAAAGGGCAAATATGAATATTAAAAGAACAGTCTAGTTTGCTAGTCATAAAATAATTTTCTTTGGCCTAAGAAATTGGCAAAAAAAATGGAAAATTGGCTTATAATTAGTGTTTCAAAGGAGGGTGCAGGAAAAGGAGTACTCCCTTACCTGGTTGTGGTAGGAATGAAATCGGTTTAGCCTTTCTGGGGGCTGATATATATAGAAAGATTTAGAATCTCGCTCAGTAGTTCCACTTTTAGAAATTTATCAAAAAGTAGTGAGAAGGGATTTGGATTAAAACATAAAACCATAAAAAAAAACCCCATAAAACTCCTAAAGGAAAATCTAGGGGCGCCTGGGTGGCACAGTCAGTTAAGCCTCCGACTCTTGGTTTCAGCTCAGGTCCTGATCTCAGGGTCGTGGGATCAAGCCCGGCGTGGGGCTCTGTGCTGAGTGGAGTCTGCTTAAGATTCTCTGTCTCAGGGGCACCTGGGTGGCTCAGTCGGTTGAATATCTGCCTTTGGCTCAAGTCCTGATCTCAGGGTTCTGGGATTGAGTCCCAAGTCAGGCTCCCTGCTCAGTGGGGAGGTGGCTCCTCCCTTATCCTCTGCCCTCCCCCCCCCTCGTTTGTGTGCTTGCTCGCAAATGAATAAAATCTTTGAAAAAAAAATCATTTAAAAACAAAAACTGTCTCTCCCTCTGTCCCCCACACCCTGCACGTGTGCCCTCTCTCTCAAATCTTAAAAAAAAAAAAAAAAAAAAAAAAAAAAATCTAGGCAGTAAGCTCTTGGACTTTGGCCTTAGCAATATTTTTCTGGATTGATCTCCTCAGGCGAGAGAAACAAAAGCAAAAATAAACCGTTGAGATGACATCAAATTAAAAAGCTTTTGCACAGTGAAGGAAACCATCAACAAAAAGGCAACCCGCTGAATGGGAGAAAATATCTGCAAGTGATATATCCATTGTGGGGTTAGTAATCAAAATATATAAAGAATTCCTACAACTCGGGGCGCCTGGGTGGCTCAGTCGGTTAAGCGACTGCCTTCAGCTCAGGTCATGATCCTGGAGTCCCGGGATCGAGTCCCACATCGGGCTCCCTGCTCGGCGGGGAGTCTGCTTCTCCCTCTGACCCTCTTCCCTCTCGTGCTATCTCTCATTCTCTCTCTCTCAAATAAATAAATAAAATCTTTAAAAAAAAACAAAAACAAAAAAGAATTCCTACAACTCAATACCAAAAATACAAATAATCTGACTAAAAAATGGGCAGAGGACCTGAACAGGCATTTTTGTGTTACTGAAAGTTAGAGTAAGTTACCCAAGTACGTGTAGCTAGTTAAGTGCCAGAGCCTCTTTTTCTTTTTTTTTTTTTTAAGCTAGTCTCCCAAATGTTTATTACTAATTATTTTGGTTTTCTTTGAATGTAAAGGAATGGTAACGGAATATTCCATTCCCTATTACAGAAATGATCCCTTGGAGGCCACACTTTAAGTATCATATGAAATAGTAAACCACATAGACTCAGACATTAATACATTTTTTTAATTGGTGTGTCTTTTGAACACAGAAATACTCAATAGTGTGATTTACCACAGGATGATGTCTTTACATAACAAGAGAATTTCACTCAAAATATTTCTTACCGGACATAAGCTTGATTATGCTAATAGAGGGAGCATGAAGATCTCCTCCCTTGCCTCCTCTCAGAGTCTGTGATGACTTATAAAACCAGAACATTATAGAGAAGTAGGCAGTGAATGTCAAGTAGAATGTGCAAAAGCTTTTTCTAATCACTTTGCTCTAATAGTGCCAACCAAGACTTGCTCTAAAACCATAATACTTGTGAAGTGCACAACTGCATTTAAATTAGAACATCTTAAAGAACAAGCTCGAAAGCTGGCTACGAGAATGTCTTTTCTGCCAGGCTGTAGTGTACAAAGCAGCAAATGCTTGCTGGGGATACCTAGTGGTATGAAAGTGCATTGTGAACTTTAATCCTGTTTAATCCTGGCAGCTTATTTTTTTTTACTTATTGTGTATTGAAATATTTTTTTTCCAGAAAGTTTAAATCCAGTGTTTTAAATTTGTCAAAGAAATGAAATGAGGAGCCTTCGTTAGCATTTTTCTTTCCTCTTTGTTAAAACCCTCCCTCTCCTCCTTTCACATGCAAAACACCCAGCTTTAGTGTCTAATACAATATACCTGGATGGTTGAAATCCAAGTTTAAGCATCCAGAGTTAATATTCCATAACTCGTTTCCTTCTTACTCTTCGAGCTTCTTCCCCCACTTACTTACATTTAAAATAGCTGGCCTGTGTTTCCTTAGTAAAGTTGAGCCAGATAAGAGCGATCCTTTTCTTTGGTTCTCCTGTTCTGACTTCAAAGAGCATGATTAAAACAGCACCTAGGAAAGAGGATCTTCCATTGTTTGTATTAACTGTGAGCTGAGTTCTCCGCATGAACCTTTGTGCGGGGATCTTTAGACCGACTGTTTGAGTGAATATTCTCTATTTTACATTTTAATCACTGGGTCACGGTTTTGTAGATGAATTTTTTACTTGGAGATCCTGAATGATAAATTAAGGCCCTGCCTTATAGCACAGTTTCTCAATCATTTCCGGCCCATGACACACTCACATGTTGGGAAACACAACATGTTGAGCAGTGATGTTGAGACAGAATAGAATTAGATGTAAGTGGGACTGTCTGTGTGAGCTGGTTTGCCCAGAGTGGAGCCCTCTGCTCTTCACGGTCTATGACCTGAGACAAGGTACTGCTCTTTGCCTCGGATATCTCACTTAAAGGTGTTCTCCTGGGATTGTTGTGTTCTAATAAATATGGTAATATTTGGGAAACACTTAGAATAATACACCGTTCACAGAAAGCAGACCTAGGTATTTGCCTTTTTAAAAAAAATTAGAGGGGCACCTGGGTGGCTCAGTTGGGTAAGCGTCTGCCTTCAGCTCAGGTCGTGATCCCAGGGGCCTGGGATCGAGCCCCGAGTTGGGCCCCGCGTCGTGCTCTGCGTCAGGCTCCCTGCTTATCAGGGAGCCTGCTTCTCCCTCTTCCTCTGCCTGCCCTTGCTTGTGCTCTCTCTCTGTCAAATGAATCAATAAAGTCTTCAAAAAAATTAGAGATCCACAGTCATTGAAAAATAAGGGAAGGAGAAAAGTATTATATTCATTGCCCTATCCACAGAATTATACACTTGAAAATGGTTAAAATAGTAATTTTTATATCATGTATACTTTACCAAACTTTTTCAGAAGCAGTGTCATAATGCAAAGGCTATTGACGTTTTCTTGATCCAAGTGTTCAGTCAGCAAGTAGTTTTGAGAACTTGCTCTCAGTGGACTCAAGGTGAATGTCAGGCTGGAATTCATGGGTGGAGGGACGACAGGTACACAGACGCCCTCTTTTCTCGGTGTCCTGTGGAGAGGAGTGCTTGGGTTGGGGCACAACTGGCTGTACTGTGAGACTGGGCTCCAGGAGAGAGACCCTACCTCCACAACCCACCCTGTACTCTCTCTTTTTATGGGGTTGAGTGTGATGAGTGAGGTAAAAAGTGGAAGTTTAGGAACCACCTGTTTCTAGGAGTTGCTGAGAACCAGCTGTCACGTACCTAGAGACTGTGAGAACCCTTGGGAAGATGTTTAGTAGAAACATCTCCTGGCAGAGGGAAGGAGGAGCCCTTGGTCCTTGTTAGCTCATTGCTGAGCTCATTGCCAGAGAGCACAGGATGACTGATCAGGAGTTAAACCAGTCATCCGGGTGAGATGGTGGTAACTGGGACTAAAGTAGTAACTGGACTGCCATGGAGACAAGAAATCACTGGCTCTATAAAGTGAACATGTTTTGTTTTAATTTTTCTTTTCTTTCTTTCTTTCTTTCTTTCTTTCTTTCTTTCTTTCTTTCTTTCTTTCTTTCTTTCTTTCTTTCTTTCTTTTTCTTTCTTTCTTTCTTTCTTTCTTTCTTTCTTTCTTTCTTTCTTTCTTTCTTTCTTTCTTTTCCTTTTCTTTCCTTTTCTTTCCTTTTCTTTTCTTTTCTTTTCTTTTCTTTCTTTTCTTTCTTTTCTTTCTTTCATTTATTTATTTTAGAGAGAGCTCGCAGGGGTGTAGGTGGACAGCAGGGGCAGAGGGAGGGGGAATCTAAAGCAGTCTCCCTGCTGAGCGTAGAGCCCAACTCAGGGCTCATCTCATGACCCTCAGATCACAACCTGAGCCGAAATCAAGAGTTGGATGCTCGACCAACTGAGCCACCCTGGCACCTCCATATTTTGTTTCTCTGTATGCAGTTGTTACAGTGAATTATGGTAATAGATTTGTAAAGTTGCTGGGATTAACCCTAGTTTGTAATGATGTGTGAATGCTTCACTGGATTCTGTTTAACAATCATTTATGATTTGGGGGCACCTGGGTGGCTCAGTCGGTTGAGTGTCTGGCTCTTGATATTTTGGCTCAGGTCATGATCTCAGGGTTGTGAGATTGAGTCCCACATCTGGCTTCTTGCTCAGCACGGAGTCTGCTTGAGATTCTCTACCTTTCCCTCTCCCTGCTCTTCCCCCTGTTCATGCTCTCTTTCTGTCTCTAAAATAAAATGAATAAAATCTTAAAAACAAAACAGTCATTTACAATTTTTTATCTATATAATATGTTACATTAGTATGTATAATGTATAAATATACTAACAATCATTTATGATTTATTCATCTATATAACACATATTAGTGAAACTGGCATGTAATTTTTTTTCTCGTGTTCTTTGATTATGGAAATAATCACAGTGAGTTAATTCTTCTCTTCTGTATTTGTGACAATTTGCAAAAATAAGAATTCGCTTTTGTGGGGGATATTTAGCAAAAATTTCTTCTGTAGTACTGTTATGGTCTAATGTGCATGCTTGTGCCTACATGCATGCATAACTGTGTCTCTGTTTGAGGGGTGGGGAGGGGCTTTTGGTACCTACTCTGTTTAATGGTTGTGGTTTACTCAGGGTTTGAAATGAAATAGTCCATTTCCCCTAAATTTATAAGTTTAAGAACAGTGCTTGCCATAAAGTAGGCATTCAATATTTATGGAATGAGTAAATTAGTAAAAGTTACTGGAGTAGAGTTAACTGTAATCCGTTATTAAAATGCCTTCTATATTTTGTGTCTGATTTGTGTTAGATTTTTTTTATTTTTTATTTTTTTAAGATTTTATTTATTTATTTGACAGAGGGAGAGACAGCGAGAGAGGGAACACAGGCAGGGGGAGTGGGAGAGGGAGAAGCAGGCTTCCCATTGAGCAGGGAGCCCGATGGTGGGGCTCAATCCCAGGACCTGGGATCACGACCTGAGCCAAAGGCAGATGCTTAACGACTGAGCCACCCAGGCGCCCCTGATTTGTGTTAGATTTTAAGAGTTGCTGCATTCCGAAGATTTTTACCAATTCATCATGATAGGTTTAAGTTTGCATTCTCACATAGCTTTCAAATATCTTGTATTGTACTCTTTTCCTTCTTTTTCCTCATATGTGAATATACCTCTGCACTTTGACACCGTTGACATTTTATCATGTGTTTTATTTTGTGAATTTAGTGAACACAGTAAATAGTGTTTACTCTTGCATGGTGGCTCTCGTACACAGGGTGGTCCTGTGGGGAAGTGGGATGGATGCCACTGGATGGGTGGCACAGTCCCTAAAATTTTAGAATCTGTGAAGATGTGCTAAGATGCCAAATGCATTTGTATCAAGTCTATGTAAAAAATACTGACAAATACTGGGTCTCAAAGAGATGGCATTAATTTCTGCCTTATGTGAAACTGTGCAAAATTAGCACGATTTTCTTATAAAGAAAGAAAACGGTTGGGACATTGATTGCCCAGTATTTCAGAATAACCATTCACATGGATTTGTTCCGCCTTTTAAAAATTTATTTATTTATATATTTTAAGTAACCTCCACACCCAACATGGGTCTCGAACTCATGACCCTGAGACCAAAAGTCGCATTCTCTTCCAGCTGAGCCAGTCAAGCACCCTGGATTTGTTTTGCTTTTTATTTTTATTTATTTATTTATTTTTGGATTTTATTTATTTATTTGACAGAGAGCACTGAGCCCTGGGATCATGACCTGAGCCGAAGGCAGCTTAACCAACTGAGCCACCCAGGCGCCCCTGTTTTGCTTTTTGTAAGAGAAGTGTGCCACTCATGTTCTGACTCCATCCCACCCTCCCCCACACTCCTCCCAAAGGGAGACACTCCAAGTCTTTTCAAAACGCCATCATTTCAGTTTGATTGTCCTGTGTGAGGGAATGAGCCGGCAGAAGGTCCCATTCCCAACAGTGTTAACAATCTTACACAGATGATTCACAAACCTGCTTCCCTGTCTCTTTCCCAGGCTGCTGGCTAAATGTTACCATATGAGTATCTTTCGGACATCTCATAATCACCATGTCTGAACACAGAATGTGCCCTCTTCCTTAAGCAGACCAGCTGCCTTTTCTCTGTTCCAGGATTGATCTCAGGCAGCGGTGGCAAGCTCGAACTGCTGGGATTGGTTCTAGGCTTAGTTCTTTCGACCTTGGGTTTTTCCTCTGTAAAATGGGGGTAATTATTGACTCTGTCTTACAGGATTGTGAATGAGAATTAATTAGATAAAATGTAAAGTACCTGACACATAGAAAGCCCTTAAAAAGGATTAGCTTTTATTAATATATATATTTTTAATTTTATTGTTATGTTAATCACCATACATTACATCATTAGTTTTTGATGTAGTGTTCCATGATTAATTGTTCGTGCATAACACCCAGTGCTCCACGCTGAATGTGCCCTCTTTAAAAAAAATATGGAACGCTTCACGAATTTGCGTGTCATCCTTGCGCGGGGGCCATGCTAATCTCTGTATCGTTCCAATTTTAGTATATGTGCTGCCGAAGCGAGCACTATTAATATATTTTTTTAAGACCCTGTTTCCAGTTGTTCAGGCTCAGAGTTTCAGGTTCATCATCTCTTCTATTCACTTTTTCTTGATTTTACTTCTGCAATCTCTCTCACATCTGTCTTGTTTTATATGTATATGGGGCTCGAACTCACGATCAGGAGTCACAGGCTCTACTGAGTGAGCCAGCCAGGCACTGCAAACTGGTCTTATTTTACCGCCCATGTTCTAGGCTCCCATTACCTTTCTGCTGCAGTCCATCCTAATTGATCCCTCTGCTTTTGTCATTTCTCCTCTAATTCACTCTTTCCTGCTGCTGTCATTTATGGCCTTAAAAACCGATTAGATGTTACCCCGTTGCAAACCCTTAATGACTTCCTGCTGCATTTTTAATATCTCGTACCCTGCTTGCTAAAGTTTGAGTCCCGTCTGCATTTTCAGTTTTATCAAATGCTGCCATGGTGTGGTACATTCTAGCCTCCCACTTGGTTTGACAGTCGCTGAGCTCTTTTACAGAGCTTTGGTCACTCCCTTGGCCTGGAATCCCTTTTCTTCCCATATTGTCTGGTGAAGTTTCATTGATTCTCTAAAGCCCAAGAGGTCTCCTAAATTATACTAGTTTTAATTTGTGGTTCTCCCCCACCCCCCAATACTCTTACAGCACTCAGTTTTTACTTAACTGGTTGGCCAAAGCATGAGTCTGCTTTGCTAACTAGACAGGTCCAGGAAGACTTTCTTTCCTATGTTTTATGGCATTGTCTTTGGTTGTGGTTTCTTTTTCTTTTTCTTTAAGATTTTATTTATTTGACAGGAAAGAGAGAGTACAAGCAGGGGTAAGTGGCAGACAGAGGTAGAGGGAGAAGCAGGCTCCCCGCTCAGCAGGGAGACCGATGTGGGGCTCGATCCCAGACCCTGGGATCATGACCTGAGCGTAAGGCAGACACCTAACCGTCTCAGCCACCCAGGCGCCCCTGGTTGTGGTTTCTTTCTTTTCTTTTCTTTTCTTTTTTTTTAAAGATTTTATTTATTTATTTTTAATTATTATTATTTTTAAAGATTTTATTTATTTATTTGGCAGAGACACAGCAAGAGAGGGAACACAAGCAGGGGGAGTGGGAGAGGGAGAAGCAGGCCTCCTGCCGAGCAGGGAGCCTGATGCGGGGCTCGATCCCAGGACCCCGGCATCATGACCTGAGCCGAAGGCAGACACTTAACGACTCAGCCACCCAGGCACCCCTGCTTGTGTTGTTTTTTTTTTTTTTAAGATTTTATTTATTTATTTGAGAGAGAGAGAATGAGAGAGAGCACAAGAGGGAAGAGGGTCAGAGGGAGAAGCAGACTCCCTGCTGAGCAGGGAGCCCGATGTGGGACTCCATCCAGGGACTCCAGGATCATGACCTGAGCCGAAGGCAGTCGCTTAACCAACTGAGCCACCCAGGCTCCCTGGTTGTGTTTCTTAATAAAGAATGTTAAATTTGATAAAATATTACCAACTAAATAGTAATTGCTGAAATACTACTAACTAAATAACTAAAATACTAGTGCCAGAGTTGTACAGAGACACAGAATTGTGAACTTGAGGATTTTTTTTTTTTTTTAAGGTTTTATTTATTTGTCAGGGAGAGTGTGCACAAGCAGGGGGAATGGCAGGCAGAGGGAGAAGCAGGCTCCCTGCTGAACAAGGAACCTTATGCGGGACTCGATCCCAGGACCCTGGAATCATCATGCATGACCTGAGCTGAAGGCAGACCCTTAACTGACTGAACCACCCAGGCGTCCTAAGGAGGATTATTTTTCATGGAAAACATATTGAAGAGAATGGCAGTGACAAAGATTTCTCTAGTTTTGATCCCTTCAAAAGTCTTAGATTCATATAGTTACAGAAAATTTCATATTCCTTCCCAAGTTTTGAGGATAGTAAAGTTTAGTAGCTATTCTGTATTTGTTCAGAGAAACCATATATTTAAATGTCTAATGTGTCATATATTTAGGAGGTAAATAATTAATGATAATCAGATAAACTTTCTGCGTATTTGATTAGATTCTATTAGAGCTGTTTCCTCCTCAATATGATTTGTTTTGTCTGTATATCCATATATTTTTTAAAATTTATTTTTTAAGTTCACAGGACAGGCTTTCTGAAAGCTACCTGGTGGTTTTGTCATTTGTTAGTGAGAGGGTATGAGAAGTTTTGGGGGAAGATTTCTGCATTATGTTAAGTGCTCGCATATTCTTTTTTTTTTTTTAAACTATTTATTCATGAGAGACAGAGAGAGGGGGGCAGAGGGAGAAGCAGGCTCCCAAGGAGCAGGGAGCCTGATGCGGGACTCGATCCCAGGACCCTGGGATCATGACCTGAGCCGAAGGCAGACGCTTAACCATCTGAGCCACCCAGGCGCCCTGTGCTCGCATATTCTTTAAAGAACTGGTATAGAGAAGTAGTAATCAGTTCTTGGGGTTAATACACTTTAGCTGGAGACAAATGCTTCAGTGTATATAATAGCTTATATACTTATCTTTCAGAACTTGGGTTGAATAAATTCAAAGGTTATTTTGAAATACAGAAAAGTCGGATTATAGTCTTAAACTCTTTAGAAAATAATTATTTTCGATAATATTTTGGAATAATTATTGTCTCTAGTATAAGTGATCCTGTTTTAGATGAGTTAGGAAAGGAAGACTATCTGTGAAAAAGGAAATCTTTTCCACTAGTAACTGTACAGTGGAGAAGCATGGCAAACTCTCCTGACATTAACCCAGTGATCAAGGTTAACATCACCAGTGATGTCATGAGGACTTCATGTAGCCCCTGATAGGATGTGATGAGAAGGGCATCTCACTTCTGTGGCATTCTTTCTGTAAACTCAGGCCTCGTTAAAAATAGCATAACATCAGCTAAACACATTGGGGGATGTTCTACAAAATACCTGACAAGTACCCCTCAAAACTCTTAATGTCAAAGAAAAACAATGACTAAGAAACTGTCACAGACCAGAGGAGAGTAAGGAGATTCAGTGTTAAATGTATCCTGGTGGTGTTAAATAAATCCTGGCGGCACCTGAGTGGCTCAGTTGGTGAAATGTCTGCCTTTGGCTGGGGTCATGATCCCAGGGGCCTGGAATTGAGCCCCATGTTGGGCTCCTTGCTCGGCAAGGGAACCTGCTTCTCCCTCGCTCTCCACCCCTGCTTGCGTGTGCTCTCTCTGGCTCACTCTATCTCCCAAATAAATAAATAAGTAAATAATTTTTTTTTAAAAAAAGGTAATGTATCCTGGATTGGATCCTGAAACAAATAAGGGCATTAATGGAAAAAAACAGGCGAGACCTGCATGAAGTCTGCAGTTTAGTTAATAGGACCATACTGATGTGGGTTTGTTAGTTTTCACAAATGCACCACAGTAATATAAGGTGTTAATACTATCAAGGGAAACTGAAACTGAATGAGGGATATATGGGAAATTCTGTAGTATCTTTGCAACTTTTTGTAAATCTGAGTTTCCAGAGTAAAAAGTTTATTTAAAAAATCAAGTAAGATTTTCCAGTTTAGTTCTACAAATTTATTGAATGCCCGTTAAGTGCAAGGCAGTGTGCTTACTAATGCAGGAGATACAGTGTGTGAGACACCTTCCCTGCCCCTGCCCATAAGGAGTTGTCCAGTTGGGGACTAAGACAACGGATACAAAGCAGAACATGGTAGAGCCTGTGCTGAGTATGAACAACGTGCTTTGGGGTCTTAGGTTGGGAAGTGGACATTAAATGAAGACTGGTGAATATCCCACACCTACCTGACCCACTGCACACACCGGGGAGAAAGCATTTGAGATGAACTTTGGGCAGGAGTTCAGTAACCATAGGCGTTAGAAAGGAAATCTGCATCATACCGACCAGCCTGGGCTCTTGAATCAGGTAGACCTGCTCTGCCACTTATTAGCTCTATGACCTTGGGCAAGTTTAGAAAGATGAATCAGGACCATATTGTAAGTGCTTTGATTTGTAAGCTGAGCAATTTGAACTTTTTTGGTGGTTATTGGGAAATCCATGAAGATTTTTGTGTAGGGGGGAGTGATGAGATTGAGTTTATGGTTTAAGATTAATTTGTTAGAAATGTGAGGGGAGTATTGAAGATTCTCCCATGGGCTGCTGCCTTCCCATTCACCTGGTGAATTAGATTAGTGTCCCTTTAGTTTTGAATTCTATGGAACAGCTCAGAATGCTCTGGATGATTAATGCTGTGTGATGATTACCATATGTAACCATATGTAACATAATCTGTTACATGTAACTTGGGGGTCTTAAAAAGCATGACTATGAGTATAACAACAGATATATTTAATATGTTTCGTATAAAAAAAGGTCATTGATATTTTTAGAGATACTGGCTCAGACAGAACTCCTTTTGTTATGTGATGTTTTTGGTTTTGCCACCCTTTTTTTAAAGTAGTTTAAGCAGATAAGAGTTTAAACAGTACTTTATTGACTTCCTGTGGAGCTTGTTGAAAGAAGTTCCGTTGTATCTATTTTTAAAGCTGATTACTATGAGCAGGGGATGCTGCTCTTGAGTTATGAATGTCATCACAGTATGCTCTCACTCAGCGTTCTTTGGATGACACTAGTGTTTGCATATAAGGTTCTCGGAGTTCAGTGAGTAGGAAAGCAGCATAATTATCACTGAAATGGTACCAGTGAATGAAATATTTACAAGCATTGATCATACCACCATTCAACAGTATAATCAATTTATCATCATCTGTATGGGGCCTTTAGCTCACCCCGTGGCTGAATGGCAAAAAATGGGTTATCTCTGTGACCTCATTTTCGGGGATATTTTACAACTCCAAAATGATACTATACAATATTGTATAGCTTGTTTGTTAATCATCATATTAAAAGTCCTCATCATTTTGAAATTTACTCACTGGGAAATAGAGGTTCATTGGGTCCACAGATATTAAAATAGATTTCAGCCTGAATTATTGGGGTTTTCCCCCAGTGTTTTATTATGGAAAATTTTTGTTCATACAGAGAAATTGAATTCTATGCCAATCATACACCCCATCACTTAGATTCTACAAGTAACTAAATTGTGAAAGTTCTGCTTTCTTCTCTTTAAAAATCAAAGAAATATGGGGCGCCTGGGTGGCTCAGTCAGTTAAGCGTCTGCCTTCTGCTCAGGCCCTGATCCCAGGGGCCTGGGATCGAGTCCCGCATCAGGCTCCTTGCTCAGCGGGGAGCCTGCTTCTCCCTCTCCCTCTGCCTGCCGCTCCCCCGCTTGAGCTTTCTCTCTCTGTGTCAAATAAATAAACTTAAAAAATCAAAATCAAAGAAATTGCTTTCTGAGCCTTTGAACCATTTTCACATGAGACAGTATTTTGAAATGGCTGAGATGATTTTTTTTTTTAATTTTATTTATTTTAGAGAGAGACAGAGCAAGCATAGCAGGGGAAGGGGCAGGGGGAGAAGCAGACTCCCCGCAAACAGAGAGAGCCCAATGTGGGGCTCCATCCCAGGACCCTGGGATCATGACCTGAGCCTAAGGCAGGTCAACCAAACTGAGCCACCCAGACGCCCTGGCTGAGATGATTTTTGATGTTTGTTATTTCTTCAGAAATAAAATTGAGTAAAATAATTGACCACACATTATGGGATTTAACAAATCCCCGGTGTTAGACTAGAAAACAGTATTTACCAGATCAGATTAACTTCTCAGATCCCACATTGGCTTCCTACAATTAACTGCTCATTTAAATTCCATGAGGCATAAGTTCATTTAAATTCTTTGCAGGTGGGGCGCCTGGGTGGCTCAGTCAAAGCTTCTGCCTTCAGCTCAGGTCTTGATCCCAGGGTCCTGGGATTTGAGCCCCATGTCGGGCTCCCTGCTCAGTGGGGAGCCTGCTTCTTCCTCTGTCTCTGCCTGCCACTGCCCTTGCTTGTGTGCTTGCTCTCTCAAATAAATAAAATCTTGGGGCGCCTGGGTGGCTCAGTCGGTTAAGCGTCTGCCTTCAGCTCAGGTCGTGATCCTGGGGTCCTGGGATCGAGCCCCACATCGGGCTCCTTGCTCAGCGGGGAGCCTGCTTCTCCCTCTCTCTCTGCCTGCAGCTCCCCCTGCTTGTGCTCTCTTTCTCACTCTCTGTCAAATAAATAAATAAATCTGGCGCCTGGGTGGCTCAGTCGTTAAGCGTCTGCCTTCGGCTCAGGTCATGATCCCAGGGTGCTGGGTTCGAGCCCCATATCGGGCTCCCTGCTCGGCAGGAGGCCTGCTTCTCCCTCTCTCCCTCTCCGAGCTTGTGTTCCCTCTCTCGCTGTGTCTCTGTCAAATAAATAAAATCTTAAAAAAATCATAATAAAATAAAAGCTTTAAATATAAATTCTTTACAGGCAAAAATAAAACAAGATGATATCAGGGAGGGAGACAAACCTTAAGAGACTGTTAACCATAGGAAACAAACTGAGGGTTGTTGGAAGGTAGGAGGGTGGAGGGATGGGGTAACTGGGTGATGGACATTAAGGAGTGCACGTGATATGATGAGCACCGGGTATTATATAAGACTGGTGAAACATTAACCTCTACCTCTGAAACAAATAACACATTATATGTTAATTAATTGAATTTAAATTAAATAAAATGTTAAAAAGTAAAATTCTTTGCAGGCAGAAATGTACTTGTAAAAATTATTTCTTATAAAAAATTATTTCTTAAAATTTCTAGTCCTCCATCTTGTAAAGATACATACTAGTTTACTTTCTTGGTTTCTTCTTCAATCCTATTATAAAATTAAACTGCTGAAGTTAAGGTTTTTTTTCCAGTTCAAATCTCTGGAATAGCATAAATTCATAAATTTTTATTGATAGAGATCTTTAAGAGTCACTGGTTCCAGCTCTCTTTTATATTACACCTCAGGGAGTGGCAGCCCAGAGAGGTTAAGTAACTGCCCAAGGGCACAGTAAATTAATGGGAGATCAGGAAATACATTTTATTTATTTGTTTATTTTTAAGGATTTTAATTTTTTTTTTTAGATTTTTATTTATTTATTGAGAGAGAGAATGGTAGAGAGAGAGCATGAGATGGAGGAAGGTCAGAGGGAGAAGCAGACTCCCTGCTGAGCAGGGAGCCCGATGCGGGACTCGATCCTGGGACCCCAGGATCATGACCTGAGCCGAAAGCAGTCGCTTAACCAACTGAGCCACCCAGGCACCCAAGGATTTTAATTTTAAGTAATCTCTATACCCAACTATGTGGGGCTCCTTCACAACCACAAGATCAAGAGTCACATACTCTACCAACTGAGCCCACCAGGCGCCCCAGGAAATACATTTTAGATCTCTAGTCTCCAGTATTTTTTTTTTTTTAAGATTTTATTTATTTATTTGACAGAGACACACAGCAAGAGAGGGAACACAAGCAGGGGGAGTGGGAGAGGGAGAAGCAGGCCTCTCTGACGCGGGGCTCAATCCCAGGACCCCGGGATCATGACCTGAGCCAAAGGCAGACGCTTAACGACTGAGCCACCCAGGCACCCCTAGTCTT
The DNA here is from genome assembly GCF_009762305.2 of Zalophus californianus. Lineage (NCBI taxonomy): Eukaryota > Metazoa > Chordata > Mammalia > Carnivora > Otariidae > Zalophus > Zalophus californianus. Next base: position 15,565,688 of record NC_045605.1, read on the forward strand.
CTCCAGTGTTAACATACCTTATTTTTAGAGCTCTCTTTTGTAGAAAGAATACACAGAGCATGCTTGTCAGCTATAGAATTTATCTCTATTAAAATGGTGTTTCAAAAAACGGAACCCTAAGTGAGAATATCTTTATGAATACATTGGACTAATTGTTTTATAAGTCGTATTTTTTTCCTAGATCATCTCAGTCTCTTTTTTTTTTTTTTAAAGATTTTATTTATTTATTCATGAGAGACAGAGAGAGAGAGAGAGAGGGAGAGGCAGAGAGAGAGAAAGGCAGAGGGAGAAGCAGGCTCCCAAGGAGCAGGGAGCCCGATGTGGGACTCGATCCCGGGACTCCAGGATCATGACCTGAGCCGAAGGCAGACGCTTAACCATCTGAGCCACCCAGGCGCCCCCATCTCAGTCTCTTAATGTTGATTTCTCACCAACCCCTTTCTTCATGATGTTGCTATACTTAGAAGGGAGGGAGCATTCTCATTAAGCAAAGAAGAGTGGTACTGCTCTCAGTACTCATCTCAAATGTTAATAAATACATTTTAATAGAAAGGGTTAATTTATCTCCCCGCACTATGTTCTTTTTTCCATTTCCTCTTTCTCTGCAACTAGCTTTGTGGCTGTGAGTTACAAGATAGCTTGTTTTTCGGTATTTTGTGCAGTAGTAAGTTCATCAGTTGGAATCATTTGAAGAGGTTTGTTTTTCTCATTCATATAAAAGCTACTTCTCAAAACTGTCTTGTTTGATCTGTAGAAATAATTGTAATTCCTCTCAAGTTGTATTTATCTTTCTACTTCAGAAGCTAAAACAGGAACTATAACTGCTTCTTAAATCTTTAATGTACCTCTGTATCTGTGACAGAAATCTTAGTCCCTATTAGTTGAAATTATACCCAGAAGATGTAACCATTGCTTTAGGCCTGAGGTACAAAGGTATGTTGGCTTTTAGAATAAGACCTGAGGTAGGGAGAAAAGAACTGACACTGGTCTTGAACTTCAAAAAAAAAAAAACTGACTCTGCATACTGAATCAGCATTTGATTATGGGGAAGTTGTGAGCGAAAGGAAGAGGAAGATGGAAGCTATAGGGTAGAATTTGTGGTTACTTAGATGTAGATGTTTGGCGTTAAAGGTAATAAAAATGACTTCCTTCGTCAAACACTGAGTTAAAGAAAAACCTGTATTACTTGCTACTGCTGGAACTTAAAGTTTTGTCTTCAGGGTATTTATAAAAAAAAAAAAATAGAAGAGTTGTGTTCCTTTGTGGATCTTTGGAGAATTGTTAGAACATAGTGTATGAATTGAAGTAACTGCTGACAGAATTTTGCAGAGTAATGGGGCGCCTGCATGGCTCAGTGGTTAAGCGTCTGCCTTTGGCTCAGGTCGTGGTCTCTGCTTCTCCCTCTTCAGCTCCTCTCTGCTTGTGTTCCCTCTCTTGCTGTCTCTTGTCAAATAAATGAATAAAATCTTAAAAAAAAAAAAAGGATTTTGCAAAGTATTGCTTACCTTGTCATAAGCCTTAATATCCATCATGCCTCATTGTTCTGAGATTACACGTTTAGACAGATTTTGCTGATTAAATTCAGCCCTGTACACGGCAGACACTCAGCTATAAGCCGATGGACTTAAAATGTTATTGAACAGAATTTCAATTCAGATCAGTTACAGAACACTCTGGCCCATGGGCTTTTATAGATACTTAATTTCCTTTTAAGAAGTGTGATGCTTATGGTGCACATCTCTGGTGGTTTTAAGAAATGTAAGCTGCCTTTTTGGAGGGATGCATCCTTAAGTAGGAAAGTATCTCAAATTGATTTTCAGTATCTATTTCAGTCAGCACTTTGAACTGCTCTTTCGTACCTGGTACCATTACATCCTTGAGGTCAATAACTTTCCCTTTTCTAGTGGCTTACTTCGCATATTAAAATAGCTTTCTGTCCATTATTATTTTGGTGTGTATATTTTATCTCTGATCCAGCATAATACTGGACACTTGGTAGATCTGACTGGAAAATTATTTGAAAAGATGCCAGCATGGCTTGATCATCCCAGACTCACTTCCTGTCCCCACTTCAGACTTGGTTTAAGAATTTACTCTCGGGGCGGGGGGGTGCGCCTGGGTGGCTCAGTCATTAAACGTCTGCCTTTGGCTCAGGTCATGGTCCCAGGGTCCTGGGATCGAGCCCCGCATCGGGCTCCCTGCTCAGCGAGAAGCCTGCTTCTCCCTCTCCCACTCCCCCTGCTTGTGTTCCCTCTCTCGCTCTGTCTCTATCAAATAAATAAAATCTTTAATTAAAAAAAAAAAATCTCTCAGAGAGAGGTTCCTAAGACCACCTTCTTTAAAACAGCAACCCTATACAGCTCTTTTCTCATATGCTGCTTTGCTTTTCTTCAGAGCACTTTTCTCTCACCGCCTGATGCTCTCCTATGGGAATGTAAATGCCATACATAATACTGGGAATTTGGTTTTGTTCACTGTTGTATCCATCCCTAGCGCCTAGCAAGCACATAGTAGGCACTCAATGTTTTCGGAAGGTGTCACGAAGGTTAGAAATTGTGCCAGATTCCCTATAGGATATAAATACACATTAGAAATGGATTTAGCCCTTGTGTACGCAGATAGCTAAAGTACAAGATGGGTCCAGGTGGCCTGAGAACTTCAGCAAATATGCTGTGGGTATTTTATTGGCTTATTACTTCTAGCTGGCTTCTTAGGAAATGACATTTAAGCTGCGTCAGATAAGCAGAGGCTCAGAGGTTGGACAGCTAGTGAGGGTGGTATGTATAAGGAAAGATGACGTATTCAGTTTGGTTAGAATATACTCCTGACGAAGTAAGAAGTTAGTTAGAAAGGTAGGTTACAGGGCAGTGGAAAGTCTTCAGATCAAAGCTGAGTTTGGGTTTTGTCCTGCTGGCACTGTGGAAATTGTTTTTTTCCCTCCTTAAAGGGCACTTAGGGGCGCCTGGGTGGCTCAGTCGGTTAAGCATCTGCCTTTGGCTCAGGTCATGATCCTGGAGTCCCGGGATCGAGCCCCGCATTGGGCTCCCTGCTCATCCAGGGGTCTGCTTCTCCCCCTACTCCTCACCCCACTCATGTGCTCGCTCTCTCTCGCTTTCTCTGTCTTGTGCTCGCTCTAAAATAAATAAGTAAATAATTTTAAAAAGGGGGTAGTTATGTGACATGTTTGGACCTGCATAAGAGGAGACTGAAGACTCAGGTTTGTTTTTATTATTATTAAATGTTTTATTTTCATTGCAGTATGTTAGCAAAGTGTTCTATTGGTTCCAGGTGTACAGTGTAGTGACTCAGCAGTTCTCTACATGACTCTGTGCTATCCTGATGAGGGGACTCTCTATCCCCTTCACCTAGTCCGCCCCTCCCCCAGCCACCGCCCCTCTGGAGCCATCAGTTTGTTCTCTGGAGTTAAAGCCTGTTTCTTGTTTTGTGTGTCTCTTTTTTTTTCCTTTGCTCATTTGTTTTGTTTCTTAAATTCCACATGTGATTGAAATCATATGGTATTTGTCTTTCTCTGACATATTTCACTTAGCGTTATCCTCTCTAGTTCCATCCATGTTGTTGCAAATGGCAAAATTTCACTTTTTATGACAATATTCCACTGTGCATGTATATACCACATCTTCTTTATCCACTCATCTGGACAGTTGGGCTGCTTCCATAGTTTGGCTAGTATAAATAATGCTGCTGTAAACATAGGGGTGCATGTATTCCTTTGAATTAGTGTTTTTATATTTTGGGGGTTAATAACCAATAGTGCGATTACTGGATTGTAGGTCAGTTCTATTTTTAACTTTGTGAGGAACCTCCACACTGTTTTCCACAGTGACTGCTCCAGTTCAATTCCAGTCAACATCCTCACCAACACCTGTTGTTTCTTGTGTTGTTGATTTTAACCATTTTGACAGGTGATATCTCATGATGAGTGTGATGTTGAGCATCTTTTTGTGTGTGTGTTGGCCATCTGTATGGAAGACTGAAGTTTGAATTGTAGAGTAGGTGGGGGAAGGTAGCAAGGAACTTATATTAGAATAATAATATAATTTAAAGATAGGAAGACAACAGTGGTCAGCAAATGGACAAGTAAATCTGATATGGAGAATAAGGGAAATGAAAGAAACCAAGAGGACTCTAAGGTTTTGAATTTGTGGGAAGTAAAATGGTGTTGTCATTAAAGAGAACATGAAGTAAGAACAGATTTGAGAAGGAAGATTAATTTAGTTTTGAACATGTTGCTCTGAGGTGCTAGCATTTGAGTGGAGGAATGTGCTTGGCAGTTGGAGAGCTACCAAGGCTTAAGATTTGGGAATCACTTGCGGAGTAGTTTCTGAGAATGTGAAGGAAGCTTGAGAATGTGAAGGAAGAGTCAAGAGAGTACATGGAAAAAGGAAAGTAGCAGAGAGTATATTCTTGGGAAATAAAGAATAAGAGGAAAAGCCAGAGAAAGACAAGCCAGTAGGAGAACTGAGAGAGGACATTACAGAAACCAAAGAAAGATATTTTCAGGATGATCTAAGAGTCCAGAAAGAGCTCTGTGGTAACCTTGAGTGTGATCTATATCTTTTTGGTCATATCATACGTTGTTCTGTACTGTTCTTTCCTTTTTTTTTTTTTTAAAGATTTTATTTATTTGAGAGAGAGAGAATGAAGAGAGAAAGAGCACATGAGAGGGGGGAGGGTCAGAGGGAGAAGCAGACTCCCTGCTGAGCAGGGAGCCTGATGCGGGACTCGATCCTGGGACTGCAGGATCATGACCTGAGCCGAAGGCAGCCGCTTAACCAACTGAGGCACCCAGGCGCCCCTGTTCTTACCTTTTTTTTAAATATTTAAGTAATCTCTACCCCCATTGTGGGGCTCGAAACCATGACCCTGAGATCGAGTCGTGCGGTCTACCTACTGAGCCAGCCAGGTGCCCCATTGTGTGATATATTCTTGATCTTGTTTCCTTTTTGATAAAATAGTAAAAGTACTAACAAGCAATAACTGAAGGATCTCAGAGTGCAAGGAGGACAACGGTTAAGGGTTAAGGGAGGTTAGGGATTGAATAAATGCTTGTCTTCCTATCTCACACTTGATCAACTTAGCATATGAATTATTTTAGACTGTCTTCAAAGAATATATTATCACTTTTGTAAGTGCTTTCAGAAAACAAATCAAAAACTAGAAAGAGTAACTTGCTAAAGTGCAAGAAGACAGATCTCAAAGAACTGAAGCTGATCTGTTGAAAGCTGAGTGGAAAGATTTCAGTAGCATTTTGTCCAAGAGTCAGGACTGGAAAGCCTTGGAGTCTTTGGTGCAGCATTTTGTGTAGGAATAAAAGAGAAAAATCTCTCTATGAAAGGGAATGTTTAGGTACTCAAATTTGATCATGAATTGACTTGAAATTTTATAATCCACTTAAGAGAAGAATAGACTTTTGAATATATAAACACTAATGATTGAGACAAGGGGAAAATAAGTACAGTCGGTACCTGGTCTGGTGTATAACAGTAGGTAAAGCATCTGTCTGTATTTTGCTCTGTGTGGCAGCACATTAAAAATAAGAAAGATAATCTGGTTAAAGGACATACCTAAAAGTGGAGACATCATCTGGTGTGTTAAATTGGTACTATGTGGCATCTTTTTTTTAATTGAATTATAGTGGACACACAATGTTACATTAATTTCAAGTGTACGACAGTGATTCGATAACTCTACATTCTCTGTGGCATCTTTATGAGGTTATGAGAATAAAGCTCACTGATTGGTTAAGCACAGCAATAGCATATACAGTTAGGTAGGAATTGTCACATGGCTTGGATACTAGCATTTCCGTTTTGGTATAGGAAGAGGAGTTGTTTTGGTAAAACTTAACTTCTTTAAGGTCTGATTTAAGTGAAAATACTTGTTAGGTCTGGATATTCAAATTGAGAATTGTAATTTATTAATTTGTTAATTTATTTTTTAATTTGGATGAGTGATACGATTAGCTTTAAAATCCAGAATAGTGGGGCGCCTGGTGGCTCAGCCAGTTAAGTGTCTGCCTTTGGCTCAGGTCATGATCCCAGGGTCCTGGGACTGAGCCCTGCATTGGGCTCCCTGCTCAGCAAGGAGTCTCCTTCTCCCTCCCCTTCTGCCCCTCCCCCAACTTGTGATTTTTCTCTCAAATAAATAAATCTTTTTAAAAAATCCAGAATATCTTATGCAAAGCAGAAATAATATATTTTGCTTTTTTAGTATTTCCTTTCTTTTGTGAGTGAATGATTCTATCAGCGTACAAGTTTGTACCTTTATTTGTTGAGTTGTCTTATCTGTTATCCTCAAAAAGTAGATTTGTTCATGTTAGTTAATACTCAGAGGTATTAAAAGCCTTAAAATATATTACTGTTAAAATTTTCTATTTACCATCCAACATCTTTTTGAATGGGGGAAATAGGGGTGGGCCTACTGAGTGCAACAGTCTTTCCTGTGTTATATATCTGCATCTTTCATACGATGTTAGAACAAAAACAGTTTCTGAAGCCCTTCTTTGAACAAAGATAATATCAGAATATTTAATAGTGTCAACAGCACAGTCCTTCCTCTCTCCTTTCCTAGTTTTATATATATCTGAATAATAATTGCCAGAAAGTATATATGAAGAGGTTCTTTGTAAATATATGTTCATGTTTATATTAATTACACACCTGATATGGTGGATTCAGTGCATTTAAAATAAAAGTTAAGTTTATGTGTTTAATTATTGCACTTCTGATCATTTGTAGGCGCAACCTAACCAAACTGTCCCTGATCTTCAGCCACATGCTGGCAGAACTAAAAGGAATCTTTCCAAGTGGACTCTTTCAAGGAGACACATTTCGGATTACTAAAGCAGATGCCGCAGAATTTTGGAGGAAAGCTTTTGGGGAAAAGTAAGTCTCAAAATAATGAGAGAGAGAGAGTGTGTGTTTTAAGTAGGCTCCCAGCATGGATCCCATTGCGGGTCTCGAACTCACAACCCTGAGATCAGGACCTGAGCTGAGACCAAGATTCAGACGCTTAACCCACTGAGCTACCCAGGTTCCCCTCAAAATAGTGAATTTGAACTGTAAAGAACTAAAGCTTATGTTGTGGCGTTTTGCTTAATTCTTTTTAATCTTTTATCTAATTTTTAACTTTTTTTTTTTTTTTTTTTTTTTAAGTAAACGCTAACGCCATTTTGAGGCTCGAAATCACAACCCCAAGATTCAGAGTCGCATGGTCTACCAAATGAACCTGCCGGGTGCCCCTGTTTACTTTTTTAATTAATGAAATCATTATATCATGGGAAAGCATAGAGAAAAAGAATTAATATGTGTGTACAGTAGGCCCCCCTTATCTGCAGTTTTACTTTCCATGGTTTCAGTTACCTGAGGTCAGCTGTGGTCCAGAAGCAGTTGGTCTTCCTGATGTATTATCCGAAGGTCAATAGTAGCCTCACACTATGTTGCAATGCCTGCGTCTTTCCCCTCACTTCATCTCGTCACAAAGGCGTCTTATCTCATCATCACAAGAAGGGTGTGTACAGCACCGTGAGATACTGTGAGAGAGAGAGAGAGAGCCCACATTCACGTAGCTTTCATTACAGTGTATTGGTTATAATTGTTCTATTTTATTATTGTTGTTAATCTCTTACTGGGCCTAATTTATAAATTAAACTTTATCGTAGGTGTGTGTGTATAGGAAAATCTATAGTGTATTTAGGGTTTGGTACTATCTGCCTTTTCAGCCATCCACTGAGGATTTTGCAAAGTATCCCTTGCAGATAAGGGGGCACTATTGTACCTACCTCCCCATATTTTGGGGGGTTTTTGTTTCTTTTTTTAAAGAAAGCTTTGCAGATTCAGTTGAAACCTGTGCTCTTTAATTGAATATTTGTTTCTCTCTCCATCCATTCTGCTGTTAAGAGACGTTTATGTTTCACATGATTTGCTCTCACAAAACTGTGCTGCAGTGAACAAAATTATATTTGTCTTCATGTGCAAGAGCTTCTTCACGGTTACATGCCTGGGAGTGAAATAGCTGAATCGGGGTTTCATGTCCTCTGCTTTGCCAAATATTGCCTAATTGCTTTCCAAAGTGGTTATACCAGTTTCTGTCCCTATAAGTAGTATACACAAATTCCAGTAGCTCCACAATCTGGCTAACACTGGTAGTATGAATTGGGTATCATATTTTGCTTTATATTCCTGATAACAAAGGAGATTGGGCATCTTTTCACAATTACGACCCGTTAGGATTCTTATTCTGACTTGCCGTTCCTGTTCCTAACTTGTCCATTTTCCTACTGAGTAACTTGTCTTTTTCCTGTTGAAAGGTACAGATTATTAGTTACTTACATTACAAATATCTTCTCCTAGTCTATGGCTAGTTTTTCCACTTTGTTATATTGTCTTTTGATGTATAGAAGTTTTAAATTATATAGACAGATTTATGAATTAAACTTACGCTTTTAAGTATTAATATAAATGTTCTTTATCTTCTGAAATTTCGGATCAAGGAACTGAAAAAAGTAGCAATATGACTTTTTAGTTGAATATACAGATCCTAATGTAAATTTCCCTTTAAATGCCTTTTTATAAAAATATGTTTAAATGTAAAATATAGAATAATTAGTGATCCTTTTAACTTAACTCCATTAGAAAAGAGTTCAAAATGCCACTTTATCTCTTAATTTTTAGGCAGTGAGTACAGAAACTTTTCAAAGTCAATGAGCTTGTGTTTACGTAAAGATCTTGAGAAATACAAATCCCGTAGTATCTTGTGCTAGCCTTATCTGGGGTTTAATCACTCTTACGTTAATAATTTATTCCTCATCCCTTTCAGAACCATATTCTTCCTGTGCCTTAAGCCTAGCCTTAAGCCTGTTTCCTCGTATCTAGGCCTTGAGATTGTGAGTTCCTCAAAGAACTCATAATGTTTTATGTGCTTTTAAAAAGTTGGTTTAAATGTAAACTTTTCAGTTAGTGAAGGCCTGGCTACAGATGACATTTGTATAAAGAGTAATCTCCTCTCTCTTTCCATGTTTCTCTAAAGAGAACAAATGTGTGAAGAAAGATGAGAAAGGGGATTAGTTTGTGACATATTGCCAAAGAAGACTGGGGAAAGATTTCTCTGTTACTAATTTCCGTGTTAGAAAATTAAGAAATACATCATTTCTTCCCTTTCTGTTCTCAATCCAAAATAGAACTTCACTTCTCTAAGAGAGTTGAAATTGATATTGAAACCTTAATATGGCTTTTTTTCTTGGTTTATTATAGCAATGGCCAGAATTGTCTTTTGTTATCTCAGTCTGTACCTTCCCTTCCACCCCTGCTCCCCCATCTAGGACAATAGTCCCTTGGAAGAGTTTCCGACAGGCCCTTCATGAAGTGCATCCCATCAGTTCTGGGCTCGAGGCCATGGCTCTGAAATCCACTATTGATCTGACCTGCAATGATTATATTTCAGTTTTTGAATTTGACATTTTCACACGACTCTTTCAGGTAGGATACTAAAATGTTGGCTAAACTAGTTGCTACTTTTCTGAAGAGAGAGCTCTTTAAAAAAATAACATCTGGGGGTTTATATATTATTTAAAAGTATTTTTAGTGTAGAAATTATAAGCAAAAAAACCCTCACTATTTTTATCTATTTATTGTTAAAAATAATAACTATATAATCTGCTTTCTTCCCCTCACATTTATAATCTCTCTTTGTTAGTAAATATTCTTTTGCATCATTTTAATGATTGTAGAACATCCAGAAAATGGGTATAATGTGATCTATTTAATCAGTTTCCTTTTGCTGGACATTTATATGTATGTTTCCAACTTTTTCTCCTATTGTATTGAAATTTTTGACTTATTGACTTGCATTGATGCTTCAGAAAGAACTCATTTATTTCTTTACGTAAAGATAATGTGTGTATGCCAACTTGCATAAGCCTTTATTTGCAACTTCTTAGTTGTACATGTAGGCCCCTGCTGTTGGTTAGAACTGCTGTAAAATGTCTTGAATTTCCTTCTGTGATGAAATTTCTTTGTATAACCATATATTTATTTCTTCTTAGCTTTTCTGAGTTCTTACCTCTCAAACATATTTTCCTTGAAGTAACAGTATAATTGAAAATTTGTGACAGTGAATGGAGAATTGAAGTTGTTTTCCTTCTGTTCTTCATTGCTCTGAAGGATGGTCAGCTGTCTTGAGCCAAGTGGTCTGATTGAGCTCTTGTTCCCTTAGCCCTGGTCCTCTTTGCTCAGGAACTGGAACAGTCTTGCCGTAACTCATCCTGGTTACATGGCTTTCCTGACCTATGACGAAGTGAAAGCTCGGCTCCAGAAGTTCATTCACAAACCAGGCAGGTCAGTGCCGTGAAGCAAAGAGGTTTATTCTCCTAAATTTGATTCTCTTGTGACCTCTGCCAGGATGGAGGAAACGTGATCGTGGATTAGTTCCCCAGTTGCTGTACTAGGATTGATGTCTGTTTACCAGAGGAATTGACTTATTCAGATCTTATAATCTGATAAATGCTTTCAAGCCACTTAAGAATTGAGCTTAACGTATTTTTTGCTTTTGGTCTGGAGTCACTGTAGAATTTATTATTGATCGTCTGTTTGATTTTTGTCTCTGTCTTGCCTTCCACCCTAATATAAACATGTAAAAGGTTCTATTCATCTCTGTTCCCAGTTACATTTTCCGGCTGAGCTGCACTCGTCTGGGTCAGTGGGCTATTGGGTATGTCACTGCTGATGGGAACATTCTCCAGACGATCCCTCACAATAAACCTCTCTTCCAAGCCCTGATTGACGGCTTCAGGGAAGGCTTGTGAGTATCTGCTGTTTGCCACTTGCTGGAGTCTAGGAACTTAGGGGTGTAAAATTTGATCATCAATGACTTGATTCCAGGTGTCTTCATGGCTGAAGATTCAAGAAACATATTAACAAGTTGTATTATTTTGACCTTCAGCTTCCATAGGACTTTAGTTATTCTTTGAGTGAAATGATTTTTCTCTAGCGCTTTAGTTATTACCATGAGCAAACTGTATCTCCTCTTCCAGATGTTAACTTATCTTCAAGACTTTATTCGAAAAGATGCCAATTAGCAGACAGTGTTACCAGTTATTTAACTAGCTCACATTAGCGTGGTTAGATATTTTTAATAACAGCAGGCTCAGTGGCCTTCATCTGCCCGAAGCATTTTGGTTTGGCAGTATTTCTTCAGGGTTTGGGCTTTTGTAATCTATGCTAATATTTATGACTTAAGTTCCTATTTATTTCAGAATGCTATTCCTTTGGGAACTCAGATTGATTATCACTTGGTAGGCACTAAAAATACTAGCAGTTGACCAGCTGTCAGAAAGCTGCTTGCGTTTGAAGCAACGAGGAAAGTCCATTTTCCATCGTGCATCATGTTGGGCAGCAGCCTTGGAGCTGAAGGGGGTGCGTCTCCAAATATCAGAGCAGGCCAACACGCCAGGCTTCCTGGTAGTTGATCTCAGGGGCTTACTTTGCTTCCTGTTACATTTCTTTTACATTGGTGTCTCTCAGTGTTAAATACCCTGTAAATAAGGGTATTTTAGGCCTTTGGTCAAAAACAAATGGTGCTTAAATTAAGAATTTGGAGGCACCTGGGTAGCTTAGTGGTTAAGTTTCCAACTCTTGATCTAAGCTCAGGTCTTGATCTCAGGGTCGTGAGATCAAGCCCCGTGTCTGGCTCCATGCTGGGAGTGGAGGCTACTTAAAATAAAAAATAAAATAAAATAAAAAATTAATAATTTGTATTTTGTGGCCATCCATAGATTAAAATAGGGGTTGGCAAACAGTGGCCCACAAGCTAGCTGTTGTGGTATGGCCTGGAACTAAGATAGGTTTTCCTTTTTAAAGTGTTATTTAAAAAATAACAACCAAAGAAGAATATATGACACAGACTTCTATGGCTTGCAAAGTCTAAAATATTTACTCTTTGGCCCTTTACAGAAAAAGTTTGTCAGCCACTCAGTTTAAAGATAAAGCCTGTGGCATTGTGGTCTAGAGAAGGAGTGTCAGTGTTTGGAGAATATCTTCTTGGAACTGTTCTGTGTTATTTATTTTTTGGAGTGTTTATCTTTGATAAGTACAAAGACTTCTCTTTGTACTTACGCAGAGTTGCCTATTTATTTGAGAGAGCATGCATGAGCAGTGGGAGGGGCAGAGGGAGAAAGAGAATCTTAAGCTGAGTGCGAAGCTGACAGAGCAGGGCTCAGTCTCACGACCCTGAGATTATGATGTGAGATGAAATCAAGAGTTGGACATTTAATGGATGGAGCCACCTAGGCGCCCCCAAAGTTGCTCTTTTAGACGAGAGAATTCCTAGATATCATTTGTCTGTATTAGCAAGCAGTTATAAATTGGCTTTAGTAAAACCCTAAGGCTGGTTACTCTTTTTACAGCTATCTGTTTCCAGATGGACGGAATCAGAATCCCGACCTGACAGGCTTATGTGAACCAACTCCCCAAGACCACATCAAAGTGACCCAGGTGAATCTTGTTTTACATCCTCACCGTGTCTCTAGAGGCAAGCTTTTGTATGTACTTGACACAGCTGACAGTGGTATGAAGTGATTGGAACACTTATGTTTTAAACCACCGACTAGCTTAGGGAGTTCAGGTGTGTGTGGTGTCTCTAAAGAACTTAACATAGGACCAAGACTGTGTGTTTTCTGTGTCAGAGAATAGTGACCACTGTGTGGCACTTCCATAGAAGCAAAATTTGTATAGAGAGTAATGGTCTGTAGTTTTCCTGGTGTTAGTGTTTAAGGTTGAAATCATTCATTCTTTCAACAAATACCTGCAATTGGCTGAGTAATCGATTCAATTTTTTTTTAATCAAAGGAACAATATGAATTATACTGTGAGATGGGCTCCACCTTCCAACTGTGTAAAATATGCGCTGAAAACGACAAGGATGTGAAAATTGAGCCCTGTGGACACCTCATGTGCACGTCCTGTCTCACATCCTGGCAGGTATGGATCCAGACCATCTCTACTATGTAATTCTCAGAAGAATTGGGGGTTTTGTATCCTGTATGGAGAGAAAGGATGGCCTGGTTTGTGGGGGAGGTTTTAAGCTTCTGGTTTCTTTTTTCATCTTTAGGAAATGTATTTCCTAGTGGACACATATTGTCAGTACTTTCACATGCGCCTGTGACCGTCTCCCGTTTGCTCTGCAGGAATCAGAAGGCCAGGGCTGTCCTTTCTGCCGATGTGAAATTAAAGGTACTGAGCCCATTGTGGTAGATCCGTTTGACCCTCGAGGAAGTGGCAGCCTCCTGAGGCAAGGGGCCGAGGGAGCTCCCTCCCCAAATTATGAGGACGATGACGATGAACGAGCTGATGATTCTCTGTTTATGATGAAAGAACTGGCTGGTGCCAAGGTAAGACTGCAGGTTCAGAGACTGGCAAACTCCACTGTGAGTTGTGTTCTAAAGGAATAGAACACTTGATGAGATCCAAACCACAGGCTGACATTTACTGAGCATTTACAATGTGGGACACGCCATGCTCAGCGCTTCCTTTTTTTTTTTCCTAAGATTTTATTTATTTATTTGACACACAGAGAGAGAACACCAGCAGGGGGGAGCGGCGGGCAGAGGGAGAGGGAGAAGCAGACTCCCCGCTGAGCAGGGAGCCCAATGTGGGACTCGATCCCAGGACCCTGGAATCATGACCTGAGCCGAAGGCAGACGCCCAACTGACCGAGCCACCCAGGCGTCCCAGCACTTCCCTTATTTTAACTCCTGGGCGCCGGGGTGGCTCAGTTGGTTAAGCGACTGCCTTCGGCTCAGGTCATGATCCTGGAGTCCTGGGATCGAGTCCCACATCGGGCTCCCGGCTCAGCGGGGGGCCTGCTTCTCCCTCTGACCTTCTCCCCTCTCATGCTGTTTCTCTCTCTCTCTCTCAAATAAATAAATAAAATCTTTGACTCCTGTAATCCTGTCCTTGTATATACTCAAATAACCCAAGATAGGTACTCTTATTCTCATTTAGCAGATGAAGAAATCAGGGCACGGCAAGGTTAAGGAATTAACTGAAAATTACACAGCTGCAGCCAGACATTCGGCTTCAGAGCCCATGCTCTGTGTCCTAGAACTGCGCTCTCCCCAGCTTGTTGGAGAGAACGAGAGGCGATAAGACAGTGGGGTCCTATCGTGCTGCTGTGAGTAGAGTCTGGTGCTCCAGTCTTCTTTCCTAAGGGGTCCTGGTGCTAGAAAGTTGGATTGCAGAGGGGAGAGGCACTATTAGTAACCAGACATAGCGACTGAAGTGACTGGAGGGTGGTAGCAGGTACCAGGTAGAAGCTAAACTGGAAAGGCCCCAGTAAAGAGAGGAGACCTACAGACTAAGAATGGATGGGATCAGATTCCGTAACATCAGTGGGTAGGGTAAAACAGGGATCTGTTCACTAATTAGAAGTAAGGGAGTCTTGGAAGATGTTAGCCAATACAGGGCAAACAAAGGTTCTAGGTTCTAATGTGCTTTAGATTCTCTAGTTCAGAATGTTATATAAATTCATGGGCAGCACCTCACTGCCTGGCACATAGTAGATATTAAAAGAATGGATTTGGTGGGGGCGCCTGGGTGGCTCAGTCAGTTGAGAGTCCTGTTGATTTTGGCTGAGGTCATGATCTTGGGGTCCTGGGCTCCATGCTCAGTGGGGAATCTGTTTGGTATTCTTGCTTTCCCTCTCACTCGCCCCCCCGCAAAATAAAAGAAAAAAAAGGAATTGATTTGATCTCTTAAATGATTGTATCCAGTGTGTCTCCTCCTCTGTGTGCTCGGTGCCACTTGCCTTATTTCAGGCTGTCGTCGCCATCTCTCTGCCTACTACCAGCACCAGTGATCTACAGCGCAAACCCGACCATCCCGTTCCTTTGCCTCGTACTCTGATGACTTCTCATTACTTAATGGGTTAAGCCATTCTCCTTTCCAGGCACTTTGCCCTCAAAATCCTTTTTGCTCTATGTTTTGTGGTCCAGCAGGGCCAAACCACTAGATATCTCTCCATGCTTTTGTCTTGGTAGTTTCTTTTCTTTTTTTTTTTAAGATTTTAAAAAATTTCTTTTAGGGAGCATGTGAGCAGGGGGAGGAACTTGGGGGGAGGGACAAGCAGACTCCCTACTGAGTGGGGACCCCCCACACACCAACACGGGGTCCAGGACCCTGAGATCATGACCTGAGCCAAAACTAAGAGTCAGATGCTTAACCGACTGAGCCACTCTGTCTTGGTAGTTTCTTTGTAATTTAGTTGAGTTTTCATTTCCTAGGAAACCTTTCCAGACTGTTCCTGCTTCCCCCACCCCGAGTTCACATGTGTTGACACACACATCATTTCTAGGTCTGCCTGGGTGTCTCTGAGACCCTGAATGTGTCTGCCATAGAATGAACCACCTTGGAATATTTTATTACATGTATTTCCTGTTATGTTGTCAATTCCTAGAAGGCCAGAGCCGCTATATAAAATTGAGCACACAGTAATTACTTTGAATGTGTGACTGGGAATTGAAACGACTTCAAAGCAGGAATTAATAAATCTATGCTTTATCAATAACAGGCAGTTGAGGAAGTCTGGAATGAATTGTACATTTTTGGTTTTTTGAAGTGGACAGATTTTTTGAAGTTTTTTCAAGTTTGAAGTTTTTGAACCCCTTATAACAGGTTCCTTGGGTCCATTTTAAGAGATTAATTTGAGAGTTGCCTGGGTGGCTCAGTTGGTTAAGCGTCTGCCTTCGGCTCAGGTCATGACCCCAGGGTCCTGAGATCAAGCCCCATGTCCGGCTCCCTGCTCAGTGGGGAGGGGAGCCTGCTTCTCCCTCCCCTCTCCCTCTACGCTTCCCCTCTGCTCTCATGTTCTCTCTCTCTCAAATAAATAAATACATGAAATCTTTAAAAAGAGATTAATTTGACCTCTAAAGCAGTTTTATGTTCTTAGATTTCTGTCTGTTCATGAAAATTTATTGGTAACTCCTGGAATATTAGGGAAGCCGAATAAAAAGTGATTTTTGCTGGATTTTTTTTTTTAAGATTTTATTTATTTATTTGAAAGAGAGAGGGAGAGAGAGAGTACAGAGGGAGAGGGAGAAGTAGACTCCCTGCTGAGCAGGGAGCCCGACATGGGGCTCCATCCCAGGAGCCTGAGATGGTGACCTGAGCTGAAGGCAGCTGCTTAACCGACTGAGCCATCCAGGCGGCTCCTCCTGGATATGTTTATTTGAAATTAAAATTACCCTTTTTCTTCATGCAATTTTATAGGTGAATAATACCTTTTTTTTTTTTTTTTAAGATTTTACTTATTTGACAGAGATACAGCAAGAGAGGGAACCCAGGCAGGGGGAGTGGGAGAGGGAGAAGCAGGCTTCCCACGGAGCAGGGAGCCCGATGTGGGGCTCGATCCCAGGACCCTGGGATCATGACCTGAGCCGAAGACAGGCGCTTAACGACTGAGCCACCCAGGCGCCCCAGAAGAATAATACTTACTGTGGAGAAATAGGCATCACATTCAGTGTTGATGTGGGTACAAATTAGCCCATCTTTTGGAAGGACACTTTAACACCTATCAAAATGTATAATGGTCACAGTTTGAACTAGCAATTCCAGTTCTAGGGATTTATCTTAAAGGAATACTCAGATAAGCACACAAAGATGTGGATGCAGTTCTTATAGCATTATTTGCAATAATGAAAAATTAGAATCAACTCACATGTCCAGCAGTAAGAATTTATGATATGTCTATGTGTTTGTATTCTATTGCTGCCATAACAGATTACTACAGATTTAGCAGCATAAAGCAACACAAATTTATTGTTACAGTTTTGAAGGTGAGAAGTCCAACACATGTGCCATCCAGCGAAATCAGGGTGTCAGCAGGTCTGTAGTTCTTCTTAGAGGCTCTAGGGGAAGATCCATTTTCTTTTTCATTTGGATTTGGCAGAGTTTAGTTCCTTGCCAGTTGTAGGATTAGAATCCCCATGTCTTTGGTGGCTGTCAGCTCATGGTCCCCCAGCTTCTCGGGGTCAGCCACACTCTTTGGCTCCTGGATTCCTTTCCTCTTTCAGCCCTCTATCTCTGAGGTGCTCCGCTTTTAAGGACTCCTGTCATTAGATTGGGCCTATCCAGAGAGTCCAGGATAATTCCCCCATCTCAAGATCCATACCCTCAGTCACATTTGCGAAGTTCCTTTTACCAAGTAAAATAACATATTCACAGTTTCTGGGTTTTGGGGTGTGAGTAAACATCTTAGGGCTGGGGGATAGGGAATCTTCATTCTGCCTACTGTAGTCCACATAATGGAATGCTGTGCAGAATGAGTTCAGTTTACGTATACTTAAGTGGAAAACTGTATAATGAATACTAAGTTTAAAAAATATAATTGTATACTATGTATAGTATCACCTTATTTCTCTAAAAAAAACTATTTTAACATGCATAGGGGGAAAAATTGACTACCCACTAAATTGATATAATTTCTGAGGGCGTAAGTTTAGAGGACTTGAACTTTATGGGATGTTTGAATGTTTTGCAATAAACATAGTACTTTTGCAAGGTGTTTGTTATGCTGGGTAAGAGGCTCTCTATTGAGTACTGTAAGTATTGAATGAAATAAGAAAGCTGAGATGAAGGCCTGCAAGGAGCTAGTAGTTGTATTTGAGAAGAGAACATGCATGCAGGCGAAACTATTTAACATAGGCAGACAGCATACATTGTTTTAGATATTTGGGTACACGCTGTAAGTGCTGTAGGACTTTAAAGAAAAGAAGAAAATGAACCCTTTTTAGTTGTAGCTCATCTGTATGAATGATTTTTAAATTTAGTCATTTAAATAAAAGTAATAAACGTACACTGTAAAAATTCAGATAGAGAAAAAACAGCTTCATGCATTGTGCTGTCACTTGACTATTCCGTAACTTAGTTTCTTAATGGACATTCATATTATTTCCAGACTTATACAGACTGATATTCTTTTCAAGTCTGTAGGGTAAATTCCTAGCAGTGGAATTGCTGGATAAAAGTGAATGTACATTTAAACTCTTTGATGGAGGAAAGGATATAATTAGGGGAGGGGCACATGGGAATTGTGCGAAGCTGCCCGGTAGGTACTACGTGAGTGTTTATTATTCTTTGTGTGAATAAAATATTTTATAAAATATTTAACTTTTTTTGAGTAGATAACTAAAATTTATCCCCAAGTTTTTGTCCTAAAATCACTCCTGAAGATATATGAGACTAGGGGAGTGCCTGATTTGTCGCATCCTGGGTGGCTGTCATTGGGGTTTTTTTGGTTGCTGTCTTATTTCGATTTGTTTTTAATGCAGTCAGTCTACTTATTACAAAATCCAAATGACAAACGCATATGGATTTTTTAGTAAGTTTAAAAGACTTGCTAGAAGGCTGGCAGAAACCTTGGCTCCCTGCCTCTGCCACCTTCACCTCTTCCATGGGCCCCACTCACATTTGTGGGTTCTTAACACCTTTCACACCATATACATAAACTGCTCTCTCTTGCCTCTTCAGCATCAGTCATCTGTTCACTTCAGGTGTTGTAGAAAAGGATTGATTATCTCCCTCCTTCCCACACCATATCTCCCCACTATGGTTATTTGAGTGTTTTTTGGCCAAATCACTATTCGGTGTGTAAATGATTTTGCTCCTTGCTGTTCCAAGCAATACACTATGATGTAATTGCTGTTGTTTTCTAATACGACCTTCTGCTTTTCCTGGGATAACTGCTGTGTGTGTGTGTGTGTGTGTGTGTGTGTGGGTGTGGGTGTGTGTGTGTACACATACACATTTGAGAGAGAGAGCGCATGAGCATACGAGCAGGAGGAGGAGCAGAGGGAGAGAATCTCCAGCAGACTCCACTGAGAGGGGAGCCAGACGCGGGGCTCGATCTCACGACCCTGTGAGATCATGACCTGAGTCAAAATCACAAATTGGATGCTTAACCGACTAAGCCTCCCAGGCACCCCAAATTGCTTTATTTTTATTTCCTTAGTTTTCCGTTTGTACCTATCACTATCAGGTCTTACCAAGCTGTCTGACATCCTCTCGGTATAATTTTCTATGAAGTAAATTCTCTAAATACAGTAGATACTATCTAACATATGACGGTGACATGGGAAACATGGCTCCCACATTTTCCTCTTTCTTGCTTTACTTCCTTGTTTGGGTGAAGTGTGTCTTCAAAAAGGTGAGAGGTAAAATTTTTGAGATGTTTGATATCTTAAATGTTTTTGTTCAGCCTTCAGACTGACTAGTTACACAGTGCTCGGTTGAAAAAAACTCTATAAATTGTTATGGCTTCACTTTGCTTCTAGGTTCTAGTGTATTTTTGCTATTTGGTGCCCCCTTTCCCTCTATCCCAAGAAGCTTTTAGGTTATTCTCCTTATCCTTGTTTCGGCGCTTTTTGGTTTGTTTGTTTGTCATGGATTTTTTTTCCTTCATGGGGCTGGCTATGCAGTGAACCCTTTCTATATGGGTATTTATGTCCCTTAGGTCATAGAACCATTCCTGTGTTATTTCTCTGATCATTTCCTGTCCACTTGTGTCTTTTCTCCTTTTCTGGAACTTTATTATATGTTGTAGTAAAAGAACAGTGCAAGGATCGGTTATGATGTTGAGCCCCGAAGAGTGTGATTAGCTCAACCCTCTGCACTTCAGGAAGGGGAATGAACGATGGATGGTGAGAGGGGTTGAAATAGGCAAAGAGGGGCACCTGGCTGGCTCAGTTGGTGGAACGTGCAACTCTTACCTCGGGGTTGTGAGTTTGAGCCCCATGTTGGGTTGGGTGTAGAGATCACTTAAAAAATAAAATCTTAAGGGCGCCTGGGTGGCTCAGTTGGTTAAGCGACTGCCTTCGGCTCAGGTCATGATCCCGGAGTCCCGGGATCGAGTCCCACATCGGGCTCCCTGCTCAGTAAGGGAGCCTGCTTCTCCCTCTGACCCTCCCCCCTCTCATGTACTCTCTCTCTCTCTCATTCTCTCTCTCTCAAATAAATAAATAAATCTTTAAAAAAAAATAAAATAAAATAAAATCTTAAGGGACACCTGGGTGGCTCAGTCGGTTAAGCAGCTGCCTTCAGCTCAGGTCATGATCCCAGGGTCCTGGGATTGAGTCCCACATCGGGCTCCCTGCTCGGTGGGGAGCCTGCTTCTCGCTCTGCCTACTGCTCCCCCTGCTTGTGTTCTGTCTCTGACAAATAAATAAAATCTTAAAAAAAAAAAAAATCTTAAGAAAAAAAAGGCAGAGAGGGCTTTTCCAATTGGGAAACAACCTGAACAAAGGCAAGGAGGTAGGAATTCTAGAGTCGAGATTGGTGGGAAAGTGGGAGTTACTGGTAGATGGTTTTTGAGCTATTTCATATTCTAAGGATGGCTACGTTGGTAATGGTGAGCAAACGGATTTGGCGAGATAAGAAACCGAGAATTGCAAGAAGGTGGTTTTAATAGATCAGATCTGAGATGGTAAGCAGAATGGAAAGGCCGATAAAGATACGAGACCCTTTCATGAAAGAATCAGCAGGATATAGTGACTGGCTAGAAATTGATGAAGTGACAGCCCAATAGCTTCTCACACGCTTAACCCTTGAGGTGTGCTAGCTGCTCATGCTGCATCACTCACGCACCAGGGACATGGAGCTCTTTTTCTTAAGCATGAGTAAAAGCAGGTAGCTTTGATGAGGGCTTTCTTTGCCTTCATTTACCACCCAGCATTAATGATCGGACTGAGTATGTGAATGGTTATCTTTCTGTCGTCTTACATAAGTGCTCATAATACGTTTTTGCCTATATTCCATCTGTATTGCTCCCTGGGAGAAAATGCAAATGCCAAGTAGCATTTTATATGAATTATGCATATCTCTTGATCGCTTGCCTGGACAAGCTTATCAGCATTCATCACCCTGCTACAGGCTTGGAAATGGGAGAGGTTATACATGTATTGCTTTGTCTAATTTGGCACCTCTTTTTAAGAACACAAATTGATGGAAAATTTTAATCCCTTTAAATTACTGAATTGAAAGAACATTTCTTCAGAAGGACTCGAGATGCTTTTTAGTGATACTGTTGATTCTTTTCCTCTTAACATCTTTATTTTTTTCTTTTTCCTATCATAATAAGCCGTGGAGAATTTCTCATCTTTGATCTCTTTCGTTGTTCTGTGCCTTAAATGTCATTTTCCCACGTGATTTGTTGAGAGGTTAATGTCTGCTCCTTCCTTTTTATATGGGTTCCTATTTTTAATTTTGAAAAGATTTTTTTTCTTTCTCTGAAGATGAGGAGGTGGAAAATTATAATATTTGTTTTCAGTTGTAAGCTAGGAAGCTTTTTGTAGCACAGCCATTTCTAGATGCTTGCCTGTAGCTTGCATCTGCTAGTAGTAGTATTTCTGTGATTGAGAGTGCCCTCTTATGGTGACACAGAAATAATTCAGGAAGCCTGACCCATTGGTAGTTACAGTCAGTGTTCGTATAGTACTTGCTGTCTACAGCTTTAGGAGGAGTTGAAAGATGCCACTCCCTCATACAAGAATAACCTGTTAGGAAATTTTATTTGTGTCAGGTGGAACGGCCTCCTTCTCCGTTTTCCATGGCCCCACAAGCTTCCCTTCCCCCAGTGCCGCCACGACTTGACCTTCTGCAACAGCGGGTATCTCTTCCTTCAAGTGCTTCTGGTCTTGGAACTGCTTCTAAGGTAAGATGTTATCCATTTCTACAGTTTTCTCATTCTTTGTTGTGGCTTATAGTGGGGGTGTTTTAGATCAGTGAGTTTTGATTGATTTGCTTTCCTCGTGCTTCCACAGGTAGCTTCTGGCTCCCTTCATAAGGACAAACCATTACCAATACCTCCCACACTTCGAGATCTTCCACCACCACCCCCTCCAGACCGGCCATATTCTGTTGGAGCAGAAACCCGGCCACAGAGACGTCCCTTGCCTTGTACACCGGGCGACTGTCCATCCAGGGACAAACTGCCCCCTGTTCCCTCTAGCCGCCTTGGGGAATCATGGCTGCCTCGGCCAATCCCCAAAGTACCTGTGGTTGCCCCAAACTCTAGTGACCCCTGGACAGGTAGAGAATTAACCAATAGGCACTCACTTCCATTTTCATTGCCCTCACAAATGGAACCCAGAACAGATGTGTCCAGGCTTGGAAGCACATTCAGTGTGGATACCTCCATGGTGAGTCCTGTCTTTGACATTTTTTAGCCTATTAACAAATATTTTTGGATGACATTTAATGGGTCAGAGTTTTGTGATAGGTTTTGTGCAGGATTCGGAGACGGTGAAACATCCCTACCCTCAGACGTATATATACCCTCAAGAAGTATATTACCAGAGCAGATAAAGCATGTTTGTAAATACCACAATAGGTATGTGTGTGCACCTGTGTATATATGTATATATGGCTGGATTCATATATATTGTGGAACTAGAAGTAGTTTAATTTGAGTGGAGCAGAAGTTTTGTATGTCAGAGGAGGGAAAAGGTCTAGAAAGGGGCATTAATACTAGATTAGAGGATTTTGAAAATCCCATCAAGGCCAAAGGAATTTGAATTTATTTGGTAGGAAGTGAGCATTTGAAGGTATTAAATTAGTGGAGTGACGTGAGCAAAATGACATGAGCAAAATGATTTACAGAGATAAATCTAGTAGTAGATTATCTACTAATAAATGTATTGCTAAGAGAATAGCTTGAAAAAAGGTTAGCGGTTCATTGTATATAAGCATGAGAGAAGGGGTCCAGACCGGGGGTGGGGGGGGTTATTTGTTCTTTTGTTGGTTCATTTGTGTATGTGCTCCACAAAAAATCCTACCTTCACAAAGTTTACATTCTAGTGGAGTAAAGACAAACATGGTAGGTTAATAAAACAAAGGGCTTTGGATGCTGATGAGAGCTATGGAGAAAAATAGTGGAAAAAAAAAGGGGTATCGGGAAAGTTGGGGTGGGGGGTACATGGAGGGATGGGGTACAATTCTGAGCAAAGATCTGGAGCGTTGGTGAGAGCGAGCCGTGCTGATTCTGAGGGAGACCCTTCCAGGATGAAGGGAAGGCAGGTGAGTTGGGGAGAGCATAGCGCTAAGTAATAAGCAAGAGGGAGAATGCTCTAGTGCGCGTTTCATTGACCTGCTTTCTCTTGTGTATGTGAGCAGTGTTATTTCTTAGGTGCTACACAAATAGTTGAAGGTTAATTAGCAGTGTAACTACATAGTAATGCTGCCAGTCCTCTTCAGACAAATTAAAAAAAAGGCAGGGGAGAATAACTTGTGAGCCATGAAGTTGAGGAATATGGTGGGGCCCTTACGTGAACTGGGTACTTCTTGGTGGCAAGAGAAGGGGGATGGTCACTTACAAGTGGCATCGAGTGATAGGCCATCTAATTCGTGAGAATGAATTAGGTCAGGCTTTCTGGTGACCTCACCGTAGAAAGAGGTATAGATTTTTAGAGCTAGAAAGGGTATTTGCAGAGACAGCCAATTTCCTTATATCTTCTAGAATCAGAACAAAAACCCCCATTTCCTTGGCTCTTTTTAGATCTCTGTCCTCCTCACCCTGACATTTAAACTTTCTTCAGAGCCTGAAAGCAGCTCCGCTTTTGGTCAGACATAATAACCCCTAAGCGCGGCATTGAGAGTGGGGTCGGGGTCTGTGTTACTGTTCTTGTTATTTTGACTAGGTTGGAGAAGTAAGAGGAGTCACTGAATTGTGTTAAGAAGGTTCTTTCTCACCAATTTTCTTTCCAGAATGTGAATAACAGCTCATTAGCAGGTGCAGAGTGTGAGCACCCCAAGATCAAACCTTCTGCATCTGCCAATGCCATTTATTCTCTGGCTGCCAGGTAAGTGCTAAGGCTGTGTCTTGTGGAGCGGACGTGCTCCTGCCCATTAGCAGCTTACTCACAGAACGTAGAAAACCCAGAGTAGTACGAAGAAGAAAGTAAAAACTGATCTGTGTTTGTATAATTCAAAATTAGAGTTTCTGTTTTGGTCTCATTCTTTTTATTTTCTCTGTGTGCATGTACATAGATCAGCCTTGCTGGGCTTCATGATTTTATTAATCTT
The DNA here is from genome assembly GCF_009762305.2 of Zalophus californianus. NCBI lineage: Eukaryota > Metazoa > Chordata > Mammalia > Carnivora > Otariidae > Zalophus > Zalophus californianus. Next base: position 15,589,774 of record NC_045605.1, read on the forward strand.
CCCAAAGAAGCAGTTTTAGTTTTGTTGACTTTTGTAAAAAAAAAAAAAAAAAAAAAATCTTAATCATTCTTACAGGGGCACCTGGGTGGCTCAGTCGGTTGGGCGGCTGCCTTCAGCTCAGGTCATGATCCCCGGGTCCTGGGATCGAGCCCCGCATCAGGCTCTCTGCTCGGCGGGAAGCCTGCTTGCTTCTCCCTGTCCTTCTGCCTGCCACTCTGCCTACTTGGGATCTCTCTCTCTCTCTGTCAAATAAAAAAATAAAATCTTTAAAAAAAAAGAAAAGAAAAATTAACAGCAATAACTAATAAAATAGAGCAGTTACAACAATTTACTATAATAAAAGTTGTATGAATGTGGTCTTTCTCAGAATACTACACTGTACTCACCCTTCTTGTGCTCATGTGAGATAAGCCTATGTGATAAGGTGGAGTGAGCAGAGTGACGTAGGTGTTGGGACATAGTGTTAGGCTACTGTTGACCTTCTGATAATACATCAGAAGGAACCATCTTGCTTCCAGACCGCAATTGACTATGGGTAAGTAAAACCACAGAAAATAAAATTACAGATAAAGGGTGACTGCTGTACCATGTTTTGCTTATCTGCTCATCGGTGGACGGACACTTGGATTACTTCCACATTTTAGCGATTGCAGTGATGCTGCTGTGAACAGGGGTGAACAGATCGTCTTCGGGGCCCTACTTGCAATTCTTTTGAACGTATACACAGAAGTAGTATTCCTGAATCATATGGTAATTCTATTTTTAATTTTTTGAGACACCATCATACTGTTTCCCATGCCCTTTTTGTGGCATCTTTAGGCTTTTTTACATTTGAGATCATACCATCTGCAAACAGGGAGATAATTTTTCTTCTTTTCTGATATGGATGCCTTTTATTTCATTTTCTTGCCTAATTGAGCTGGTTAGAAATTCCAGTACTGGGACACCTGGGTGGCTCAGTCGGTTAAGCATCTGCCTTTAGCTCAGATCATGATCCTAGGGTTCTGGGATCTAGTCCTGTGTCAGGCTCCTTGCTCAGCGGGGAGCCTGTTTCTCCCTCTGCCTGCCGCTCCCCTTGCTTGTGCTCTCTCTCTCTGACAAATAAATAAATAAAATCTTAGAAAAATTCCAGTACTGTCTTGAGTAGGAGTGGTAAAAGTGGACATCCTTGCCTTGTTCCTGATCCTTCAGGAAAAGCTTTCGTTCTTTCACCGTTGAATATGATGCTTGTTGTGGGCATTTCATATATGGCTTTTGTTATGTTTAGGTACTTTTATTCCTATTTTAGTTGAGTGTTTTTGTCATAAAAGGGTGTTAAATTTTGTCAAATGCTTGAGATGATTGGGTTTTTTCCCTTTTGATGTGGTTATATTTATATTAATCAGTTGTCATATGTTGAGCCGTCCTTGCATTCCAGGTATAAATCCCACTGATAAATAATGATGTATAATCCTTCTTTTATGCTGCTGAATTCTTTTTGCTGGGATTTTGTTGTGGACTTTTGTATCAGTATTCATAAGGGATATTGGTCTGTTGTTTTCTTGCAGTGTCCTTGTCTGGCTTTGTGTCATGATTGTGCCATCCTCAAAGAATGAGTTAGGAAGTGTTCCCTCTTCCGGTTTTTGGAGCAGTTTGAAAAGAATTGGTATTCGTCGGGCGCCTGGGTGGTTCAGTGAGATAAGCATCTGCCTTCAGGTCAGGTCATGATCCCCGTTCAGCGAGGAGCCTGCTTCTCCCTTTCCCTCCTCCCACCTCCCTCCACACGTGCGTGCGCGCTTTCTCTCTCTTTCTCAAGTAAATAGTTAAAATCTTTCCAAAAAAAGAGCTGGTATTCATTTTTTATTAAATGGTAGCATTCACCAGTGAAGCTGTCAGGTACAGGGCTTTTCATTGTTGGCAGATTTTTGATTACTGAATCCATCTCCTGTAAGTCTTTTCAGATATTCAATTTTTTGTGATTTAGTCTCGGTAAGTATTGTGTTTCTAGGAATTTGTCCATCTAAATTATACAGTGTTTTGACATGTAACTGTTCATAGTACTCTCTTAAAAGCCTTTTTATTTCCGTAGAATTGGTTGTAATGTCTCCTCTTTAATTTCTGAGTTTTAGTAGTTGGAGTCTTCTCTCTTTTTTCTTAATCCATCTAGATAAAGTTTGTCAGTTTTGTTGATCTTTCTGAAGAACTAACTTTTGGTTTCATTGATTTTCTCTGTTGCTGTTGTGGGGTTTTTTTCTCTGTATTTTATTTACTTCTGCCCTAGTCTTCATTGCTTCCTTCCTTCCACTAGCCTTGGGTTTAGTTGGTTCTTTTTCTAGTTCCTTAAGTTGTAAAGTTAGGAGATCTTTTTTGATTTTTAATGTAACCATCAAAGCTTTAAATGCTCTTAGCGCTGCTTTAAGTTTTGGTACGTCATGTTTTTTCTTTCATTCACCTCTAAGTGTTTTCTAATTTCCTTTGTAGTTTCTACTTTGATCCATTGGTTGTTTAAAAGTGTATTGTTTGATTTTCACAATTTTGTGGAATTTTCAGTTTTACTTTTGTTATCGGTTTCGAATTTCATGCCATTGTGGTCAGAGAAGATACCTTGTATATCTTTTAAAATCTATTAAGACTTAATTTGTGGCCTCCCATATTGTCTATCTCCCTCCCTCTGCACTTGAGAAGAATGTGTATGTATGCTGTTGAGTGGAGTGTTCTGTTTATTAGGTCTAATTGGTTTATCATGTTAAGTACTGTTTCCTTACTTCTGTCTGGTTCTGTCCATTATTGTGGGTGAGATATTGAAATTTCCAACTATTGGGGCGCCTGGGTGGTGCACTTGGTCAGGTGTCCGACTCTTGGTTTCGGCTCAGGTCATGAGATCAACCCCACATCAGGCTCCAAGCTCAGCACAGAGTCTGCTTGAGGATTCTTCTCTTTCTCCCCGTTTCCCTCAATTCTGCCCCCCCGCCCCCATGTGCACGTGTTCTCTCTCTCTCTCTCTCTCTCTCTCTCTCTCTCTCTCTCTCTCCCTCTCCTTCTCTCAAATTTTTTTTAAAAATTCCTTTATTCAGAACATTATTACTTGACAGGTTGTGACCTATTTTTTCAGTATCATAAATAATACTATATAGTGAATTTTCTTGATTATTTCCTTAGGGAAAATTCTTAGAAATGGAATTTCTGAGTGCAAGGGTATGCATGTTTGGTTAAATATTTTTGGTGAATCACACTCTGGAAAAGTTATAATTTCTTATTTCTAAAACTAAGAAAATACCCATTTCCCTATGTTTTCGCCAATACTTGGTATTTTTTCTTAATCTTTATAGGTATTTCCCACGAATAATTTATTATGAAAAGATTCAAGCATAGAGTCAGGGTGACAGATTTTTTTACAGTGAACATCCATATACTCCCCACCTGGCTTCTACCATTAGCATTTCTTATCCTTGTTTTATCACACATTTCTAGCTATACTTTTTTTTTCTTTTTTTTTTAATAATCTCTACACTGGGGGTACCTGGGTGGTCAGTCGTCATTAAGTGTCTGCCTTTGGCTCAGGTCATGATCCCGGGGTCTGGGGATCGAGCCCCACATTGGGCTCCCTGCCCGGCGGGGAGCCTGCTTCTCCCTCTCCCACTCCCCCTGCTTGTGTTCCCTCTCTCTCTGTGTCTCTCTCTGTCAAATAAATAAACAAAATCTTTAAAAAAAAAAAAAAAGAAATCTCTACACCCAATATGGGGCTTGAACCTACAACCCTGAGATCAAGAGTTGCATGCTCCATGACTGAGCCAGCCAGGCGCCCCTCTATCTGTACTTCTATCCATCCATCGGTCTATCTTTTTGGACACATTTCAGAGCAAATTGTAGATACTAATATACTTCCACCTCAAAACTACAGCTCGCAGTGCACAAATAAAGTAACATGTAGACATGAAAAAAAATTTCAAGTTAGATTATAGGGACTGTCTGTGTTAGGTTTCTGTAGCATTTAAGGGTCTTACATTCAGCTGTTGCTTTTGTAACTGGGAAAAATAAACATTGAGTAAACACAGGCAAATCCAGTAGGTGTTCCTTCTAGTTACAGTGTTCAGGACGTACAGAAACAGTATAACCAGGGAGGGAAGAGATACTGGCTTTAGCTCACATTCTCAGGAGCATTGGGTGAACGTGTGTGCATTTGTTTTGTTGTTATTTTTGTCTTTGGTTTCAGGGGGTGGGTAGCAGGAGAAGTTTTGGTTCCAGAGTTTCTGGGTGAGAGCTTTGGGAGTAACTGCAAGATCCCTGAGACAGGAGTCAAGATGGGAGGCCTGGTCTCAGATTTGATGCTAAGCTACCAAGGACCTGATCTCTTTATTGCAGATGTTTCTTATATCAAACGAGGAGAAAAGGTGTTTATACTATGAGATAACATATGAGAAAGCTTTTGACAAGCTGTCTACTCTTTGAAACTGTAGGTAGATTCTAGAACAGGGATTTGGCAGCATATTGTCCGAGAGCCACCGTTGCTCCTTTAGGCTGGCAAGAGAGAACCTGGTGCTCCAGCCCTGGGACGGGGACTCCCGACTTATTTGGGGACTGAGACTAACGAGTATCAAGTACTGCACCTGTGTAACCCATCTCAGACAATGTATCTGCATCTGTGGTCACCTGAGAGCAGAAACCTATCAGTTGCCCTTTCGTGGCCGGGAGAAGTAACAGTTCCCTAGGTGGCATCCGTTCTGCTCTGTCAGATTTGAGTCGTGGCCTGGGTTGAAGGCACTCATTTCATACTTGCACGTTTTGCAGCTTAGTTGTTTTCATTTTCTTTCTCTTTTATTCTTCCTCTTCCAGGCCTCTTCCTGTGCCAAAGCTGCCCCCTGGGGAGCAGTGTGAAAGTGAGGAGGACACAGAGTATATGACCCCCTCCTCCAGACCTCTAGGGCTGCCGAAGCCAGATGGGAAATGGCCTTTGGAGACAACCCAGAGTTCACGGTAGGTTCAGGACAGTCCCATCTGGGAATTGGGGTGACGCCACGTACCTGCCTGGCTGCTGCGTGTGCAGTGTCATCCAGCCAGAATTAAAGCAGAAAGATGTATAGAGCCCCTGATGTTTGGCCTCTTGCAGCTATAAGCAATTCCAGTTACGCTTCCTCATTGTCACAGTCATTTTGAAAACACACATTTATTAGAAGAGTCAACCTTTGGACATTTGTTAGTGATCTGGCAAAGGAGCATTGTGTCCTCTTGATAGCCTCTGGGTCTGGAATAGTGAAGAATAGATGAGTCTTAATCAGTTTGCAGGTAACAGAGTTCTGTTTCTGAAGATCATACACTCCTTTTCTTCTGGTTCAGAGTGTGTGATGGTGACCAGCCGATCGATAGCTGTACATACGAAGCGATGTACAATATTCAGTCCCAGGCGACACCATCTGCCATGGAGAGCATCCCCTTCGGTGAGTAGCCGTGCTGCCACTTGGAAAACCGTTGCTGTGTCATAGGAATGACAGAGCTTGATCTTAGCAGAAACTTCTTTTAAATAATTTCCTTTGCAAAATATCTTTGATCCATGGGCGGCAAAACCCTCTCCTCTCTCTTATTTCCCGTTCCCACAGCAAGTTCCCTTTGTGCCTTTTCATCCTTCCAGGGCCTAGAGACACTTGGGTTATAGGGCCTGGGCCCGCAGTGCTCGCAGCTCCCTTTTATTTCCTTGGCTTTTTAGCATTGATGAAATTCTTTTGTGTGTGGGTGGTGAATACTCCATTCCCATATCAACTAGCTTCCCAAGTGGAAAGTTCAAGAAGGCAGCACACACAGGCCCTTTGGCTGATCCTCCAAGGTGAAATGCCGATAGAGATGTTGACTGGATGCTGTAAAATGGTGCTGAGCCTTTGGCGTCAGCAGCCGTCACCGTTGGCGGGGGCAGCTTTCACCCCGATCAGGAAAGCAGAGCTGCGGGACCGGTGCAGACTGCGTTTTCCTCTGTTCTTCTGTCTCCACCCACAGGGCCTTGCGTGGTGCTTGGCCCGGGGTGGACGGTCGGTAACTTCGGTGCTATACGTGCGGGAACGAATGGGTGTCAGCAGATGGGGTGTGCGAGAAGATGGTAACGGCACACACTTCCCTCTAGGTGAAGGGACTCTGGCCACGGGCCAGGCAGGCGCCGGCCCCGAGGGATCGGAGACTGAGGAGGATGGCTACGATGTCCCTAAGGCGCCGGTGCCGGCCGTGCTGGCTCGCCGCACCCTCTCCGACATCTCTAACGCCAGCTCCTCGCTCGGCTGGTTGTCTCTGGAAGGCGATGCCACCACACGTGAGTCTCCAGGCCGGCTTGGGTTTGTGCCGAGTTGCTGGATGGCTCCTGGTTGACGCTGCAGCAGAGGTGATGGCCTGGCGACAGCGCCTTTGTCACCAGACGGTAGTCTCTTTCGGTCTACATGGGAGGAGAAGCTGGCCCTAGGCCCCAGTTAGGAAGTTAACCCGGAGTCTCATTCTTTGGGGTTCTGCCAGACTTAGAAAAGAGGTTGTTGCTTAAACCCTGGCTCCTCCTGGCTGGTGGTAGGTGGGACTTCCGGTGCTTCTGAGTGTGTGGTAGGACGCTGGTAACGACGCCTGGTGGTTCAGAGCACGCGTTCCTGACTTCGGGGCCCTGTTGCATTGCCAGGACGGCGTGCTGGCTCTGGAAGGCACACCGAGTGGCCTTGACCATCCAGGGCTGCCCTTGCACCTGTGGCTGCCTAGGAGCGCAGCAGCCGGGGTGGCCTTCCCTTTGGAAACTGAGGCCGGCGTGCAGGACAGCTGGTGAAAGCTGGACGGCATCCAGTTGCCCAAACAGGCAGTGGCCCCACCCACCCAGCTTCGCTTCCTGCGGCTCCACGGCCACTCAGGCTTACTTCTGTTTTCCTCCTCTGTCAAAAGAGAAGTTTAGTGTCTTCTCTGGCCCCGTCTGAAACGTTTTAAAATCATCCAGGCACTGCTGTGCGTGAACCCTTGTTGCCACGTGTGTAAAGCAGGACACGGACGCAGGTATCTATGCTGGGGACAGCAGTGTTCCTGTTTGTGCAGCAGGTGCGTGGTCTATTTAGAAGGCTGCTCCTGCCAGGAGGAGGCGGCGGCTAGCTGCTGAAACCCTGGAACCTGTAGACCCCGGCCCTTTGAGAGCCCAGGGGCCCCGTTACAGTAGGTCAGCCTGATCCTGGCACACTGTTGTTCTTGCTGCTGTTGAAGGAGGGTTGCCCCCAGATCTGCAGCTCTTTTCTGTTTGATTTCTTCTAGACTTCACTGAGGGTTCCCAAGTTCCTGAAAGGCCTCCTAAACCGTTCCCTCGGCGAATCAACTCAGAACGGAAAGCAGGCGGCTGTCAGCAGGGCGGCGCTGCCGCGGCCACCTCGCCACAGCTCTCCAGTGAGATCGAGAGCCTCCTGAGCCAGGGGTACTCTTACCAGGACATCCAGAAAGCCCTGGTCATTGCCCACAACAACGTCGAAATGGCCAAGAACATCCTCCGGGAGTTTGTTTCTATCTCGTCTCCCGCCCACCTCGCCACCTAGCACAGCCCGCCCCACTGCGGCGTCAGAGGACCAGTGAGCCGGCGCTCCTCCCCGGGGGGCCCCTCGGAGGGCAGAGGCCCCTTTGGAGACTTCACAGTGAAGTCTTGCCCTTTCTGTGGGATTCCACGTCTGTGGTTCCAAGATTTCAAGGCAGTGGAATGAACGTGGAGCAGCAGTGTGTTTTATTATCTGTTTTGAGAGTGGATTTGAAGGTGTCCTTCAGTCCCCACTGCGAGTGTGGATTTTTATTAAATGGTTAGCCTACCGGGGGAACAGTCCAGAAAGCGGTGGGAGAAGTACTGTGCTGTAAATCCTCCTGGGGGACTTCAGAATTCCCTGGGTTAAGGATGTGGTTGTGTGTCTGTCTGTCTGTCTGTGGTGGCGTGTGCCCTGTGATTATAAGATGAACCTGCTGTGTGTGTTAATCCTGGGCAGGGAATTAGCACAAGAGGTATAGGAAGGAATCGTCTAAAGACTTCCATCTGCTGTGCTGTGAGACCCGACCCCGGCGTGTAGTGCAACTCCAGCACTCCCTGCGGCTTGGATTACCATCACATAGCTCGAGTCCTGTGTTTTTAGAACACCCTCCCTCTGTCCTTTCCCCTGCCTCCTGCCTCCTTGCCGCCTCCTCGGTGTCTGTCATTGGCACTGGGCTTGCTCTAACCAGCCTCACGGAAGCCAGGTGGCTTAGAGGATGTTCTTGACTACGTGTGATGGTGTTGGTTGGTAGGTCGGTGGGGCAAGAAACAGTACTGTTGCTGTATCATTACAGTCATGTGGGGTCCTCGCAGGTGTAACACTGGTCACTCGGAAGCACTGTCTCTCTAGGAACATTGAATCTGCTACAGTAAGATGTATTAACTACCCTAATTAAACAATGGCTGATTTGAGCTAGAGGCCTTCAGATACATTCCATGCCCTCCCCAGAAGACCGTCTGCGGGAGTCCGTTGCCTTCCTGCCAGGTGTGTATTCTCATGTAGGTCATGGGTGTTTCCACTTACTGGGAAGGGAAGAACGCTTGTTTCCAGCCTGGCTTTCTGGCCCAGATACCACAAAACTTTGAGGAAGCTTCATTCGTATGCTGTTTACCTTGTTAGGCAGAAGATGTACAAAATAGGATTTATCTGTTTGGTTTTTCTTCCCAGTGAATTAATTCCAGCTTGCGTGGGCGTCTCCCTCGGAACATGAGCCAGGTTATACTTTCAGAAGACACTTTAGTCCTTGCCCTCGAAGGGGAGGGAATAGCACCCATGGTAGCACAGCATTTTGCTGGTAATGAGCACCAGGCCTCCCCTGGGTGCCGCCGCTGACATGGTTTTCTCTTGTGCCCGTGGCTCTGGGAATGGAGCGTCTCCTCCCTTCCCCTCTTCACGCTAGTCCTCTCTGCTCTTCACGGACTGCGTTCTCCACGGTAATCACACACCCTGAAGTGTGGTACACGACTTCGCAGGGCTCAGGGACAGGAGGTGAAAAGCCCAGCAGCTGGCATGGGTGCAGGTTTGTGTGGAAAATTCGGAGTCCAGCGTGGGGCAGCCGTGAGTCGGTTCCCGTAGGTACTGCGGAGTGAGCCCCAGTCAGTCAGTGTTCTGGCCAGTCTGTGCCGACCTCCCTGGCAGGCCGTACCCTCCCGCGGCGTGTCAGAAGCAAGCCACTCTTTGATACATCTACCCTCCTCAAAATCCAAATCATGCTTTTGGCTTTAGATCCAGACAGAAATGAATCTCTTGAGGTCCGTTTTCTTTCCCATCTTTTCGTCTGTGGAACTAAAACGTTTTCTGACTCTTACTCTTGGCTTTCAGCTGTTCCTAGACCTTTTGGCTTTAAGCTCTTGCCTCAGAGCCATTTACATTCCCAGGGTAGATGGTACTGGACCTCTTGTTGATTGGCCATGGCTCCCCAGTGTCTGCTCAACGTGGTGGAGAGCAGCACGGCCCGCCGTCAGGTCCGGGCGCTGCTGGGAGCTGGGCTAGTGGTGGCGATTGGGAAGCAGTGACCTAGGATCTCCTTCTGCGAGCCAGTAAGGAGAGTGTTTCATTTGTGGTTAACACGCAGTTTACATTTTGTTTAGATGCTGAAGAGCCAGACAAAGAACTGGGAAAAATGGCAGCATTTTCCGTGCCTGTCCACACTGGAAGTTTTCCTTGTCTGCAAACATGGTCCATAGTCTGAAGATGGGTCAAGAGAACAGAGCCCTGGTTCTGCATATCTCTTGCCTGTTTGGTGTATCCCAGATCTTCTTTGGAGACTCTGTCTTTACTCATATAGGCCAAAGGCAGGTTCATCCCTTTTTTCCCAGTTGAGTGCCCCCGTGGCTCCTGGGGTCGGCCCTGAGACCCGGCTGTGTCAGATCCCAGGGTCGGACATAATGCATTGGTGACCGGCTTGCTGGTTGGCGTGTCTGCTGTGGGGTCTGTGGGCTGCCCAGGCGTTAGACCATTCTGGGAGGTTTGCTCCCCTTGGGTGCTCTGAGGACAAACCTCGGCCATCCCTGAGGCCGCCAGCGTTGCCTCAGGACAGTTTCCACGTGGGCATTTGTCTTGAGGGGACTTCCAGAACTTTATAATTTCTTAGATTTTCCTTGGACTGAGGAACAAATAACCCTTCTTCGTCTTCCAGTTGTGTGGCAGTTTCTAATTCCTGGGCTCTGCTCGGAATGTAAAATTTCCCTTTCAGAAGTGGGCTCTGAGTTTTGTCAGTTTGGCCAGATCCCTCTCCTTTCTCCCTTCGAATTACAAGTGGTTCCTTCTCTGGTCCCTTCCCAGGTGGATAAGGTGAAAAAGCCACTTTGAGGTTTTGTCAGGTGCATTAGGCTCTTCTCTTCAGTGCGGTCTCCTGCTTTCCCTCTGTCTTTCCGGCTCGTTCCGCACAGCCTGCCTTGTCGTCTGCTGCCCCTGCCGGCCTCCTTCCGCTCAAGTACAGGGTTCTTGAGTGGAAAAACCTGTGGGCTCTATGATATACCTCCCTTGAAGAAATGAAGAGATTGGGCAGTTTCTCGTCTCAGCGTTTCCCTGTTAATGTTGTAAATAGTGATCTGTACCTGTGGATGGCCATTCTCCTCCCCTGGCCCTCTGTCCCCCCACAGCCCCCCTGTACAACACACTCTGCCCTTCTGTTCTCTCACCCACACCGCCCCAGGGCCCAGCATCAGTTAGCTGTTCTGTGGATGAACATTTTTGGTGGGGAGTCGCTATTCTTCATACTTAAAGTATTTTACTTCCTCTGTAGAAAAGTAAAATATAACCCATGGTCCACACAGCCAACGTACAAATGAGTTTTTGTACATTTGCTAGCAGAGTAGGGACCAAGCTCTATATTCCCTTTAAGGCACCATTAATAAGATCGACACCTGTTTTGGGTGGTTGGCACAGGTGTTGATGCAGAATATTCTCCTACCTCATGTCATGACAGTCAGGGTTATAGACCTTCTTCCTAAACTGCACCTTCCCCTTCCTGCCATTGGCCTTTCTGACTCTGGTGGCCACTGCCCAGGGAGGAATGGCGTTCAGACCATTGGCCTGGCTGCGTTCCAGTTAGCTTGTTCGTTTCGGCAAATGTCTGTGAGTGATTCCCATGTGCCGGTAGTGCCAGTGCCGTGCCCTTCACTGCCACCACGTGCAGATTTCCCGAAGCCAGCGGGTTGTACTTGGGCCCTCTCGCCCTTGTATTTGGCCCTGAAATAGCCCTTCCCAAGGAGACTGTGCAGTGTGTATTTACAGCTCTTTCACGCAGACATGTATTTCCTTGTAGAGCTGTCCTGGGTAGGAGCGATTCAAGGCTCCCCTTCATGAACCCCAGTTGTCTTCCTAGAGCCTTGATAATGTCTGGGAGATTGCGCAGTGTCGGCCTCATGGGGACCCGCCGTCTTGGATGCCTTGCAGTGGAATCTGTGTGGTGGGTTGAGGCGCATATTGGCTCAGAGTCACACAGTAGGGCAGTTAAATATTTAAGCAGAGCATCTGCCCACAGTCCCCTCTCCAGTCTAGTGCCTTCCTTGATCTTTTTACTGACCTGCTTTGAGTCCCTAGTCCCCCTTGTTGTGAAGTTTCCTTGTCACCCTCCTGGGACCTGTCACCATCTCCCATTCTCCTTGAGACTTGTTTCCCAGCCCTTCAACGACCTTTGCAGCTAATCCTGTGTCCTAGAAGGGCTGAAGGTGTGGGAGACAGGTGGATACCTAATGTTGGTTCCTGGTCTTGAACAGATGTATGTGCTCTCCCAAGAGCCAGGCAGTAAAGTAGATGGAACTCAGTCACTTCTCCGAAATGCCAGCCTTTCTGTCCCAGGGTAGGGAGCCCAGGACCCTAGAACTTAGCATCAGGATGCACACATCACTGTTCTGCTACACGTGCAGGCTTTAGAAATTCAAGCTGAAGTAATCTACGTCAGCGTAAAGTGGACCTGGCACCACTTTGACCTCAGCCTGTGTCGCAGTCTTTCTTTAGAAACACATCGAGCCATTTGTGCACAGAGGAAGGTGCATGCTGAAAGGAGGTCACGGTTTTGTATTGTTGACTCTCCTGTTTAGGAATCCTTCAGATGCAAGAAACAGGTATCCAGGCTAAAGAAAGGAGGGAATCCTAAGGATGCAGGGTGTTTTATAGACCCCAGTATAGGAAGTACAGTGGGTTCTTACATGGAGCTGGGGCTGTCAGAATTTGCACCTAGTCCTTTCTCCTGCTTGTCATGCACGTCCCCCCCCCCCCCGATGAGACACCCCCGTCCGCAGGTCCACACGACCTCCCGGCTCTCGGGATCACCATGCACAGATTCCCAGGGCCTCTTACTCCTTGAGAAAGAAAACGATCAGCCCAGCACGTTGCTCGGGCCTCTACCCCTGAGGGGTCAGCCTGGGCGCAGGGGATGGCAGTGGCCCCCTCGGGTGCGAGTGGGGGGAGGGCTCTCAGAGAAGAGGCTTCAGACGGGATAGATACCCTGCAAGTATTTTAGTAGCAAAACTGCTGTTGTGCGCTGCCTTTATTTCCCCCCCGGAGAGTGGAAAGGCAGGGCACGGGACTATATCTGGGGCATTGAAGAGATTCTTAGGTTTCGCTTAATTCGGGTTTCTGTCATCTTTGTTGCTTTATTTCCTGTTTTAATTCCCTTTACCAGTCTTGGCATCCAAGATTTCTTACCTCCCTCTTCAGGACCAGTTTCTCCTGTTCCGGAGCCAGTCTGTTCTTAGGTGACATTTCTTTGCCTTCATTTAATCTCAGGTTTTTAGCCTTCTTTCGTATTATTTGGAGAGCAGATCACAGATCCCACCGTAGCCACCCATGGACTTCTGGGCTCTCTTCAGGTTTTCGCGCTGAACGTATGTTCATTCTGTGGGCCTGTGGCCCTCCCTGCCCTCCTCCTTCACCCTTGCACTTGGTCTTTGCTGCGTGCGGAGAGCTCTGTGGCAGTGTTCTCAGGCAGGCCTTCTGAGGTACCTCAGGAACTACTTCCCTGTAGCCAGCAAGAGTATCTGATAGTTGGGACAGTTGCCAGGATATAAACTCGATGTAGATTCCAGTTTAGGGGGGAGTTCTGACTGAGAGCTCTTTAGACCGGAAACCCTCGTCTTCCCCGCCCACTTGCTTGCTTTGTAGTGCCATATCAAAGCCTTTGTGTTTCGGATTTTTACAGAACTGCTTCTGCTTGCCTAAGTGTTTTGATCTTACTTACCTCATCCTAGGGCCTGTCCCGTGTTAGTAAGGCTTTTCATAATTACTTGTAACTTTTTTAAGCTATTGGAGTCGTTTGGAATACACAGAAGTAACCTAGTAATCCAAAGATACACACTGATGGAGGGGGCTCGTTAGCCTTTGCATTTGGTATGTCCTGGACTCCGCTCCAGAATCAAGGAACAGAGAGACAGCAACGCCACGCGCCTCTGTGTCCTAGGAAATCTGGGTTGGTTCCCCCGAGGGGAGTACCGGTGTGTTTTGGTTCTGCTAAAGTAGCAGCAGAGTAAGAGGTGGGGAGATAGGGATGGGTGGAGGCGCATTCACACTCAGATGGGAACATGGGCCCTTCGGAAGCGCCTGCCGATTGCTCCAGAGTAACAGATGTCTGGACATCTCCCTGCCCCTTCCCTTCCCTGGGGTAGTGCTTGAGAAAAATGTGGTGGACCACTCCCTCTTTTTGTACAGAGCAAAGGCTGAAAGCCAACCTCCGCGCTCCTACTGATTAGGCAGCCAAACAGATCAGCAGAGTTGTGATCACCTGGCTCCGTGTTCTTGACTTCTTCCTACAATGAACGTGGGAGGCACCTCTGCATTGCCTCTCGCAAATTTTCCTTCCGGGGGTGGGGGGCGGGGGTCGCAGGCCAGACTGCTTGCCCACGCTTTGTGCCCTTACGTCCACGTGTGTCTGCTCCCTCCTCCCTACCTACCTCTGACCCTGTTGTGGGTGAGGGTGGCCCTGCTCACGGCTGTCTTGAAACCGAGGAGGCAGAGAACTGCTTAGGAGTCTGGAGACCACGTGTTTTCTCTTCCTTGGCTTCCCCCTGCTGTCTGGGTAAGCCTGTAGGCCCAGCGCCCGTGAGACTGGATGCCTCCTGACCCACCCGTCTCAGTGTCTTGGCCTTGACCTCCTGCTGAAACGTGGTAGAGGCATGGCAGCTAGGAGGTACCTCCTACATTTGCTTTCTGGCTGTGGTGACTTGGAATTTTTAACCTTATATATCTTTTTCCTTTATTCAAAACAGAACAATTTTTAGCACACCGAAAAAAAAAAAAAAGCCAAACATTTTGTGCCTTTCTAAGGCAGCACTGTATCCCAGGCTGCATTTTAGGACTTAATATGGAAATACCAGAGTCTTAGCTCCTCTACCTTGAGCGTCAGCCCTTACAGTGTAGGGGGGAGGAGGAGACGCTGTGTGGGGCTGGGGAGAGGGCGCATAGGTGCGGCGGGGCAGCAGCCCCTCCCCCTGCCGTGGTGCCGTGTCGGAAGAAGCCAACGTTACCCTGGGAGCATCTGGTTGATTCCATTCAGAGTCGTAGTTACAGGTTGAATGATCTGTCTCCAGCCAGAGGAGAGGGACTGTTCTAGGATTCCCAGGAGCGCCCTGGACCACTTGGCATGTGCCAGCCTCCTGGTCCTGCCTGGTAAGGCACCAGCTGCATGCAGGAGTGGAGGATGGGCTCTACTGACGACGGGGGGTTGTTTCTTTGTGCTGGATCCTGAACTGGCCTACCTCCTGCCTCTCCCTTCAGACTCGGCTTTCCTCTTACTTGAAGACTTGAGTCTTAGAGCATTAGGCAGCCAGTGCCCTTGGCGGGGTCGCTCTCCCCTGGGACAGGCAGCAAGGCCTGCGCGCCCGAGCCCGGCCTCAGGCTTGTGGCCGCTGTAGGTCTCGGCAAAGAAAAAAGACAAAATGCTTTCTACGCGATATTTTACTTCTCCCTTTCCGACCTTTTCAGTTCTTCCCTGCCTTTTAACTAATAAGGAATTGGGAGAAACCCTTCTTTTTCAAGTCCTCCCCTCTTTAGGATTTTGACATTCTTGGCCTGGGTGGGGCTGAGGAGAACTTGATGCTTTCTCCAGAATAGAGAGTCCCAATTTGTATATCAGTGTTAAAAATAAAACGAAAACTTAGATGAGATTTTTGTGGACTATTTTAAAAATGTGTCATTAATATAAAAAAAAATTTATATTAGCAGTATTTAATCATTCTCACCTGTAAAGAATAAGAAAAACAGAAGGTAAATATTCTTACAGAGAAGAGCAGAGCTTTAAGATTCATTTTCAAGTCCCTTTTGTTTTGCCAGTGTATTAATGTTTAGAGGTCTGTTATACTAATGTTATTTATTAATTTTTTTTCATTTCCATACAGTTAACTAAAGAGCTTTTTCAAGCACCCATGTCTGTAAAAAAAAAAAAAAATATTTTTAAATAAAGTTTCTTTTGTTGTAGCAGACTGGAGTTCTTGCTCTTCCGTTGGGGTGGGAGAGCGACAGACAGACTCGGCCCGCCCAGTCATCACTGTGAGTCTACTGCTACCCCAAGGCAGGTCTGCGCGGCAGGAAAGCCGAGAGAAGGGCCCATAGCTCCCTGCCCACAGCCCACCAGGCCCTGCAGGCTGCCTCGGGCAAGGCGGCTTTGCTGCTGCTAAGAAGGGTCATTATTCTCTGTGGTAGAACTTGAGCCATTTGCTCAGAAGCAGAGGTAACCCTGGTCCCTGCTCCCAAATGCAAAGGGTTTCGTATTCCTTTTGGTGCAGTGCCAGGTTTGGAGGCCCCAGGCTGCTGTGGTACCATGATGAATAAAAAGCAGTGTGACATTCCTGGGACAATTAAGCTTTATTTTTCATATATATATATATGTGTGTGTATATATATATATATATATAAAGGAAATTTGCAAATTTACACCCGGCCTAATAAAACCACATATACATACACTCACACGCACACGCAGATACACATACGCACCCCAAAGCTCTAGCCAGGCCCGCTTCTCGTCCCTAAGTACCATTCTCCCATGAGGGCCCTTCTGCCAGGGTCTAATCCCATTAGCTCAGTTCGTCGAAGTTTGGTGCTCGTATAATTATAGTCTTAATCCTCCTAAAAGACAGTCTGGACCTCATCTCTGTCCCCTAACCTTACCACCTTTTAGTCTGACATGACCCCTTGACTGGGCAGTGGGAGCCAAATTGGGGGGGGGGGGGTGTTGGGCTCAATGGCCTAACTCTGGAGAACTGCCTAGCTTCCTCCCTGCAGGGACAATGATACACCCAACACCTCTTTTAAGAAATGACACCAGTCCTGGCTTCTGCCCAGAGAAAGGTGGGTCACAAAAGGGGCTCCTGAAGCAGGTGGGCAGCTGCTTGTCACGAAGGCTGTGGTACTCTCCAGAACCGGTGTGAGGGGGGCCTGGGCCCAGTGAGCCCTCACTTCAGCGACACAACTGAAGGACGAAGCCAGCCTTTGGGGCACGAAACCAGCGCAAGATAAATAGGCTGCCTCCTTCGGCTGCCGGCGGAAGACAGGTATGTACACCCACAACGTGGTCTGTGAGAAACTCCTTCCCGCTCCCAGGATGCTGAGGCCCCTCCCTGCGGTGAGCATCACCCAACAGTGAGACGGGCGGGCTGGTCCCCGAAGAGGACCCTCTCGGGCTGACTCAGCCCTCTGAAATGGGGCCTGCAGGCCAACTGGGGCAGGGGCCTTCTCCACAGCCCGCTTCGGAGGCTTTGGCGATCGTCCTGAGCGTTGGGAGGGAGGGGGTGAGCGGGGAGCAGAAAACACTCCGGGCGGGAAGGGCGCTCAGGGTCCTGGGCGGGCTAGTGCCTCAGATCGATGTATTTCTCTCCCTAGAAACGGGTGGACAGGAGAGGTAAGGGGGGGCGCGGTGGGGACAGGAACGGGAGTCGGGGGTGTGAGCGCCGAAGGGACGAGGGACTGAAGCCAAAGCTGATGGACTAGGCGTGGAGGGAAGCAGCGGGAGGGGGTGGTGGGGCAGGGTGGGCGAGCCTAGGCCCCCAAACCAGACTGGCCACACCGCACCTGGTGACCTGAGCCACGGCCCTGTTGGGGAAAAGGTGGTGGTGACGGGCAGTGTTCGCTCTCAGTCCTGGGAGCTACCCCTTCTCCAGGGTCCCTCGGCCACTCGCCTCACCCTACCATCTGGGACTAGTGTTTGTTAGGAAGCCAAGACGGGCCTGCTCCCAGTCTCCCAACAGAGGAGGAGGAAGTGGGGAGACAGAGTTAGTGTTCGGGGACACGAGAGCCATCAGCCCCTGCTGCTCGCGATCCCTGAAGCTGCGTCAGGCGCTGGCCACAGGAGCTGCCTCCTACCTGGTCTCCGGGCGCCCTCTGGTCACCGCTGCTGCCCTGTAGGAGGCCCATCTCTTCTGGGAGCTTATCTGACTTAACTTCAACTACAAATTCGCTCTTACGAGACGGGGGCAGCGTGCTGGGAGGAGGGAGGGAGGCAAGAAGTTGGCATCTCGGGCGAGCAAGGGGAGGCTCACTGGCAAAGACGTCGGACTGGGCGACGATGGGCTCTTAGGCGCTCCGGGGCCAG
This sequence comes from Zalophus californianus, assembly GCF_009762305.2. Lineage (NCBI taxonomy): Eukaryota > Metazoa > Chordata > Mammalia > Carnivora > Otariidae > Zalophus > Zalophus californianus. The sequence goes on from NC_045605.1 coordinate 15,607,291, forward strand.
CTCAGGGAAGGGGGACAGGCGATGAATGGAGACGTGTGGGTGATGGCAGCTAGCCAGTGGGCAGGAAAGTGGGGAGCACTCACCCCCAGCGGCCCCCTCCTGCTCTGAAGGGGTGAGTGGGCGGGGGGGCAGGGGCGGTGGGCAGGGAATATCCCTGCCCAGGCGACAAGCTGGGGAGCGCGCGACGGGTGGGGGCGCAGGGCGCTGGGTACCGTGCTTACATCTCCTGCTTGCCCGACCGCCCGCACGGCAGCTTGCCCTTCTTGTAGAAGAAATAGAGGCTGGCACCCAGCACGGCTAGGACCAGGACGCACACAGTCACGGCCACGATGGCCACGCCCTTGCTTTCAGGCTCCGGCAGCTTCTTCTCTGTCCCACAGACACTCCGGGTCACTCCCGGCCCCAGGCGGCCCTGTTCCAACCATGCCCCACCCCCACCCCACCCCACCCCCCACAGCCCTGGGCGGACGGAAGATGGGCCCCTGCTCACCTTTCTCAACAGGGCTCCCCGGGGAAGGGTCAGGGCAGGAGGCCGCCCGCCCTGTTCTGGAGCCCAGAGCGCATGCCTACCTGTGGAGGTGCCGTTGGCTCGGACGGAGGGGCTGGCAGTGGAAGTGCCCAGGCCAGTGCTTCTGCTGGAGGCTGGTGAGTGGTGCAGGGCGTTGACAGGTGCGTCAGGCAAAGCACACACTGGTGCCCATGCCCGCCACGCCCGCCACGCCCGCCACGCCGCAGGATGAGGCCCTTACCCAGCTCCAGGAAAATGGTGGTGGTGTTTCTACCCAGGGAGTTGGACGCCACGCACTCAGCACCCGTCCTCAACAGCTCTGGAGTCACGAGGACATTCAGGACACTCAGGACGCCCTGCGGATCTTGGTCTTGTTCCTGTGCCTACAAGGGCGGAGGAGCCACTCAGGGAGGGGGGCACGGGGAGGGCTGCCCGGAGCTGGCAGCAGAGCCCCGGGCAGGGATTCCTGAGCGCGGGGCAGAGGCGACGGGCCTGCTCACCGTGCCCGCGACGCTCCAGGAGATGCTGGGCCGGGGATGTCCCGAGGCTTCGCAAGACAGATTCAGCACCTCATTCTCTCGCACCCACATCTTCCTCTCCCTCGATGTCATCCATGGGGACCCTTAGGGAGGGAGCGGTACAGGTGTGGCAGCAAACTCTGCTAGCCTGCCTCCCCGTCCCCACCAGCGCATCCCAGGCAGCAGGGGGCTTTTTGTCCTCCAAGGGCTCGAAACCACCCAGCCCAGGGGAGCTTCAAGGGGCCGCCTGATCTCTGCCCAGAGGGCCTCTCACCAAGAACGGCCACGTGGACCAGCTGCGTGCGGTTCAGGCCCGGGACGCTGGGCACGGACGCCATGCAGCGGTAGCCTCCCCCTGCCTCGCGCTTCAGGTTGTGGAACTGGAGCACAGACCCCTTCTCCAGCACCTGGCCTGTCTGGGGTGAGAGACGGGGTCAGGGGCTCACTCCCAGCCCCACGCAGCCCGCAACCCCAGGCCTGCCTGGGTACCTTCTCTCTCAGCCACTGGAACTCCACGGCTTGGTTACTCTCCGCCTCACAAGTGAGGGTGAGGCTGCCGCCCTCCGGGCTCTCCGGAGCCGCAGGGCTCACCCGCACAGCAGACACGTCTGGGGACACAGCAGTGGTGTCAGCCTGGGCGGGGCGAATTCCCTCTTGCCCCCCACCCCCACCCCGGTCCCCCCTGTCCTGGGCCCCTGGCCCCTCACAGTTCACCAGCAGCTCCTGTGGGTCGCTCAGCAGCGAAGCCATGGTTTCCAAGTCCAGGCCCTGACACTGATAGAGCCCACTATGCTCCTTCTGGGCAGACTCCAAGACCAGGGCCCCGTTGTCTTCGGGTGTCATCTCCTCCATCTCCTTGGTGCCGAGGTTCTGGGAGAGAGCGGAGGGGTGAGTGGAGGGGCCTCCAGCCAGTCCCGCGGCCCACGGGCCCCTAGCGTGGTGCCCTCCGCACCTGCTTGCTGATGGTGAAGTGGGGCGGGGGGTTGCCGTCCGCCAAACACCTGATTTCCACGCGGTCGCCTTCCTTCAGCGCCCCCATGGGCTCCACCTCCAGCCACACCTTCTCCGCCGGGTCTGCGGAGGCACAGGCCCCGGCCCTCAGCCCCAGAGCTGTCCCCGCGCTGGGCAGCGGCGCTAGCCGGAGTTGCCACCAGCCTCAGCCCAGGGCCGCACTGGGACTCACAGAAAACCTGGACATTGACTTCCCGAGACTCCTTCATGTGGTTGCCGCTGGGCAGCCGGTAGTTGAGCTCACAGTAAAACCGGGCATCTTTGTCTTCCTTCACCAGCTGGGCCTTCAGAACGCTCTCCAAGGTGTACAGGCCACTTGACTCCACGATCTGGGATGACTGAATGTGGACCCCTGGCCGGGGAGAAGTCGGGGGGGGGGAGGGGAGAAGGGCTTGGCCGCCAGCCCCGCCTCCACCCCCAGCCCAGAGTCCCTGGGGGGCACCTGGAGAGGGACCCCTGCCCCCGCGACCCTTCAGCTCAGCGGTTTTGTGTCTCAGCATCTAGCCGTGCCGCTTGACCCTCGCGGACGGGATGCCGCAGTGACAGGGGAAGGCGGTCAGGGAACACTCCAGATGTCCACCAACCAGGGACTGCACGGTCAGCCCCCCTCCACCGTCCCCACCGTAGGCAATCCGGGGGGCCGGGGGCAGAACAATCAGGTACAGCTCCACAGGCTGCGCTGGGAAGATTTCCAGGACCCACCGACCGAAGAAAACCAATACCAGCGTGACGACAGGTGCCACACCGAGCCACTGAGGTTGGGCTTTCTCAACCTCAGCGCGACCTTAGCTGGGGGGGGGGGGGGGGGCTGTCCTGTGCACTATGGGGTGTTTAGCATCAGCTCCCTGGACGTGACTGGACGTCCCCGAGGGGGAGCAGCGTCAGCCCTGGTTGAGAACCACCGCTTTAGATGATAAAAAAAAAATAAAAGCCTCCATGTGCCTTGGTGTATTTCTGTGAGTGCCCAGAAACTGCCTGGAAAGAACGAACACTAACTGACAGCAGAGGTTACTTCTGTGAGGGGATCCGGGGCAGAAAGGGAACTTTCCTTCTGCACAGTTTAAATTCTCAGGAAGAGATTTTCACGCATCATTTGTGTACTTGAAACAAAGAAAGCACAAGGAAACGCAGGGTGCTCCCTGTGTGGTGCCATCAGCCTGGCTTCTTAGGGCTCAGAGGGCAACTCACGGTTCTTCTCCTCCTTCAGGGAGTGGCCATTCTTATACCAGATGACTTGAGGAACGGGGTACCCATTTCTCCCCACACAGGTGGCCACCTGAGGAGGACGGGGTGTGAGTCTCCCTGCCACGGAGGCCCCACCTGGCCCCACCCGGGCTCCTGCTTCCCACCTGGCCAGCCTCACCTCCTCAGGCTCCTTACTGCTGACTGAGATGCCCAAGGCATTGACCTGGATGGTCGGCTCCTCCGGAGCTTCTACAAGGGAAGGAAATGAGGAGCCTGGGACCTCCAGCACCAACGACCACCCGCACGGCCCACAACCCTCAGGTGGGGCACTCACTGTAGACACGGAGTTGGATGCGGTGCTCGTGGGACTGAGGGCGCTTGGCCTGGCACAGGAAGATGCGCTCGTCGTGGGGCGTGATGTGGCTCAGGACCAGCGTGGTCCCTCTGTCCTGGAGGCTGAGGCGCTGCTGGTACTCCCCGGGTTCACTCTGGCCCTGGCCCTTGCGCACTCGAAAGATGAGCGTCGGCTTCTCCTTGTGCACCTAAGGGCCCGTGTTGAAGAGGACGTGAGGGTCCCGGGGCGCAGGAAGGGGACAGCCGCCCGCCCCCCTGCCGCCCTCTCCAGGGCCCGCGCACTCACAGAAAACCAGTCCACTTGGCTGAAGTTGCCCGGGGAATGGGAGGGGCCGCACTTGAGAAGCGCCGTACCGCCCACTTCCGCCTCCACCAGCTCCGGCTCAGGGGGCTCCGCCTCTCCGGGCACACCTGGGGTGGAGGACGCCCGTCCCAACAGCTGTCGGCTCCAGCTGCTCTCCATGCCCTCCCCTCACGCCCCTGCCCTGCAGCTGTTCCCCCTGCCACTTGCAGGGTCCGGCGGAGACTCGGTCCTCCTAACCCTCAACCCCCCTCTACCTGCTGCCCCCAGGCAGCCTGCTCTCCCCTGCCCTCCCGTCCCCCTCCCCCCTGCCCCGTTCAGGGAAGCTGAGGGTGACCGTCTCTGGTCATTGCAGCAGAGACCCTGAGCACGAGCATCTTCCAGATGAGGCTGGCAGAGGGGCAACCCAGGCTCTTGGCCAAGAGGAAGGCCCCTTTCCTTCCAGGCCCCCACCCCTTCCAGTGAGCTCAGAGTATGGGAATGCGAGGCGCGTGCCAGGCTGAGCCACACAGGCCCCTTTGTGTCCCCATGCCTGCCCAGGGGAAGACACCGCTACTCTGGCCCCCAGAGCCCTCCCCAAATTTCCCGCAAGACCTAGTGGGCCAACCATGGCCAGAAGCTCCCATCACATGCTCCCTAAGCAGTACCTCTGAACATCCCACAAACTCAGAGGCCCCCATCCTGGGAGTGTTGTGAGCATGGAGGGGTCAGAATCTCCCCCAGGGGTCAGGGCAAGGGCCAGGCAGTGGGCAAGAGTGACGTCAGTGGTGCCAGGGTGCTCCCTACCCTGTAAGGAGGTGATGTCACTCAATACCATCTGGCAGGCCTCGGGGACGCCTGGGCTGTTGCCCTGGGCTGGCTCCCAGACAATGGAGTGGTCTTCAACCCAGAGCAGAGGCCTCGGATCCCTGACTCCGTTTCCCCAGAGCTAAAGGAGCAGGGCAGGGTGGGGCTAGATCTGCTGCCGCTGTGGAGCCCAATTTCGCCCTTTCCCCAGAAACACAGCTTGGGAGCCAGCAGCCGGGGGTACCCCAGGGACACTGCAGGCACTGGGCATGAAGCCAGTGAACTGGGTACTGCCTGGCCCTCCCCTTCCCCAGCCGGACAGCGGCTGGGACCCGGGAAAAGGAGCCAAGAGAAACACGCGACACCGCTGCAGGCCATACAAGGGCAGCGTGCACCCGGGAGCAGCGGGCTGCCGGGCAGTTCCAGAGAAAAACTCCGAGGTGCAGGGGCGCTCTTCCCACCTGAATGTGGTCCCATTCCGGGAGGCGTAACGGATCTGGGGCGCTTCCACTCTGGACACTCTCAATCCCTCGTTTCTGCCACCTGTGATCCCGTCACCCGGGCAGGCGCGAGGCGACCCATGCCGCCCCCCAACCCCTGCCAACGCCCTGCTCCGGCGGGAGCCGCCGTCCGACCCCCCCCTCCCCCCTCCCCCCGCTCACCTCCAGCCTGGCTGGAAGCCCAGGCGGGAGAGGAGGCGTCCGCGCACCCCCTCCCGCTAAGCAAGCTGCCTTTTTCCGGCAACAGGCGGGCGCAGAATTCGGGATTTGGGGATGCGCTCTCGCTACGCCTGCCACCGCGGCTCCAACCGCGGGCCCCCAGAGTGGGCACCTGAGGCAGAGCTCTCCCCAGCTCTCAGAGAGGCTCGGCTCCACCCCTTCCCGCTCCGGGCAGCAGCCTCCTCCCCGCCTCCCCGGTCCTCCTCCCGGGATACCCCAGAATCCAGGCTGCAAACTCGCTGCACAGAAGAGTTGCACGCGCGCAAGACGCCGGGGCGCCGGCGAGGAGGAGCGCACGCCGGAGCGCAAAGCCCCGGCCCGCACCGCGCTGCCCGCTCCGCTGCCCGGCACGCTCCGCCGAAGCCCCCCCTCACCCCCGGCCCGGGCCGTGACCACCCCCCCCAACCCCGCGAAGCCACTCACCCGCGGCGCGGCGACAGCAGCAGCAGGCGGCGAGCAGGAGGGCGTAGATGAGCCCAGACGGCCCCATGCTTCCCGGCCGGAGGGCGAGCGCCTAGTGAGCGAGCCGCCGGCCGCCGGGGGCTGACGTCAGGGGGGCGGGGGAGGGGGCCCGGCCCGCCCCGCCCCGCGCAGCCCCCCGCCCCCGCGCCGCTCCGTGGGGGCGGGCCCGGAGCCGCGCCTGGCCGCTCGGCCCCAGCGAGGCCGGGCCGGCTGCCCAGCCCCCGGCCCGGCTTGGGTCGGCCGAGGGGGCAGTGACAGGTGTCTGGAGGCCGGGCTGGCTGGCCGAGGCGGCGGCGAGGAGAGAAAGAGAGGTCGGCCTGGATGCCCAGAGTCACGCCGGGTCAGAACCAGCCGCGCTCGCCCCCGCGCAGCCCCTAGCAGCCTGTGTGGCCCTGGCGGATCGCGGGGCGGAGGAGCCTCAGACCGGGGCCTTCCGTGCAGGCTCCTCTTCCCGCCTCCGCCTCCTCCGCCCCGCCCGACCCCTGCCACAGAGACCCTGGCCGGCCACGGTAGCTTCCCAGAACGATTGCACCACTGCGGCTGCGGCCGGCCCGGCACTGCCCCCGAGCCTCGCACACCCCCCGCCTCGCAGAGCCGGCAGCTTTGAGGGAAGAACCCTGGGCCCGGTGCCACAGACCCAGAGGTACCGGTCCTGGGGAGTGGAGATGGCGCCTTATGGGCTGCCCCTTCAAACCCAATCTCCCGCAAGGCCCGACTAGCGGGAAAGGGAGGGGGCTGAATTCACAGGCCCAAGGTTTTCACACTTGTCCATGTCCAGACCTTGAAAATTCTGTTTGTGCCCTCTTCATTCCATGAGCCTAGCTGGGACTTAGTTTCCCCTCACCTGAATGAAGAAAAGGGGAAAGGAAGTGCGAGGGTGCGAGGTCTCCAGGTTGGCCCCTGAAAACCTGTTGCTGTCCTGATGGTTGAAAAGAACCCCCTGAAGCAGGGCTCCCGCACCCCCCCACCCCCCCCACCCCCCGTTGACTGTGGCTCAGCACCTGGGGGGAGGGGAAGCATGGAGGGGGCATCAGATCTGGTTGCAGGCAGCCCTCCACACAGCAAGCTCTCCCTCTTCCCAAACCTGGGTCTTCTGGCCTCTTGAAGGAAGGCTCTGGGGAGTGGGAAGGGCTCTTGCCTCTTAGAGACCCCAGCATCACATCTGCTGCGGCTCCTTCAGCGGGAGGGTCAAATAGAGGTCTGGGTTGGGGGTGGAGGCCTGTCCCTGGCAGGGCAGCCTTTCTGCAGGGTGGGGGAGGAGCCGCGTGAGGCAGCAAACGCTGCAGATGGGCAGGTGACTTGAGAGAAGGCTCCGGGTGGTATTTTGATGACGCAGAGATGACTGGCAAACCACATCAGCCTCGTTTTTTTGGAACCTTGCTGACCCCTCCTCTCTCTCCATCAGTCTTCAGCCAGAGGCAATGCCAAGCCGGCCAGGGTAGGGGCCTGGAGCCCGGAGCCTGGGTTGCGGGGGAGAGGACCGTGGCTCCGCATCCCCCAGAGTGAACATTTGGACTGGCCCAGGGCCCAGAGTGGAATGGATAAGTTTGTCTACAGGGGCAGGAGTGGGAATGGCTGAAGGATGCTGTTTGCCCTGGCAAGCCAGAGCTGGGCATGGAGCTTGGCTTCCCTGCCCCCACTCCCTTCCCTTCACTTAACACCATTAACTAATCATTCTCCTCTCCGCCTGAAAACAAAGCCAGCTAACCACCAAGGACAGTCAGTTCAGAATTTGTCTTCTGCCAAGGGAAGCCAGGTGGGGGTGGAGGAACTGTCTCTGCGGTGAAGGGGAAATGAAGCTGGAGCCCAGGGTGACATCCTTTCCCTGCCGGACCCCACCAAACAAGCACCAGGACTGACCTTTAAGGAAACCAGCAGCTTGGGGCAAGATCGGGGCTGCCAGGGAGTGGCAGGTAGAGGTCAGGGGTCAGGCAACTTTGGGACTCCAAACCAAAGAGAGATCAGGACTTTGGAGAGGATTCAGAGAGGTCTGGAAACAGAAAGAAAGGGCAGTGAAGGCAGGAACACAAGGTGGTGGAGAGTATCAGCCCTCTGGCTCCTCGAAGATGCTAGAAGGTAGAGCTGCAGCAGTAGCGGGGAAGAGAAAGGAAGCAGAGGAAGAACTTTCAGCAAGAGGACTGCCACCCAGCTGAAGGGGGGATCAAGGGGGCAGCAATGGGTCTTGCACCAGCAGAGACTGGCGCCTGGGCTGGGTTGGAAGCAGTGCTGCCCGGTTGTAGGCCAAAACAAGAAGAGGCCCAGGACCAGAGTCCTAGTTCTTTGTCTGTTTCTCTCCAGAAGGAAGGTATAGGAAGGCTGCTTTCCTCCACCCCCATGGTTAGACCCAGGGTACACAGAGAGGAGGGGACCGCTGTGTGGAAAGTCCTCTGTGTAGTCTCTCTGGCATAGGTCTGACCACAGGCAGAGAAACTGAGGCTGGGTGGGGTGGTGGCCATGGTCTGGTCTTCCCGGTGGTGGGGCTTTCATCTGGGTGTCAGGAAAAGTGGGAAGAGCAGGGCCCCAGCCACAGCGGAGTGGGAGGTAAAAACACAAGGATGGACCTGCCGCCAGGGGCCACTGGGCGGGGGGGGGGGGGGGGGGGGGGGGGGGTTCTAACCTAGGTGTCCTCCCTCGAGTCCTCTCTCAGCTCCCGCCTGGCGGGCCCAGAGGCCTCCCACCCACCCCTCTGGCCCAGGGACTTGACCAGGAAGAAGATATGAGAAAGGCGGGCTGGGCGGAGGAAGGAAGCTCATAAAGACATTGCAGCTGCAAGGAGGAAGGAACAGGGGGTGGAGGGGGGTGGCCCAGCAAACTCGGCAATTATGGAGGCTGGGGAACCCCCTGGCCTGGCCAGAAAATAGAGACCAGTTTGGGTCTTTGGAGGGGAGGGGAGAGAAGTTTTCCAGAATGGGGGTCTAACTTGGGAGGAGGCTGTGCTGAGGGAGTGGAAAACAGGGTGGGAGGTGGGTGGGGGGCAATTGTTGCTGAGGACATCATCAGGCCAGGAAACCGGACACTGGGGGGCTGGGTTGGAAGATATGGGGGAAGAGATTGAATGGGGGGAAGCAGCCCCTATCCTGGCCGGACGCTGTCTCACCCATGCCCTTTGCACCTGACCCAGGGCAGGAGGAAGGAGGTGCAGCCTGGACTGAGGTGCGCCCCAGAAACCCCCGGGAAGAGGAGGAGGGTGACTTGGGGGTGGAGGATGGGCGGGGCTATTTTTAAACTTGGAAAAAACTTGAGTGAGTTCATCTCCACCCTGAGTGCTGGAGGCGGCAAAGGCCCCATTGTACAGGGGTCCAGAGAAGGGGGGCGGGGAAGGGGTGAGTGGCACAATAGCCAGAATTATGTTGGAGTAGGCCGGCCAGCCGAGGGCGGGGGAGGGGACTCCCCGTCACAGCTGGCCTCCTGAACTCTGGGGTCCAGCCAGGGGGGGTTCTACTGTCACAAAGCCCCCTGTGGGGGAGCTGGGGTCTCTGGCATCCGGTGGTCCATCCTGGGGAGGGGGCTGCGGGTGGGATTCCCACAGCCTGGCTTTCCCAGGGACTGCAGGGCCTGTTCCCAGGCTCCCAGCATTCCAGCGACTCCCCTGGGAGCCAGTGGCCTCTCTTCTCAGCCCCTTCTCTGCCCGGGAGTTGGGGGGAGAGAAGGAGAAAGGATGTGGATGCGCAGGGACTGTTCCTGGGGACTAGGGACCCTTAAGCCAGAGGGAGGGGGGCCGCGCTCCCATCCTGGTTCCCAACCGTGCTAAGGCCTCCGAATGGGGACTGTCCTTCTTGAACCCTCTGACCCCAGGGGGCCTCTCCACGTTGGCAGCCCTCCAGCACCCAGGCCTCAGCCCCCGGGGATCCCGCCCGCAGTCCCGGGAGCCCAGCTCGCGGGGTCTCGCCCAGCGGGGGCTGCGGGAGGCGGGGCATCCGGCGCCACTCGCACCAACCCAAACATTACCTTAAATGCTCAGGCGGCCGCCGCGGGCCGGGGAGGGGCTGGGCGGGGGCCCTGGGGCTGTCCGGAAGCCGGGAATCGGTCTCCAGGCCTTTCCCAGCGCGGCCGGCAGCGGGGATTCAGTCCACTGGTCCCTCTTCTGGAAAGCAGGAGAGGGAGGGAGAATGCGGGGGTGGGGGTGCTGGGGAGAGAGCCGCGGCTGCACGGGGAGTCCCTGGGGACCGCCTCCTGGGCGCCCAGTGACCTCTGATCAAGGAAAGAGTGGGACCCTCCAGCCAGGATTTCAGCCTGGGGACAGGAGTGGGGGCTTCTGGGTCTCCCTCTAGCTCTGCAGGACCCGCTCCTGTTAGCTGCTGGAATGGAGCCTCCTGCACCTCCCGCCCCCCCCCCCCATCTCAGTTCTCTGGCTTCTGAGGGCCCTGCTACTTCCTCCCCCACCCTAAATTTGGAGAAGGGAGCATGTTGGTGGGGTCCGGGAGAGGGCCCGGGAGCAGGATGCCGGATCCTACACCACTCCCCCTCAGGGAAGTTCACATCCGCTCCCCAAAATACCACCACCCAGAATGTCCCCAGAGAGCTGCTTAAATCTGACTTGGAGTTGTCCCTGAGGCAAGGCCAGCTAGTCCCCCGCAGAGAAGCCTAAGGGGAATCCAGGCTCACCACCCAGCGGCTCCTGGCCCTCTCCTCCCCGAAGGCCACTTCTGCCTTGTTTCCCCTTCCACACAGAGCTCTGCGCCGCCCAGGTGGAGCCCTGGACGAGGGAGCCTGTGGTCCCCACTGTAGTTGCCACAGCTCACCTTGGAGGCAAGGGAGAAAGGAGGAAAGAAAGAGGGGAGGCAAGCCTGGGGCCTGCTCCCCGCCTCCCTGCGCCACACCCCTGTGGCTGGGGCTTCCAGTGGTGAGGGAGAATCCAGAATTTGGAATCAGGGGAAAGCCCCAGACTAGGTAAGACTGGGGCTGTGCTCCCCCCTGGCACCTTCCCTTGGCATCCCCGGCACACTGGACAGCGCATGTTCAACTCTGGTCTCAAACAGCGGACTGTAAACTCCATTACAGGATTGGTGGCCTCGAGACAGCCCTGCCACTTCGTCAGCTCATCTTGGGCAAGTGACTGAACCAGTGACTGTTCAGAGGAGACAGATCTGGTGTTTGTACAGTGCTTTACAACTTAGACCTTTCCCATCAGGATCTCTCTCTCTTTTTTTTACATCGGGATCATTTTCATCACCAATATTTATCTTGATCTTTGCCCCCCAAAATGAGGAAACTAAAGAACAAAGAGTGACATGGTCTAAAGTCACACAGCCTGTGAGAGATAGAACTATATATTTTTCCCTTTTTTAAAAAAAAGTTTACTTATTGATTTATTTATTGTGGGGGGGAGAAGGGGGAGGAGCAGAGGGAGAGAGAGAGAGAATCTTAAGCAGACTCTGCTCTGAGCGTGGAGCCCAAAGCAGGGCTCAGTCTCACAACCCTGAGATCATAACCTGAGCCAAAATCAGAAGTTGGTCGCCCAACAGACTGAGCCACCCAGGTGCCCCCTATATATATTTGTTTGCTATATATATATACATATATATATATATATATACATATATATATACATATATATATATATACATATATATATACATATATATATATATACATATATATATATGGTAAAATACACATACCATAAAATGCACCCTCTTCACCATTTTAAGTGTGCAATTCAGTGGCCTTAGCACATTCACAATGTGCAACCATCACCGCTGTCCAGTTCCAAAACTTTCTGATCACCTCAAGGAACTAAATCTTGAAGCAAGATTGTTCTAACTCCAAAAACCAGTGCACTATACCTGTAACAATTTACAGCTGAATTAAGTAAACATATAACGGAAATGAAAGTAGCGGATGAAGGAGCACTGAATTCTGTCGTATAAACAGGAAGCGCAACAGGGATTCAGCAAAGAGAGCATCCATGTGGACCTCTGCCTGCACTAGCTAGGAAAGTCTTTCTGCAACTGTGGAGGCTTTCATGAAAAGGCGGGTTTCGAGAGGGAGCAGTGAGGCTTGAGCATTCCAGGCAGGGCAAGTGGCAGGAGCAAAGAGAGAGGGATGAGGCTGAAGAAAGAGGCACTGACAATGACAACTGCAGAATTTCTGCATAAACAGTTTCCGAGGAGCCATCTGGCTGGAGGGGAGGCTAGATGACGTGGCTTGCAAGTACATTTGCATAGCAAGCCCACTGCTTTCGTTTCCATTATATGTTTGTTTGGAGTGCCTCGAGGAGAGCTTTAGCCACTACTTCCACCTGTGGCACCACCCTTATGCAAACAGCTGGTACTCAATAAAGAGTGTTACATGGCTAACTAGAAATTCAACAGGGTCGAGGGTGCATGCATGTAAGAGCTGGGGCAGATGAGGTGGAGTGAGGTCATAGGGGAGGAACTGGATCTTAAGATAGAGTAGGCAATCGGGAGCCACTGCCGGCTCTTGAGCAAAGGCAGATGATGGGATGCAACTGGAACTCAGGATTAGACGGTTTCTCTATTTCTTCTTTGCCTGAGAGCGCCCCCTGCTGCCCCTAGTTTGAATTGTTCCCTCATCTTACGGAGTAGGTGGGAGGATGGGGGGCTGAGAAAGCAGGACCCATGAGTTGGAGAAGCCAGACTCTTGGGCCACATTCCAATTCATCCTGAGTGATAATAGTAGTGAGTCAAAAATAGAGACGACATGTGGACAGCGAGGGTTTGATGTGAAGGAAAAGGGCATGGTGGTGGTTCCCTCCTCTGTCCCACCTCATTCTGAGCTAGGATACTGGGTGTCAGGTACTAAGGCGGAGTTGGAGGCAGGATGATTACCAAGACAGGGTCCATGTTCTTGGGGGAACTTGTACTCTGGTGAGTAAGCAATTAGAATACAACGTGTCAGGGCGCCTGGGTGGCTCAGTTGGCTAAGCGCCTGCCTTCGGCTCAGGTCATGATCCTGGAGTCCTGGGATGGAGTCCCGCATCGGGCTCCCTGCTCGGCGGGGAGTCTGCTTCTCCCTCTGACGCTCCCCACTCTCAAGCTCTCTCTAGCTCATTCTCTCTCTCAAATAAATAAATAAATAAATAAAATATTTAAAAAAATAGAATACAACATGTCAAATACTAGGGTGCAAATATGCACATACAACAGTTACTGAACCCAGCCTGAGGTGGTCAGAGAAGGCTGCCTGGAGGAGTTGATAATCTAGCTTCATTTTCACCATAATAATAGGTAACCGTGGGGGTGCCGGGGTGGCTCAGTTGGTTAAGTGCGTCTGCCTTTGGCTCAGGTCATGACCCCAGGGTCCTGGGATCAAGCCCCAGGTTGGGCTCCCTGCTCAGCGGGGAGTCTGCTTCTTCCTCTGCCTCTGCTCCTCCCCCCACTTGTGATTTCTCCCTCTCTCTCTCAGATAAATAAAATCTTTAAAAAAATAGTAGGTAACCGTGGCATGTGCTATTTAAAGTGTGACCTAGGGGAGGCACCTGGCTGGCTCAGTCATTAGAATACGTGACTCTTGATCTCAGGGTCGTGAGTTCAAGCCCCACACTGGGTGTGGAGCTTACTTAAAATAATTAAATAAATAAATAAATTTATTTATTTATTTATTTATTTATTAAAGATTTTATTTATTTATTTGAGAGAGAGAGAATGAGAGATAGAGAGCACAAGAGGGAAGAGGGTCAGAGGGAGAAGCAGACTCCCTGCTGAGCAGGGAGCCTGATGTGGGACTCGATCCCGGGACTCCAGGATCATGACCTGAGCCGAAGGCAGTCGCTTAACCAACTGAGCCACCCAGGCGCCCAAAATAATTAAATAAATTTAAAAATAAGTAAATAAAGATACATAAAGTGTGACCTAGGGACACCTGGCTCAGTCGGTGGAGCATGTGACTCTTGATCGTGGGGTTGTGAGTTCAAGCCCCACATTGGGGGTAGAGATTACTTAAACATAAAATCTTTAAAGTGTAACCCAGCATGCTGTGTGCAGGAGACTACCTGCAGTTGGTTAGTACCCTGCAAGGAAAGGATGAGTTGAGTGAGGGATGAGGCCAGATTACAGAGGATTTGTAAACTATGGTAAATTATCTGGAGCAACAGGGTGCCTTGTGCATGGTGTAAGCTTGGAAGCACCTGCTGACTGGTTTAGACCCATCAGAGCTCAGGCCCTAGAGGGACAGAACGAAAGGCCCCACTCTCTAAGGTCAAGTTTCCCTTCTCGGGTCCATCGTCTCCCCTGTGACTGAGGTTGGAAACATCTAGTCCCTTCCCAGAGAGGCTGCCTCTACACACGGGGTGCAGCCTTATTTTAACCGTCCACCAGCCAATTTATCTGATCATAAGAGCTCCACACTAGAATGAAAGATGAGTGTTGGGGGATGCCTTCCTTTATGTCACCCACACGTGACTGACACCATCTTAGAAGCCTCTGCCCCCCCCCACATCTAACTTGAAGTGAGGTACAACACTTTTTTGAGCGTCCTATCCACAATCCTTAAATGGGCCCACACAGTGGAGTACTATGCAGCTGTTAAAAGCATAGTGATTGCTGTAGGGATGCCTGGGTGGCTCGGTTGTTAAGCGTCTGCTTTTGGCTCAGGTCGTGATCCCAGGGTCCTGGGATCGAGTCCCACATCGGGCTCCTTGCTCAGTGAGGAGCCTGCTTCTCCCTCTTCCTCTGCTGCTCACCTTGCTTGTGCTCTCTCTCTCTCTGACAAATAAATAAAAATCTTTAAAATAAATAAATAAATAAATAAATAAATAAATAAATAAATAAAAGTACTTAAAAAAAAAAAAGCATAGTGATCGCTGTATACTGACCATGGAGTGATGGCCAGAACATCATTTTAAATTAAAAAGCTAGTTAGAGAACACTATACAGAGAATGCTACCTTTTCTGTAAGAATGGATGAATATTTTATATCTTACACATCTATATTTATTACTTTCAAACAGAAACATTAAAAGGACCAAAACCAGATAAAAATAGTTACCCATATAGAGAGGTGGAAGGAACAGGCCTACTCCCCGTATTTGTGGGGCCAGGTCGGAGTACAAGCGAGGGCTCACATATCCCTATATTGAAATATTTGAGTTATTTGAAAGCTAACTGTTAAATATGCTTTATCCCCTTACCTTGACAAATACACTTGACAAAAGAAAAAAATATGTAAAGTGATGGCTTTTGTATGACTTAAAGTCAACAGAATATCCAGGGAAAAGTAACTTAATTTTTTTAAAGATTTTATGTTTAAGTAATCTCTACACCCAACGTGGAGCTTGAACTCACAACCCCGAGATCAAGAGTCACATGCTCCACCGACTGAGCCAGCCAGGCGCCCCATAAATTAACTTAATTGTTATTGCACATGCCTGGGTATTCTCATGATGGGCCAGCAATGTTTGGATGGAATAATACAGTCATATACAACTCATAAATTATGTTTTTTAAAGATTTTATTTTATTTATTTGACAGAGAGATAGAGAGAGAGCACAAGTAAGCAGAGAGGCAGGCAGAGAGGGAGAAGCAGGCTCTCCACTGAGCAGGGAGCCCGATGCGGGGCTCGATCCCAGGACCCCAGGATCATGACCTGAGCCGAAGGCAGCCGCTTAACCGACTGAGCCACCCAGGCGCCCGACAACTCATAAATTATTATATATTTATTCCATTAAATTAATTTTTCTTGCCTTAATTTTGGCAAAATCTCTAATTGTATTGTTATAATAAAAATTTTCTCTTAGCACCTGGGTGGCTCAGTCGTTAAGCGTCTGCCTTTGGCTCAGGCCATGGTCCCAGGGTCCTGGCATCAAGCCCCGCATCCAACTCCCTACTTGACGGGAAGCCTGCTTCTCCCTCTCCCACTCCCCCTGCTTGTGTTTCCTCTCTCGCTGTGTCTCTCTCTGTCAAATAAATAAATAAAATCTTAAAAATAAATAAATAAAATTTATCATTATGCATATTCTGTTCCCAGTTATGCAAATTAATCAATCTTGCTTGAATTATTCTTGTTCTTAGTTGTTTAAAAAATTAATTCGGGGCACCTGGGTGGCTCAGTCATTAAGCGTCTGCCTTCAGCTCGGGTCATGGTCCCAGGGTCCTGGAATCGAGCCCCGCATTGGGCTCCCTGCTCGGCGGGAAGCCTGCTTCTCCCTCTCCCTCTCCCACTGCCCTTACTTGTGTTCCCTCTCTTGCTGTGTCTCTCTTTGTCAAATAAATAAAATCTTTAAAAAAATTAATTCTAATTTAGAGAAACATTGCTCCAAACTGAAATTATTCCTAATATTTTTAAACCAGTGTTCTGAGGGGTGTCTGGGGGGCTCGGTCGGTTAAGCATCCAACTCTACGTTTTGGCTCAGGTCATGATCTCCTGGTTCTTAGATCAAGCCCCGCATGGGGCTGAGTGCTCATCAGGGAATCTGCTTCTCTCTCTCTCTCTCTCTCCCCCTCCCCGTTTCCCCACTTGTGTGTGTGCATGCACACTCTCTCTCTCAAATCTTAAAAAAAAAATCAGTGCTTTTTTTTTTTAAAGATTTTATTTATTTATTCATGAGAGACACAGAGAGAGAGAGAGAGAGAGAGAGAGGCAGAGGGAGAAGCAGGCTCCCAAGGAGCAGGGAGCCCGATGCGGGACTCGATCCCAGGACCCTGGGATCATGACCTGAGCCGAAGGCAGACGCTTAACCATCTGAGCCACCCAGGCGCCCAAAAATCAGTGCTTTGATTCAGAATTGGATCATAAACTTTACGTCATGTTCAAACATTATATAGGCATTATATATGATAAATATTTTGTCCCAGAAAATATTTAAAATATTTTTCATATTAATCTTTGTCATTTATATTGCAATTTTCATCGTCTCTTAAAGCAATATCTAGATCCATTTGGTGTTTATTGTTTTACTCTTTTAATGTTTTTTTAAATTTTTTCCTCAGAATTTTATTTATTTTATTTTTAAAAAGATTTTATTTATTTATTTATTTGAGAAAGAGCGAGAGTGAGAGAGCACAAGAAGTGGGAGGGGCAGAAGGAGAGGGAGAAGCAGGCTCCTTGCTGAGCAGGGAGCCCGATGTGGGTCCTCCTTCCCAGGACCCTGCGATCATGATCTGAGCTGAAGACAGATGCTTACCTGACTGAGCCACCCAGGTGCCCCAGAATTTTATTTTATTTAAAAACTTTTTTTTAAGGATTTTATTTATTTGAGAGAGAGAGAATGAGAGAGAGAGAGAAAGCACATGGGGCGGGGGAGGGTCAGAGGGAGAAGCAGACTCCCCGCCGAGCAGGAAGCCCGACGCGGGACTCGATCCCGGGACTCCAGGATCATGACCAAAACGTTTTATTTGATCCTAGCTGACCCAAAATGTTACCCTGTGTACAACACAGTGATTTGATATCTCTATACATTGTTATTTTTTAAAGTTTTATTTATTTGACAGAGCCCCACATTGTTATTTTTTTTAATAGAAGACCTAGATTTCTTTTCTTTTTTTTTTAAGATTTTATTTATTTATTTGACAGAGAGAGACACAGCGAGAGAGGGAACACAAGCAGGGGGAGCGGGAGAGGGAGAAGCAGGCCTCCCGCGGAGCAGGGAGCCCAATGGGGGCTCGATCCCAGCACCCTAGGATCATGACCCGAGCCAAAGGCAGACGCCTAACGACTGAGCCACCCAGGTGCCCCGAAGACCTAGATTTCTTAAACTATTAGAAAGACAAAACAATTATCACTGAAGTACTCTGAGGACTTGATTCTAATTTCACTTATTGTTATGGAAACCAACCTAAGCCCTAAGCGGTTAGAAATTAAAGGATATAACTAACCTAAGAGGTATTAACAAAACAGACTGGTGAAACATGGTGAAAGGAATAAAAGCTAGTCAGAAGCATCTGTGTTAGTGATATACCATGTGGCCAGGATGTTTCCCAAGAGGCTCCCTAAAGATGCCTGAATGAATTAATCTGGGTCCCAAATTAGTAAAAAGACCCTTAACCCTGTGAAAAATGAGCAGAGGCCAGGATTTCTCTGAGATCTCTTTGTCTTTCTTTTTAAGGGGCAAGGGGACCCTTAGGCTCTAAAATGGTATATCTTAGATTCAGCCTCCTTCCTTCCCATCCAGTCTACCTACACCTTCAAGCGCCTGCGCATTCTCACCACGGAGGCCTGCCAGGTTACAGAAGATGCATATAGTGAAGGCAGGAACTCTGGGCCTACTCAGAGGGCACCTATACACACAGAGTTTTGGGGTAGATGATAAACTACAAATACCCTGTAGGTTAATTCACCTTTGTTAATAAAGGTCATAGTTTCTTTTGTTGCTGACAACTTTTTGTCTCAGTATAGTCTGTCTCAAAAAAGAACTGGTTCAGGGGCACCTGGGTGGCTCATTTGGTTAAGCAACTGCCTTCAGCTCAGTTCATGATCCTGGAGTCCCGGGATCGAGTCCCGCATCAGGCTCCCTGCTCGGCGGGGAGCCTACTTCTCCCTCTGACCCTCCCCCGCTCTCATGTGCGCACTCTCTCTCTCATTCTCTCTCTCTCAAATTAAAAAAAAAAAAAAAAAGAACTGGTTCAGGTAAATTTTGGAGAAGGAAAAGGACTTTCATCAACACCCACTCCACAGGAGAAGAGGCACCACGTTCTTCCCTAGTTATGAGCAGAATCCCACAGCTGCATAAATCATTCTCAGTGATCACCATCTGCATCCTCAAACTGTCCAGCAACCATTGGTGTAGTTTACCTCCATCCCATCTTCATAATCTCTTCTGAATCTTCTGTCCGGACTCCACTCGCAGACTGAGAAAGCATTCCTTCTAATCTCTCCAATGTGGCTTGGCCTTCTGCTGTTAAATGGGATAATCCTTCTTCATAGGTATAAAATGTAGGGATGTCTCCCGCCCTTGTTCATATATTCTTCTCCATCATAACCATCTCAATCCTCAGGGTCAGGATGCAAAGCCTGGCATTCACACACTGCGGTGGACATTGCCTCCCAGGCTGATTTATCACTAGGCACAAATCTAAATTCAGCGATAGGTTCAACCTCATCATCCCTGTTTTCTTCAGCAACAGATTCTTTTGATTCTTGTCCACATTGGGCATTCACCATGACATACAAATGCTCTTGTGGATAGGCATTTCGGTCCCTGGCCACTGCATGCAAGCTAATGGTGGGGGTATTCCAGTGAGAATCTTAGTCAGCCGGGCAGCAGGAAGCTTTTGGGGAAGCTCATTGCAGGAGGGAGCACGGAGACACAGGCCGGTAACTCTATACATTACACTGCGTTCCCAAGTATAGCTCCATCTGTCCCGTACAATGGTGCGACAGTACAATTGACTATATTCCCCGTGCTGTGTTGTTATTACTTTTTTTTTTAAAGATTTTATTCATTTGAGAGATAGAATGAGATAGAGAGAGAGCATGAGGTGGGAGGGTCAGAGGGAGAAGCAGACTCCCCGCCGAGCAGGGAGCCCGACGCGGGACTCTATCCCGGGACTCGAGGATCATGACCTGAGCCGAAGGCAGCCGCCCAACCAACCGAGCCACCCAGGTGCCCTGTTGTTATTACTTTTTAAAATAATTCTTCGGGCGCCTGGGTGGCTCGGTTGGTTAAGCGACTGCCTTCGGCTCAGGTCATGATCCTGGAGTCCCGGGATCGAGTCCCGCGTCGGGCTCCCTGCTCGGCGGGGAGTCTGCTTCTCCCTCTGACCCTCTTCCCTCTCGTGCTCTCTATCGCTCATTCTCTCTCTCTCAAATAAATAAATAAAATCTTAAAAAAAATCAAATAAATAAAATAATTCTTCAAGGCAGAGACCTTAAAAAGAAAACTCTGAAAAGCAGTATGTTGCTACATTTCTTCAAATCTCTCTTCAGCTGAGATTGTAACTTGATCGTGGCCAGAAGATAGTCTCTGGATAAGACATTGGTTTGGGGAATATTTGCATGTGAATCTTTTCCTTTATGGTCATGCAAACATTTTTATTTCCTTGTTTTAGTTTCCATATGTATACATGTAATTCTATTTTGAAATACTGTCAAACATTCAGAAAGTTGTAAATAGCGGAGAGTCCTTGTATACCCTTTACTTAGTGTCACAGGTTATTAACATTTTACCACGTTTTTTGCTTTTTTATTCTCTCTCTAAATTAAAATTTTTAATGATTTTTTTTGGTAGTAATCTCTACATCCAACGTGGGGCCCTAAGTCCCAACCCTGAGACGAAGAGCTGAGTGCTCTACTGACTGAACCAGCCAGCCACCCCAGAAATTTTATTTGGTAGGGCGCCTGGGTGGCTCAGATGGTTAAGCATCTGCCTTTGGCTCAGGTCATGATCCCAGGGTCCTGGGATCGAGTCCCGCATTGGGCTCCCTGCTTCTTGGGAGCCTGCTTCTCCCTCTGCCTCTCTCTCTCTCTCTCTCATGAATAAATAAATAAAATTTTTTTTTTAGATTTTATTTATTTATTTGAGAGAGAGAGAATGAGAGCCAGAGAGCACGAGAGGGAAGAGGGTCAGAGGGAGAAGCAGACTCCCTGCCGAGCAGGGAGCCCGATGTGGGACTCGATCCCGGGACTCCAGGATCATGACCTGAGCCGAAGGCAGTCGCTTAACCAACTGAGCCACCCAGGCACCCAAATAAATAAAATCTTAAAAAAAAAGAAAGAAATTGTATTTGGTATATGTGTGTGTATGTGTATAATTACTTTTCTTATGAATCATGAGAGTAGATTGCATACATCATGCTCTTAGGTCCCTTAATACTTCAGTATTTCCTAACAAGGCTATTCTTTCTCACTTTTTTTTTTCAAGTTTATTTTTTTTAAATCTCTACACCCATCATGGGGCTCGAACTCAATACCCTGAGATTAAGAGTCACACGCTCCTCCAACTGAGTCAGCCAGGGGCCCCAAGAAGGCTATTCTCTTATATAACCACGGAACAGTTATCAAACTTAAAAGATTTAAGTTGAGGGGCACCTGGGTGGCTCAGTCATTGAGCATCTGCCTTCGGCTCAGGTCATGATCCCAGGGTCCTGGGTTTGAGCCCCGCGTGGGGCTCCCTGCTCGGTGGGAAGCCTGCTTCTCCCTCTCCCGCTACCCCTGCTTGTGTTCCCTCTCTCGCTGTCTCTCTCTCTCTGTCAAATAAATAAATGAATAATCTTTAAAAAAAATAAAAGATTTAAGTTGATACAAGACATGTCTACTCTGGGGCGCCTGGGTGGCTCAGTTGTTAAGCGTCTGCCTTCATCTCAGGTCATGATCCCAAGGTCCTGGGATCAAGCCCCACATCAGGCTCCCTGCTCGGCGGGAAGCCTGCTTCTCCCTCGCCCACTCCCTCTGCTTGTGTTCCTGCTCTCACTCTCTCTCTCTGTCAAACAAATAAATAAAATCTTAAAAAAAAAAAAAGACATGTCTACTCTATGATCCATATTCCAGTTTGACAAAAGTCTCAAAATAATGTCCATTGCAGCGACTGTGTCTCAGCTTCGGTGCAGGATGCATCCAGAACTCTATTACACTGAGTCCTCAGGCCTCACTGTTCTCCTTTCATCTGCGATGATCCCCCAAACTCTGTCTTTCCTATTTGCCAATTTAGATTTGTCTGATGTATCCCTGTGCTTCAATTATGGGGATGCACCCAGGCTGGAATACTACATGAGGAACACGGTAGTATCCCTCAATGGTTCTGGCCCGAACAGTGTTCAGTTTTCGCTCTGATAGTTTTGCAGTGGTTATTTTCTACCTCCAGCCTCCCTCCCTGTGTATGGGTCAGCACCGCACCATAAACAGAAGCCCTCCTTTCTCATTTACTCATCTGTCTTACCAGTTTAGACTAATGGATTCCTATTTTATTCAATGGGTTTTATTCCTACTGTCCTTATTTATTTTGAAGCTGAAATTAGCCCAGATTTGGCCATCTCCCAGCTGGCTCTTATATCCTTTGACATTCCCTCCCCCATACACCATAATTTTTGGCACTATTTTCTTTCTGGCACACCAAGTTTACCTTGTACCTTCTCTGCCCGCCCTGTAATCAACCATTTTCCCAAGGAACCTCAACTCTTTTTAGTGGGGAATGGTAGTTAGAAACCAAGATCTGGGCATCAGATATGCTCCTTGCTACTGGGTATTACTGTTTCTCAGCCCTTTCAGTGGGCAGAGCTGGGGAAAAATATGTCATATCATGTACATATAATATAGATTATATATATATAAAATATCTATAAATAAGATAATACATATGTAATACAGCTAAACTAATACATATTATATGTAATATATATCTAATCTATTATTCTTTTTTTAAGATTATTTATTTATTTATTTGAGAGAGAGAGCACAAGCAGGAGGGGCAGAGGGAGAGGGAGAAGCAGACTCCCCGCTGAGCAGGGAGCCCGATGCAGGGCTTAATCCCAGGACCCTGAGATCATGACCTGAGCAGAAGGCAGACGCTTGACCGACTAAACCACCCAGGCTCCCCTAGACCTAGCCTAATCTATATAGTATATATATATGTGTGTGTATAATATATATATTGTTAGAAAGCATCATCCATGCTGGTAACTTCCAATGCTGATCCAGCTCCGGGGGATTCTACCTCGCCTTCCTGCATTCCATATTTATGTCTCCCTTCTTCCAAAGAACTCTGGCTCCCAGCAATATTTCAGACTTGCTACACCCACACCACTACAAAAAGCAAAGCTAATAAAAACAGTTCAAGAGGTCTTTTCTTCCCCCAGGCTGAGGGTGTAAAATTAGTTCTTACTTGTCTCATTTCTGGATGATTATAGTATTCATATGAAATATAGTTGGGTTCATTTGTTTCTGTTTGCTTTCAGTTTTAGATATTTTTTCTCATGTTTGTTGATTTAATTTTAATTTTTTATTTTATGTTATTTTTTAAAGATTTTAAAAATTTATTTATTTGGGGGCGCCTGGGTGGCTCAGTCGTTAAGTATCTGCCTTCAGCTCAGGTCATGATCCTAGGATCCTGGGATTGAGCCCCGCATCGGGCTCCCTGCTCAGCGGGAAGCCTGCTTCTCCCTCTCCCA
This sequence comes from Zalophus californianus, assembly GCF_009762305.2. Classification (NCBI taxonomy): domain Eukaryota; kingdom Metazoa; phylum Chordata; class Mammalia; order Carnivora; family Otariidae; genus Zalophus; species Zalophus californianus. The sequence continues at coordinate 15,630,136 of NC_045605.1, forward strand.
CTCCCCCTGCTTATGTTCCCTCTCTCGCTGTGTCTCTCTCTGTCAAATAAATAAATAAAATCTTTTTAAAAAAATTCATTTATTTGACACACACAGAGAGAGAGCGCACAAGCAGGGGGAGCGGCAGGCAGAGGGAGAGGCAAGCTCCCTGCTGAGCAGGGAGCCTGATGTGGGGCTCGATCCCAGGACCCTGGGATCATGACCTGAGCTGAAGGCAGATGCTTAACCAACTGAGTTACACAGGTGCTCCCCCCACTTTCTTTTCTCTAACAGCTGCATTGTACTCCACTGGATTTACCTACCATAGTTTTGTCAAACAATCTCCTCTTTGGACTTTTGGATGATTTCCAATATTTTGCAATGTTACAGATAATGTTACAATAAATTTTTATTTTGTTGAAAGTGTCTTAACAGTAAATTCCTGGAAGTGGATTGCTGGGTCAAAGGGTAAAGGCATATGTAGGTTTTTTTTGTTTGTTTGTTTGTTTTGTTTTGTTAGTTATGGTAAAAAAAAAACAAAACCAAAAACCCACATGACATAAAATCTACCATCTTAACCATTGGTAAGTGCACAGTTCAGTAGTGGTAAGTATATTCTGTTGTAAAATAGATCTCCAGAACTTTTTTTATCTTGAAAACTGAAGCTTTATATCCATTAAACAAAAACTCCCCTTTCCCTCTTCCTTTAGACTCCAGTAATCACTATTCTACTTTGTTTCTAGAAATCTGACTACTTTAGATAGCTATATAAGTGGGATCAGACAGTATTCATCTTTTTGTGACTGGCTTCTTTCACTTAGCATAATGACTTCACATTTCATTCATGCTGTAGCATGTATCAGAATTTCATTTGTTTCTATGGTTGAATAGTATTCCACTGGATGTGTAGACCACATTTGATTTGTACATTTATCTGTCACCAGATGCATGGGTTGCTTCTACCTCTTGGCTATTGTGAATAGTGCTGCTATTAACATGGGTGTGCAAATATCTCTTTGAGACCCTGCTTTCAATTCTTTTGCTTATATGCCCAGAAGTGGGGTTGCTGAATCATGGGATGGTTCTATTTTTAATCTGTTGAGGAAACTCCATACTGTTTTCTATAGTGCTGCACCACTCCACGATCTCACCAACAGTGCACAAGGAGGCTCCAACCCCTCCACATCCTTGCCAACACCTGCTATTTTCTGTTTCCTTGATAGGAGCCATCCCACTGGGTACAAGATGACATCCCACCTCAGCCCTACTAGTACCACTCTGATGACCAGAGATGCCAAGCTTCCCCCCATTTGTCAGCTGGCCAAACACACATCATCTTTGGAGAAATGTCCATTCAGGTCTTGCACACAATCCCCTCCCCCATGTGACTTTCTGCCGTTGAGTGGTAGGAGTTCTCCGGACATCAACCCTCATTAGATACATGACCCGCAAGCACTTTTCCCCACTCTGTAGACTGTCCTTGCTGCTCTGTTGATTGTATTGCTTGAGGCACAAGACCCTCCACATTCAATGTAGTTCAATTTGTCTAATTTTTCTTTTATCGCTTATGTTTTTGGTGTCAGATCCAAGAAGTCACTGCCAAGCCCAATGTCATGAAACTTTGCCTGTGTTTTCTCCTAGGAATTTCATAGGTTTGGGTCTTATGTTTAGGTTTGTATTCCATTTTGATTTAATTTTTGAAGATGGTATAAGATAAGGGTCTAAACTCATGCTTTTGCATGTGGTTGTCCAGTTTTCCCAACACCATTTGTTGAAGAGACTGTCCTTTCCCCATTGAGTGGTCTTAACACTCCTGTTGAAGATCAGATGACCATGTATGCAAGAGTTTATTTCTGGGCTCTCTATTTATTGGTCTATATGAATGTCTGTCTTATGCCATTACTACACTGTCTTCATTACTGCAGCTTTGTAACAATGCACATGTAGATATTGTAGATATTGCCAAACTCCTCCCCATTGGTGGGTAACATTTTGCTTTCCTACCAGCAATGTACCAGAGTGCCTGTTTCCGCAGAACCTTGCTAACAGAGTGTCCTGTCAAGTTTGTGTCCTTTTAAGTTTATTAGAATGTAGCTTCTTTAGATTTAGAAAGTATTTTAGAATTTAAAAGAAGTTATTTAATCCCTTGGGAAGTAAAACAACTACTAGATAGTTATATGCAAAAGAATTAATCTAGACACAAACCTTCCATGTTTCACAAAAATTAATCTCATAGACCTAAATGTAAAATGCAAAACTATAAAACCTCTTCCATCCAAGTGCTAACCAGGCCTGACCCTGCTTAGCTTCCGAGATCAGACAAGATCGGGCACGTTCAGGGTGGTATGGTCGTAGACAGAACTATAAAACTTCTAGATAACATAGGAGAAAATCAAAATGCTCTTGGGTTTGGCATGACTTTTTGGCATGATCTATGAAAGAAAAAATTGGTAAGTTGGACTTTGTTAAAATGAAAAACTTCTGTTTTGTGGAAGACAGTGTTGAGAGACTGAAGAGACAAAAAGCCACAGACAGGGAGAAAATATTTGCAAAACACATATCTAATAAACAGCTGTCATTTAGAGGCGCCTGGGGGGCTCAGTCAGTTAAGCATCTGCCTTCGGCTCAGATCATGATCTCAGGGTCCTGGGATCGAGTCCCGCATCAGGCTCGCTGCTCAGCAGGGAGTCTGCTTCTCCCTCTCTCCCTCTGAGCTCTCCCCCCACCCCAAATAAATAAATAAATAAAATCTTTCTTAAAAAAAAAAAAAAGAACTGGTATCTACAATATACAAAGAACTTTAAAAACTCAACAGTAAGAAAACAACCCAATTAAAAAATGGGCCAAAGACCTTAACAGACACCTCATAAAAAAAAAAATGTATACAGAAGATGTGGCATATATCTATACCTATATATACACATACATACAATGGACTATTACTCGTCCATCAAAAATTATGAAATCTTTCCATTTGCAATGACATGGATGGAACTAGAATGTATTGTGTTAAGTGAAATAAGTCAGTTGGAGAAAGACAAATACTGCGTGCCTGGGTAGTTCAGTCGGTTAAGCATCTGTCTCTTGGTTTCAGCTTAGGTCATGGTCTTGGGGTCATGGGATTGGGCCCCACACTGGGCTCCATGCTCAGCACGGAGTCTGCTTGAGATTCTCTCTCTTCCTCTCCTTTTGCCCCTTGTACTGCTCGCTCGCTCTAAATAAATAAATAAATAAATAAATAAATAAATAAATAAATAAATAAATAAAATCTTTAAGAAAAGGAGATATACAGACAGCAAATACCCATATGAAAAGATGTCAATGTCATTTGTCATTGGGGAATTGCAAATTAAAACAACAATGAGATGCTCCTACACATCAATTTCTGACGGCTAAATTTCAGAACACCAACCACACCAAATACTGGTGAGGATGTAGAGCAATAGGAACTCTCACTCATGGCTGGTGGGAATGCAAAATGGTGCAGCCGCTTTGGAAGACAGTTCGGTGGTTTCTTACAAAACTAAACTTTTTTTTTTTACCATATGATCAAGCAATTGTTCTTCTTGGTATTTACCCAAATGAGCTGAAAACTTCTGTCCACACAAAAACGTGCACGTGGATGTTTACAGCAGCTTTATTCATCATTGCCAAAACTTGAAGCAACCAAAATGTCCTTCAGTAGTACAATGGATAAACAAATGGGTAGGTACATCCATAGAGTGGAATAATATTTTTTTAAAGATTTTATTTATTTATTTGAGAGAGAGAGTGAGAGACAGCACAAGCAGGGGGAGTGGGAGAGGGAGAAGCAGGCTCCCCGCAGAGCAGGGAACCCAATGTGGGGCTCGATCCCAGGATCCTAGGATCATGACCTGAGCCGAAGGCAGACGCTTAACCTTCTGAGCCACCCTGGTACCCCTACAGCGGAATATTATTGAGAGATAAAAGTAAATGGGCTATCAAGTCACAGAAAGACATGGAAGAACCCTGAATACATATTGTTAAGTGAAAGAAGCTAATTTGAAAAGGCTCTGTACTGTAAGATTCCAATGATTTGACATTCTGGGAAAGGCAAAACTATGGAAACAGTACAAATATTAGTGATGGCCAGGAGCTGGGGTAGGGAGAGGGAGGGAAGAGATGAATAGGTGGAACAAGGGGGATTTTTAGGGCAGTGAAAATATTCCATATGACACTGAATGGTAGATACATGGCATTATACATTTGTCAAAACCCATACAGTCAACACTAATGGAAACTATGGACTTCAGTTAATAATAATAATAATGTGTTAGGGGAGCCTGGGAGGCTCAGCCAGTTAAGCGTCTGCCTTCAGCTCAGATCATGATCCCGGGGTCCTGGGATCGAGCCGCACGTCGGGCTCCCTGCTCAGCGGGGAGTCTGCTTCTCCCTCTGCCCCTCCCGCTGCTCGTGCTCTCTCTCTCTCGACTCAAATAAATAAATAAAATTGTAAAAAAAAATAATGTATTACTATTGCCTCATCAGTTGTAAACAAAGTAAAATAACCAAACCGATTTAGATTTTTTGGCTAAACTTTTGTCAATATTATTTATATGTATATACATATTTTAGAGAAGGAGAGAAGAGAGGGAGGGGTGGAGGGGTGGAGGGAATGGGAGACAGAGAATCTTTTTTTTTTATTATGTTATGTTATGTTAATCACCATACATTACAGCATTAGTTTTTGATGCAGTGTTCCATGATTCATTGTTTGTGCATAACATCCAGTGCTCCATGCAGAATGTGCCCTCTTTAATACCCATCACCAGGCTAACCCAACCCCCCACCCCCCTCCCCTCTAGAACCCTCAGTTTGTTTTTCAGAGTCCAGGGAGACAGAGAATCTTAAGCAGGCTCCACACCCAGCGTGAAGCAGGGCTCGATCTCACCACCCTGAGATCAGATCTGAGTCAAAATCAAGAGTCGGATGCCTAACCAATGGAGCCACCCAGGTGCCCCTCAATATTTTTAATATTACACAACAGTCCATCTCAAATATCTGCGAATAGTGCATATTCAAGAGTAATTTCGGGCGCCTGGGTGGCTCAGTTGGTTAAGCGACTGCCTTCGGCTCAGGTCATGATCCTGGAGTCCCTGGATCGAGTCCCACATCGGGCTCCCTGCTCAGTAAGGGAGCCTGCTTCTCCCTCTCACCCTCCCCCCTCTCATGTACTCTCTCTCTCTCATTCTCAATCTCTCAAAATAAATAAATAAATCTTTGAAAAAAAAAGAGTAATTTCATTTTCCACCCGAGACCATAATTTGCTCTTTGAAAATCTGTTGTTTTGCTTCACTCTTCAAGTTCTTTTTATATCTCATCTACATTAAATCTACTTGTTTCAACAGCTCCTAGCCAGGATTCCCATCATGTGTCCCAGAGAGGTAGTAAGGCCAAAGGTGATGTATGTCTTTCCAAGATGTTTCATCTTTGGGCAGATCCAGAAAACATTGTATATAATCTTTCTATTGTTCAGAGAATGCCATCATGGTCAGCATAATTGATGTGAGCTCTAGTAACAAGTTCAACCATGTGCCATACACGGCACGTGGCACAAAAATGCTTCTGGATTTTTGGTTCAAAAAATGACCTTGTTCACCCTTTACCTTTGCTAACCGTGTCAGTCCTATCATCATTGACTTGCCCTCAAAAAAAAATTTTTTTTAATTAAGTAGGCTCCACGCCCAGCATGGAGCCCAACACAGGGCTTGAACTCATGACCCTGAGATCAAGACCCGAGCTGAGATCAAGAGTCAGATGCTTAACCGACTGAGTCACCGAGGCACCCCACCCCCAACAATGTCTTAAATCAATGCCTAAAATTATGGGGTGCTTTTTTTCAGTCCTTTCCTTACGTCAAAACAGAGCTAAAACCTATTAAATACGTATGCATGTTTCATTTAGATTTATATACACATTTAAAAAATCTGAATTAATATTGCAAATGTTCCTCAGCTATTGCATTACTTTCTGAGTACTTCTGGAACCATAAATTAGAACAAGAAGAAAAGCAAGAGGATTTGACTAGGTAATTAATGTATTTCTTTTCTTACCTAAGCACTTCAACTACTCAAATCCTCCCCCACATAAAAATTCAGGAGTTTTGTTTGTGGCATTTGGACACACTCACCTCCTGTTTCCAGGACATTATGAGATTCAGAAAAAGGCTTTTTTGGGCCTGAACAGGGTCATTAGCAGAGCTGATGTTTAGGGTTATGAGTTCTGCTGGGCCAATGCCAAGCCCTGGATCCTGAATGACAAAGGAAAACATTTTTTGGTATGTTGGTGATTTGCGGGGCCTTTAGCTGGTGCTCGGAGGGAACAGGGTGGTGGGGGCAGAATGAAAACAAACCTATGAATGTACCTTTTAATATAGTTTTGACTTTGGGAAGCTGTGAATGATTTGTATAAGTCAAAAGCAAAATTAGATCAAAAAGGAAAAAAAAATCCAACTCTAAAAACCATGGAGGTAGTATAGATTATACTGAATGCTTGATGGGGAGCCAATGGGGAGGGTGATAGTACACATAATACCACAAACAAGACCTCTGAATTGGACGTTCTTTCATGGTTTTACCCCATCTCTAAAATCCCCTTTTATTGTCCCTGTGAGCATCTCCCACCTAGCAAAACAAAATCCCTACAGTTAGCCCTACAGCAGAAAGCAGAAACCTGGGGGAAGGTGCCCGAGGGCTTTAGTTGACCCCACTCCCCGATACAACTTCCATTATAAAATTCTGCAAGGATACCTCTAGGCATTCAGTTTTCTTAAGATCTGGCTGCAGATCTTCTCCATCACTGCAACTCACACTAGTAAGCAATTTGAACTTCTTTCTTACTGTCAGTTGGCGTTGGCTCTTTCCACCAACATTCTCGTCTTCTTTCTCCAGCCTCTGGACAGATGGTGACTCCCGTTTTGGCAACTGTGGGTTTGAAGAGGCTCTTACCTGAAACGCAGTCCTGGAGGAGAAAGAAACATGATCAAGTTAGTAGAGATGCCACTTGACTCCAAACCCAACCACCATTTCCGCGGTCATCTCAAGGGGAATGGTTTATAATCGTTCAGCACAGGGAAGTACATTGGCTTTTTTCAAGGGGGCATCATCCCAGCACTTCTTTTGCATTGTGTTCACATGGTACTTTTCAGCTTAAGAAGGGAGAGCATTTTGTAGTACAGCAATTCATTTGTCACAAGAATTGTGGCCGCACATAACCTCTGTCTGCCACAGCTGTGTCACCAGCTGAGTCAAAGGTTATATAGCTCATTCAAAGTGGCTTTGGTGAGGGGGGCCTGGGTGGCTCAGTCCTTAAACGTCTGCCTTCGGCTCAGGTCGTGATCCCAGGGTTCTGGGATCGAGCCCCGCATCGGGCTACCTGCTCCATGGGAAGCCTGCTTCTCCCTCTCCCACTCCCCCTGCTGTGTTCCTTCTTTCGCTGTGTCTCTCTCTGTCAAATAAATAAAATCTTAAGAAAAACAAAAAACAAAACCAAAGTGGCTTTGGTGAGTCTCAAATCACTCAGAGGGGAAGCTTTGGTCCCCAACTAATGGAAATACTGTTTTAGAGGATCTTGCCGAGAAGGTCTTTCTTGCTGTGGAAAGCTGGCTGGTTAATTGCACACAGTGTAGGCACAGCAAGTTTGCTGAGTTTGGTTTTGGACATGTTGAGTTTGTTTGTTTTTTAAGTGTGTGTGTGTTTTTTTTTTTTTAAAGATTTTTATTTGTTTATTTGACAGAGAGAGAACACAAGTAGGGGGAGCGGCAGGCAGAGGGAGAAGGAGAAGCAGACTCCCCGCTGAGCAAGGAGCCTGATGAGGGGCTCAATCCCAGAACCCTGGGATCACGATCCGAGCCAAAGGCAGATGTTTAATCGACTGAGCCACCCAGGTGCCCCTGGACATGTTGAGTCTGAAGCACCAGTGCAATATCCAGGCGCTGTCTATGTTGCAACCTAAACTTTGCAAGAGAGATTCAGGCTGAAGGCACAGATTTGGACATCATCAGGTAGGAAGGAGAGGGAGCCATGAAAGAATACAGGAGAGGGTAATGTCCAGGGGCCCAGGGTGGAGGAAGTGGCCAATGGTATCAAGTGCTGCAGGAAGACAGACTAGGAACACAGGAGGTGTTCATTGAACAGCTAACATTTCTGAAGAGGACAGGTTACGGGTGGGGAGATCAAATATCTTGAAGGGGAGGTGGGTGTATTTGCCAGGATTAGAAATTGGGGGAAAAGGCACAGTTGGACAATAAAAGCATCAGCAGCAATAACCACAACAGACCATGCTCTGAGCAGGAGGCTAAAACAAATCCTTATATTATTCTCCCTTGTTTAGAGAGATTAGCATTTTGTGGTTAGAGTTTAGCTTGGGTTGGGGGTAGAGACAGACTGTGCTGTAAGGTCAAATAACAAAATAGGAAGTTGTAGTCTGATGGCTAAAGAAAGGGAGAGGAAATCCCAAGAGGAAGGGAAAACATGTCTCCCCAGAGAAAACAATAAGTTAGGGCCTGACAGGTGTGAGAGAGAGGCTGGGCAAAACCAGTGGAATTTTAGAAACTGCAGTCCTTGCTCTGCACTGTGCTGTCACCCCTGGTGCAACTGACACATCTCAGTTAAGGCTTGCTGCATAACTCAGCTTCCTATCAGTGGGGCTTTGGGGGGTGAGGGATTCAGGTAGCGTTTGGGGTTTGGTGGGTGAAGGGGGACGAACACTTTTAGGAGTTCAGGCCAGGATGGAGATGAAGCGCTCAAACAAGCAGGAAATTAAAGCGATGGTGACCAGGGGAAGGATGAGAGCCTCAAGTAAGTATCTTGGCATTAGTAGAGAATACCAGGTTTCCCAACAGATTTGGGATGGGGTCTCAAATATATTTTGAATATTAAAGGAAAGGATAACTTATTGAGGAACCTAGAGCCGCCCAGGGGTAGATATCTAACTAGAATGTTTAAGTAAACAATTTAACAGGGACTAGTGAAGGACTGTGAGCTATTTCTGGTCTGTGGTCTCCTTGTCGTAAAGACAATGAGATAATCTCCTGAAGATGCGGAGAAAAGCTGATGACGCTGGAGGAAACAGTTTGGAATAGCAGTTTGGGAATCCCCTGTAACAATACGTTTCCCCTTGTGACCGGCTCGAGAGCAGGCACACCCTCTTAAACATTTTTTGTATCCAGTGTATTTGCAGGAGCTCAATAAATGATAGACTAAATGAATGAATGAATGAATGAATAGAGGAGGACGAGGCAGCGAGTCTGAGGAGGGTGTGGTGGCGGTGCAATCCCGGAGCCCAGCTCAGAGGTAGTAACCTTCAACTCTCCCTAAAAAGTTCACGACCGGGGGCCAGGACGAAGAACAGCACCGGTATTTGGCCCCGTCCAAAATCCTGCTCCGCTTGGGGGCGGGGCTAGGAGGAAGGCTTAATCCGCCTCTGCCCGTCAATTGACCAATCGCCGCCTCAAGGGGACGGGGATTTCAATCTATCCCCGCCCTTCCCTTCGGAGAGTAAATACGTTTGGGCGCTGTTCAAACGGACCAATGAGTGCTCGATGTTTCCTGCGGGTTGCTTCTCAACGATTGGCCGGAGTTCGTCGTTCCGCCCCCCTTGTCACGCTTTTTGCCCCACCCCTTCGCACACAAGATGGCGGCGCCCAGCGGAGTAGAGGCCGCGATTGGGGTTTGCTGAGGCTGACTCCCTTTCCCACTACCGCGTTGGACGCAAAGCGCCGCGAGCCCAGAGGACGGGGGCCGGGCGGGGACAGGGGTACCTGCGTAGCTGGACCGCGAGCCCGCGCCCAGCCTGCGCCGCCCCCACCCGGCCCCGGCCCGAAACCATCCGTTCCCGGCCTCCTCTCGGTCTGACCCACTGCCCGGCCCGTGGTTCGCCACCACCAGGCCTCCAAAGCTGAGCTCTCTCCTCCAGCCTGGGCTCACCTCCACTTTAGAGATGTTTGGCCTCTTCCCTCCCAGACAGCCCGCCTTCAAAACCGGGACTCCTGGACTGGCGCCTGGCCCCCTTTCCCTCCACTGAGACTCCACCTCGCTCTAACCCACTTCTTCCTCAGATTCTTGGTTCTCCCTGGCTTGGAGACTGCTCACTTCCCTTCCAGATTAATCCCTGACGTCCCCAAATATTATCAGCCTTGACACCCCCCCCTCAGCCTGGAGCCAGACTTCCTTTTGGATTAACCTCCACAGCCCTATCATGGAGGCTGTGTACATGATAGTGAATGGGGTGGGCCTTGTGCTGGACCTGCTGACCTTGGTGTTGGACCTCAACTTCCTGCTGGTGTCCTCCCTTCTGGCTTCCCTGGCCTGGCTCCTGGCCTTCATCTACAACCTGCCACACACGGTACTGACTAGTCTTTTGCACTTGGGCCGCGGAGTCCTGCTTTCATTGCTGGCCTTGATCGAAGCCTTGGTCCGGTTCACCTTTGGGGGCCTGCAGGCCTTGTGTACCTTGCTGTACAGCTGCTGCTCTGGCCTGGAGAGCTTAAAGCTCCTGGGGCACCTGGCGTCTCACGGGGCACTGAGGAGCCGGGAGATACTGCACCGGGGTGTTCTCAATGTGGTCTCCAGTGGCCATGCTTTGCTGCGCCAGGCCTGTGACATCTGTGCCATTGCCATGAGCCTGGTGGCCTACGTGATCAACAGCCTGGTCAACATCTGCCTCATTGGCACTCAGAACCTTTTCTCCCTGATGCTGGCGCTGTGGGATGCAGTAATGGGGCCACTGTGGAGGCTGACGGACATTGTAGCTGCCTTCCTAGCCCACATTTCCAGCAGCGCTGTGGCCATGGCCATCCTCCTCTGGACCCCCTGCCAGCTAGCACTGGAGCTCCTAGCATCAGCTGCCCGCCTCCTGACCAGCTTCGTGCTTGTCAACGTCACCGGCCTGGTGCTGCTGGCTTGCGTGCTGGCAGTGATGGTGACTGTGCTGCACCCGGACCTCACCCTGAGCCTGGCCACCCGGGCGCTCAGTCAGCTCTGTGCCTGGCCATCCTACCACCGGCTCCGAGAGGATGTCGTGCGGCTGTCTCGCCTAGCCCTGGACTTGGAGGCCTGGCGCCGGGTCTGGAGCCGCAGCCTGCAGCTGGCCACGTGGCCGAACCGGGGAGGGGCTCCTGGGGCCCCTCAGGGCGGCCCGAGGAGGGTGCCTTCAGCCAGGACCTGGCGACAGGACACTCTTCCCGAAGCAGGGCCCAGATCAGAGGCAGGAGAGGAGGAAGAGGTCGGGATGGCCAGAGCAACACCTGCCCGTGGCCGGGAGAGGCTCAATGAGGAGGAGTCTGTAGCTGGGCAAGACCCCTGGAAGTTGCTCAAGGAGCAAGAGGAGCGGAAGAAGTGTGTCATCTGCCAGGACCAGAGCAAGACAGTGCTGCTTCTGCCCTGTCGGCACCTGTGCCTGTGCCAGGCTTGCACTGAAATCCTCATGCGCCACCCCATCTACCACCGCAACTGCCCGCTCTGCCGCCGGGGCATTCTGCAGACCCTCAACGTCTACCTCTGAAGACGCCTTTCCTGCCTGCCCACTCTTCCATGCTCCGTGAAGCCACCTGCGCTAGGACAGCTTTAACACCTGACCTCTTGGTTCCTGGCCTGAATCCCCTCCCGCCCCCATGGCCGTCACGCCGAGCCTCCAATCCGTACGTCCAGGACACTGAGATAGGCTAACTCTGGAAGACTATGAGCTGGGTGGGGCAGGGTAACAGCTCTTCCTTACCCAGTGCGTCCCTGTGTGATGCCAGAGGTGGTGAGTGTGTCACTATGCAAGGCCCTGAGACTGCTGTGGACTCCCCTCCAGCTTGCCAGGGCCCATCCAGATGCCAACCTTTGGGGCTCCCCCTCTACTTCTGGTTTTTCTTTTGGGAACTTGCAGGTCCTCTCCCTGGCCCCTCCCCATTTCCTCCCCAGCTTCTGCAGCCACAACACATCACTGTGGTTTGGATGTTTTGGTAACTCAAGGGCCTTGGAACGAACTTGAACCTTTGCTTTCAGCCAGAGCACCTGTGCACTGGTAGGCCTCGGGGATAGTATCTCTCAGGTGCCCTTAGAGTTACCACTTCTGCCTGTCTTGATCTTATGAGGCTCCCTCCCAACCCGATCCAACAGCTAGGATCAAGAGTTTACCCCTCGGGGGGGTGGGTGTCTGCACCTGGCTTTGGGACCATATTACCCTCTGGCACCCCAGCTCCACTGGGAGCCTCAGGAGGGATAACCAGATTTCTACTCCTACCCCTTTCACTCCCCACATCACAGAGAACAGTGGCATTTCCCTTCTGTTTGTCTCTCCCGGGCATTGGGGAGGGCAGACTGTGCACATTTCACTAGGGTCCAAATACGGAAGGGGCCAGCCTAGGAGTATGCAGCTCCCTGATGGGTCTGTCTGGCCCAGATGGGTCTGCCGGCCCAGTTTCTGGTGAATACATTTCTGTTGACAGCTCTTGACAGCCTCGGTGTGCATCCTTACAGGGGTGAGCAGTTGGTCACAGTAACTGATGCTGCAGCAGGGTCCTTCAGTCCTGCTGGAGTTACTGTGGTCTGTGGGGGATCTGGTGGGGGAGGAGATAAGATAGGATGTGAGGACTATGCCTTGGGGAGAGCCCGTGCCAGGTGTGGCTGGATTAGCTTTCGCCCCCTCCAGTTTGTGGCCCTCATACACCTGGCTTTTGGAAAGCCCTCCCTATCTTTCCTGCTTTTGCCAGAATGAAGCCCTAGTAGAGAGGAGTGTGAACGTTCTCATCCCCTGAGTCAGCTTCCCAGCTTCTCAGTGCTGCACTTCCCAGGAGGGAATTTGGGGTTCTTGCTGCCCGGAGTCCAATCTACTGTCTGATCCCTGGAGGAGCCTGGTGCTTGTCTTTGTTTCGCTTGGGCTGGAGCGGGGCCATGAGGCCTCCTGGCGGAGAGCTGGGAGCTGAAGCCCAAGACCCGACCCCAGTCCCCACCCTCATATCTGCCCTCACAGGCCCAGCAAGAGGGAGGGGGGACACTCCCACATAATTGTATGTTAAATCTAGGAGCATAATGCCAGGGGCAGCCTTCTGGAAGCTGTGGGGCGGTTCTGGGGGGGAGGGGGAGGAAGGGTAGGTCAGAAAGAAACTGAGAAGAGGCCCCTCACATTCTCTGGGGTTGAGAGGCTGAACTGATTGTGGGTCTGGCAAGCCCTGGTTTGTTAGTCACTGGGGTGGGGGTGGGGCTGGGGCTGGCTTCTGAAGGTCAGAGGAGGGGAACCTTGAAGGGGCTTTGTGGCTGGCCTCAGACTTAGTGGCGCGGCCCACCCAGGCTATGCCCAGCACGGTGGGGGGAGTTCACCACATCCATCTTGGGAGTTGGGAAGCCTGAGGAGGGCTTTTCTCCCCTCCCCCCAACCCTAGAGAGGGAGCTGAGCAAGGGGAGGCTTGGCTCCTTCCAGTCTCTGTTTAATGTGAGGATAAACATTTTATGAGAGAAGATAAACTTCCTGAGCTGGGAGCAAAGGACCCCCTTCTCCTGCACCCCCATCCGGAATTACATTAGCGACCTCAGTACCCGTCCTCCCCCTAACTACCCTAGCAGTCGCGAGCTCAAGCTCTCCAGGATCTTTGCTGCATTCTGGGGTTGGGACGCCCCCTTGTGGTCAGCTCAGAAACGACTTATCTCTAGCCACCCCGGAACACACCACTTCCCTGGCGTGGGGGACAGAGAAATAGCTTTCCAGTCACCTAGAGACCGGGCAAGCAGCCAGAGCAGTCACAGCTGCAAACCCGGGGACCCCGACTGTTGATCAGGGTAGGGGTGTGTGTGGTGAAGGTAGCCCCCGCGCAGTTCATATGACATCTCTGAGTCAGAAAAAGGTGGCCAGAGCCCCATGCCAGAAGGGCACCCTCCTCAGCCAAGCACTCCTGTCCACATCCAACACAACTCAGGGGACAGCTCTACGGAGCGGCTTCTCATTCCCCGGGGCCTGCTTCCTGGATCTCATGCCCCAGGGCTCACCCAGCCCAAGAGCCCTTCCTTCTGCCTGAGCACCACCCTGCATATCTTCCCCATGTTCCCTCTCCCCTCCCCCATCCTCACCATCAGGGCATCCCCACCACTAAAGAAGGCTGAGCTGAGCCAGTAGGACTTTTTTTTTTTTTTATTGAATAATCTCTGAGAAAAGGGCCCAGGAATAGGAGGGACAAGGGAGGGCCCAGAGAAGCAGAACACCAGGAAGAGGGCACCCCCACCTCTGGGATCCTGGGCCAGAGCAACTGGGGGACCCACACCTGCCAGCACAGAGCGCTCCTTTGGTTTTGGGCAGAAATCCAGCCACTGCCCCTCACTGCCAGCCCTGATCTCAGACAGCCTCTGTCCCCATTCTCTGCCAGCAGCAGGACTGGAGTCGTTCACAACATCCCAAGGGGGGGGCCAGCCCTCCGGGGATGATGTGGCTGTCAGTGTCACACCGCTCACTTTCCAGTGGGCATCAAGCAAAGACAGGGGAGTTGTGCCAGTCAGAATACACCAGAAATCCCGAGAAGGTGCTGTCTGTCTTGATGCTGGCATAAATGCCAATGTAATCGCCCACGCCCACCTGCACCCACACCTGGTCCTCTGGCTCCAGCCTCACCATGGCGCCCCCAGAGAGAGAGGCTGGTTTGGGCCAGCCCCCAAAAAACTGGAAGAAAGAGGCGATGGACTCGCCATTCTTCACCAGATCGAACTGCAGGCTAGCCCGGTAGACGGTGGCGTGGACCGCGAAGTAGTAGACCCCGGGCACCTGGCAGGTGAACTTGCCGGTGGTGGCGTCGTAATGTCCCTGCTCGTTCACCAGCACGCGGTCGAAGGGTAGGGGCGCGTCGGATGGCGGAGGCACGCGGCTCTCGGAGCGCTTGGCGCTGAAGGCGGAGCGCGGAGGCACCGAGCACTCGCCCGCAGGCCCGCTGGCTCCCACGGGTCCCGCCTCTCCTCGCGGCCCGGGCTCCCCCCGGGGCCCCGGCAGCCCTGTGGGGGTGCGGGGCGCGGTTAGGGCCAGAGTGGCGGCGGCGGCTGGGGGCGCGGGGGGCGCCGCTCAGCACCCTTCCCACCCTGTCTGAGGCTCCCGGCCGCCGCTTCCTGGGCGAGGGCCGCCCTGCCGCTCGGCCCCTTCCCCCCCTCCCCAACCCCGGGCCCCGCCGCTCTCAGGAGACGGTCCCCGGAGCTGCGGCCGCCGCGCGCTGCGTCACCCTCCCAGCGACCCGCTCCCCGAGCCCGGCGGCGCCCCCTGGCGGGACCACGAGCCCCAGCCCTCGGCCCGGCGAGCGCGGACCGCCCCGTGGACGGCGACCCCGCCGCCTTCTTACCCGGACTCCCGCCCTCGCCTTTCTCTCCCGGAGCCCCGGGCGCGCCGTCGCGGCCGTCGCGGCCGTCGCGGCCGGGCAGGCCCTGGCTGCCGTGGTGGCCCGGCGTGCCGGGAAGGCCGGGGTGCCCCGGGCACAGGCTGGGGATCTTGTTGTCGTCCAGCGGGGGCGAGCCAGCCGCCAGGCCCAGGAGCAGCAGGGCGACGAGCGGCCTCATGGCGCTGGCACGGGGGCTCCGGCCGCCGGGGTCCTCTCGCAGTCTGCGGGCCAGGCGGGACGGGAGTCGGGACCCAGAATCCCGGCACCAGTCTCGCTCCCCGCCCCGGCGCAGCCGGGTGGGTCCCCACCCCACTGCCACGGGCCTGAGACTGAGCGGCCGCCGGGGGGGATGAAGGGGGGGCGCCCCCAGAGCCAGGGACCCGGCGGGCGCCGGCGGGTGGAGGGGGACAGGAGAGGCTGGCCGCTCCCCCCCACCCCACCCCGTGCCCCGCCCGCGCCGACTTTCCCCCAGCCCTTCCCGCCCCCACCCCCCTCCCACGCTCCGCCACACTCACCCCCTCCCGTCTCCCGGGGCCTCCGTGGGGCGCTCGCTACTCCGGACCCTCCAGCTGACCCCTGCCCCGCCTCGGCGCGTCTCCCCTGCCAGGCGTCCCCTGCCCTCGGCGTTCCCCTGGTCCGGGTGCACTCCCTGCCGGCTCCGCTCTGCTCCTCCCAGACTCCAAGAGGAAACCAGTTGTTCAGGGGCCAAGAGCTCCCGGCCGGGAAATAGCAGGGAAATAACTCGTGGTGTCGCCCGGCCGCCGGCCAAGGTTTGGGGGAGAAAGGAGGGGGAGGGAGTCTTAGCTGGGCACAGGGAGGCAGAGCTGTGCGAGACAGACACTCGGGGCACCCATTGCTCCAAGGAGCCCAGAAGGAGAGATGGTGCAGTGCCACAGACCAAGGACAAGACTAGTCCAAGGGAAATAGAAGCTGAGAATGGAGGGGGAGAGTTCTAGAGGCGGTTGGACAACTGGATCCCCAGGACTCAGAACAGTGCCTGCCACATTACTAGGCACTCAATACATTTTTGTTGAATAAGTGAGAGTCAGAAGAAGGCAGGTGGTGGAGAACCTGAAAAAGTAGGTCTCCCCAGAGGGGAAGGCAGTAGATTGGAAATTGGAGTCAGAGGCTTGGGTGGGAAGCAGTCCTCACGGGCAATGGCACTGTGTGGCGTTGGGGCAAGGAAAGGGACAGGGAAGCTTCCATTAGCCCTGCGGAGGACTTCTCTTTCCTTCCCTGGGAGGCTCCAGACAGGATGGGCAGAGTCCCCTGCCTGCCCGCCCTGATCGACAAAGGTGGATGGGCAGGCAGAGGGGCAGGGGCCTGCCTCAGGGTCAGGGCTGGGCACAAGCCTCCAGGCCAGCCGCCTCAGGTAGCCTGTTGCAGTTGAAAGGCCAGGGGGTACCCAGTAGAGCCAGGCCAGACTGGCACTGGCGCTCAGCCTCCTGGCAGACAGAGCGGCAGGGGGGAAGGACACTGCCTATGGGGGTGCAGTGGGGCACAAGCAGCCCGCAGAGGAGCCTCCGGAAACTCTGGTAGCAGGGCAGACTTGTCAGGCTCTGTGGAAGGAGGAGATCAGCCCTCAGGCACCCCATTCCCGAGGCTCCCTCCACTTTCCTGTGGGTCCCTCCTAATCTCTGCCTAGAGCACCTTGTAACCTCTGAGGATCTCCATCACTTCCTCCTGGGTGGCTATGCCCACCCAGACGTTTGGGAAGGCTGTGGTGTTGTAGCTCAGACCGATGCACATCTCCACCTGGACGGGCTCGCAAGCCAGCTCTGTAAGGGAAGAATTACTGGGGGAGGGTACACAGGCTGGTGACCTGGGGGCAAGTCACCCAACCACTCTATCTGGGTCATTTGGGGGTTGTTGTGGGAGTCAAACGAGATAACATGGGGAGATGCTTTGCACACATCACAGGTGCCCATTATCCACAAGAGTCTGCCCAAACATCCTTCACCAGCCCTGGGCCTGATGCAGGTGTCTCTCTGATCTCGGGAGCATGGGGCACTGACATTGGCAGGGCCTGCTGGGCATCTGGAAGGAACTCCCCTGCTCTCACTTTCATCGTCATCTTCTTTTTTGTTAAGTAGGCTCCACACCCAACGTGGGGCCTGAACTCACGACCCCAAGATCAAGAGTCGCATGCTCTATGGACTGAGCCAGCCGGGCGCCCCTCACCTTCCTCTCTGAGGTGGGCTGTATAGGGGGGCTCTCTGTGTGACAAGGCTGGGCTGGTTCTTGAAGCCCCAACCATCAACTCCCAGATTCCCACTTGCCTTGGGGGTGACGTTAAGTACCATTGCCACCACCGGGTGAGAATCCCTCCCGGACTCTGTGGAGTCCCCCCATCGGAGAGGACAGGGGTGAGCTGTTATACAGTGTGCCAGTGGGGTTTCTATGAATGGGCCCCAGCCTGCTCCAGCCTCCCCACCCCGCCCCCGCAGAGCTGTGGGGCGGGCCTCTCACCTGGGGGTGGGAGCAAGGGGCTGCTGCAGCTGTCATCACTGCTGTCCAGGCAGCGACTCCACGTGTCACACGTCCACTGCACACTCTTACACCCTCCGTCATGGCAGGAGAACTCTCCGGGCCCACAGGGATCTGTAGGCATAGGGGGCATGGCGGTGCCTTGGGACAGGCCTGTGCCCCCACACTGCCTTCGCGGTGCCCTGAGTGGGGTCCAGAGCCCTTCCTCGTCCTCCTGGAGGCGCCTCCACAGCCACACCCGCTCACCCAGGGCCACCTACTCTCTGTGGCATTGAGGGCCCGGTAGGTGGCAGAGAAGCCCCCGGTGCTGATGCCACGGTCTGTCCTAAAGAGCACCACCAGCTGCTGGTGCGAGGAGATGAGGCGAGGTGGTGGCTCTGCTCCACAGAACCTGCCAGAGGCAGAGAGCAGACCTGGGCAGGGGGCCCTTGGCCTCCCCCACCGCCGCCCGGGGGTGTTCCTGCAGGCCTCCCTCCGAGCTGGTGCTCTGGGCCGTGCCAGAGGGGGTGGGACACATGGCAGCTGACTCATGGCACTTAGGACCTGGGAGGAAGACACACATATTCAGTAGGCAAAGAATTAAGCAAACTGCTTGAACTTGAGCCAGTCGGAGATGGGAAACACCAGTGAGGGTTTGAGGGGAAGTGGGAGTGGGCCCCACGGGGCAGGAGAACCAGGCAGGGAGGGTACAGGGAAATGGCCTTCTGCACAGGGGCAATGCCAAACAAAGGCTTTGGGCTGAGGAAGGACAAGCCTCTTCCTAGGGTGACGGTGAAGAGACCCCTGGCTTAGAGCGGAAGGAACTGGAAGCCAGGGAGAGGGCAGTGTGAATCTGCAGGAGGTCTTGACCGTGAGACTGCGGAGGATGGAGTTTCTCCGGGGCTCCTGCTTGGCGGCTACCTTCCCAGGAGGCCAAGGGCCCCTGCGTCGCTGGTCTCATACACCGCCACATAGTCCAGCCTGCACTCGTCCTGAGCTTCCAGGCTGAAGTTGTGGAACCGCAGTTCTAGGCCGTGTCCTGCAGGCACCGAGATGTGCCAGGTGCAGAGCTGGGGGAGGGCACGGATGGAGTCGGTCAGGGCTCCTTCTCCTGTCCCGCTCTGGCCATCCAGGCAGGGCTCCAGAAGGGCTTTCTCCCTGCTGCAGGCCAGGCAGGGCGCGGGTGGGGGCGGCCCACCGAGCTGTTCCGCATCGGTGGTGGAAGGGCCTTTGAACTTGGCTGCTCTCAGAGAGTTTACCCAGCACGGGAACGTCGGTTAAGCACTAAATGCTGTTCCCTCACTGCCTGTTGGAGCTCTGACCTTCCCAAGAACCAGGCAGCGTCTCCCAGGCTGTTCCCGGTCACACTAACCCGGGTGCGCAGGTGTGTGTCCGCATGTGCCCCACTGCCCTCCCCGTGGCGCCCCGGCTTACCTGCTGGTGAGGGTACCTCTGCGGGTCGCTGGGGGCAGAGAAAGTGCCCTGGAGCCCAGTCAGATTCCCCCCGCACCCTGCAGAGAGGAGGAGGGGCCCAGGAGTTTGCCAGGGTCTGTGCCTTCGCCCCTGCCAGGCCCATGAGGAAGCAAGTTCTGGGCCAGGAGAATATCCGGGCAAGTTTGGGGCTGGGCCAGAGCTGGGGAGCCCTGGCCGGACCCGGGTCGGATGCCCGAAGACAGTACCCGCGCTGTGCCCGGCGGGGCCCGCACCCAGGAACTTGGCACTGCAGCTGGTTTCGTCGCTGCCATCAGCACAGTCGGCAAAGCCATCGCACACCGAGTCAGGCAGCAGGCAGACGAGCTGGTCGCAGGGGAACTCAGCGTGAGCACAGCTCCCTGGGGAGGGGCGACTGGATTCAGAACATCCCGGAGACTCCACCTCTTTCTTGGGGGCGGGGCGGGGATGTCTGGAGGGGAGGGAAGTGGGCGCTTGGGAGGCAGCCAGAGGCGGGGGTGGAAGACACTCACCGTTACCGGGGGTCACAGCCTGGTACCAGGCATGGAAACCAAATCCTTGCACGCTGCTGTCAGAGACGAATGCCACCCGGAGGCGGCTGGCGTTGGTGTTGAGTGTGGGGGGAGGCGCCCTCCCACACACTCTGCAAGGGGCCAGGTTGGGGGTGATGGAGGCTCAGAGCTCAGGGCCAGCCGGAGTGGAGGCTGCCCAGGCCCTGCGGTCCTCTTGCCTCAAGCCCTGACCTGGGGAGGATGGGGTCAAAAAGGGTCCTTTCATTTCCCAGGGAGCTCTGACTTTCCTGACCAGCACGTCCGTCCGTCCGTCTGTCCGTCCGACCGACCGTCCATCCTGCAGGCATTTCTTCCTGGGCAACAGAGGTGGGAGCTCCATCTGACAGAGAGGGGCAGTGACCTTCCCAAGGTCACACAGCAGGCTGATGGCAGAGCTGGGCCCCTGAGGTCAGGTTTCTCCGTTTCTTCCCAGTCCAGCCTTTCCCACTGCTGCTCCCCGGTTCTGTCCTCTAGACAGTGGTGCAGGGCAGGGGTGAGATCTCCTGGGGGCAGGGGGACCCACCTGAGGAGGGGGCCTTCAGGCTCAGGGGAAATTTCCAAGCGATCGAAAAGACAGGAGGCCACGCTCTCCATGCTGAGCGCTTCGATCTTGAGCTGTATTGCATGGTCTGCGGCCACCTGGATGTGCCACACGCAGTGGGCGTTGGGTGGGTAAGGGTCTGGGTAGTTGGGGCTGCTGAAGAAGCCCCTTGGGCCAGGAAGGAGGCCCCCACAGGCTGCAGAGATGAAGGTTAGAGTTCCGAGGTCAAAAGGAGAGAGACCCTTTTATTTCCAAGGCTCCCCTTCCTGGCCACCGCCCCCCCCGCCCCCCCCCCCCCGCTGCCATCTTGGGCTCTTCTCCAGGAAGATCTGCCCTGGATACTCACTGGGCTGGGGTGAGGGGCTCATGCCTATCTCCTCCAGCTGTCCTTTTGGGTTCCCAGATGCCAGAGAGGTGGTGGTGGTGGAGGGGGTGGTGGGGGTGGTGGTCCCGCTGGGGGTCAGGCCTTGGGCAGGCAGTGGCTGATAGGAGGCCCCAGACAGGGGTGTAGCCGACAACTCTGGAGGGGCGAAGATGGGGGAGTGGGATTCAGAGGAGCCGGTTCCCCAGAGGTGATGGATACAATGGCTCGTGCAATGTCATTCAGAAGCCCTTCTCCCAAGCAGGCCGGTGCTCACGGGCTAGAATGATGGCCGCCAGAAGCCCAAGCAGCAGGACCAACACGCAGGCCAGCAGGAGGACGCACAGCCAGGAGAAGCGGCAGTCGCGCTGCAGCCCTCGGGGCCGCCGACCTGTGGGTGGGCGGGAGGGCTGGTGAGAGCTCTGTCCTCGCTCCGGGGCCTTTCTGCGCCCCCCCGCCCCCCCGCGGGCCACTCCCTGAGATGGTTACCGTGCCAGGGAGCCGGGATGCTGTGGCCAGCGTCCTCCCGCGAGGCCGCTGGAGGCCACGGTGGCCCCGATTCAGGCTCAAAGGCAGGATTGCAGAACTCAGTCTGAAAGGGAAAGACTGGGGGTCTGAGGGCCAGTGGCCGCGCTGCCTGGCTCGCATGTGCCCCGGGCACGGCCGGCTCTAAGCGGGGAGAGTGGTCCTCTGTGACCCTTACCTTGCTCAGTTCTGTCGCCTCCACGCACAGGATGGTATCTGAGCGTTCCTTCATGGCTCGAGGCTCTGCATGGCTTTCTAGGAGTCCTTGTGGTCACCCAAGACCGCCAAGGGCCCACTCCCTGATCCCAAACTGCCTATCAAAGGGGTAGCCTCTGCCCCCTTCGGGAAGGGGCTGCCAGACTAGACTGACTCTCAGACTGCCCTTGGCTGACTGGTCCAGGCTACTGGCTACTCCCGGTGCTGTGGAAGGAGGCAGCCAGAAGGAATTCGCAAAGGCATGAAATGGTCCCTTAATCCAACTCAGCTGAGGATGCTAAGGTCAAGCGCTTGGCTCAGGGCAGCAGTCCTTAAAGGCACAGACCACGGTTGAGGACACCCCGCAGAGGACACGAGGCGCTCGTGGGGTGGGTGTGTGTGTGACCAGGGGAGCTGGACACCCCCCTTCCGCACCTCACCCCAAGTACTGAGTGAGCCCCCGAGGGGGGCTGGGAGGGAAGGAGGACCATGGCAGGCATGTCCAAGGCCTTGGAAGCTGGGCGTGAGGGTTTGGCAGCTTTAGGTCTAGGAGCCCTGAGGGGTCTGGACAAGAGCAGCTGTTCTCCCATCCAGGGCCTGGGGCGTTAGCCAAGTCGGGGTCTTTGGGAGGCCCCTGTGAGAGCACCTGTGTGGCCAGGACCTGGAGCTAAGCCAGTCCAGGAAGCACATGGTATGTACGCGCGGCTTCTGTCTGCGCTAATGTGACTAGGCGAGCAGGAGGGGTGGGCTGCCTCTTCCCCGGGGCCCGCCGGCCTGTGGAGGAAAGGCAGAGCAGGAGGAGGAAGAGGGGCCGAGTCCTTGGACAGGGTCGGCCGGGGCAGGCCCTCAACTGGGCTGCGGAGCCTGGCAGTTGGTACCATCTGCTGCAGGATAGAAAACCCACACTGTGCAAATTAGACCACTTCATGCCTCTTCCTCCGTGACGACAGTCTCTTGGAAAAACCCAGCCTGGCCCAGCTGTCCTCAGGGAGAAAGCAAAGGGCTTGTTAACCTTTCTTGTGTTAGCCATGCTTGGGCCGCGTTGGGCAGGGTCGGACGAGGGAGGCAGCATCATCTTCGTGGCTACCATTTGCAGAACATTACATAGTAGGCCCTGGGCAAGAGGCCTTACATGTTGTTTCCCTCCCTGGGTCACGCTACGAGGGAACGTAGCCACCTCACAAATGACAGCACCGAGGCTTCCCCAGGGTCACACAGCTGGTGCGATACAGAGCCAAGAGTGGAATCTCCAGCTAGGGAAATCCAAAGTGCGTGCTTGGCAGGACACACCTCTTTCACCCTCCACTGGGGCCGAGGCCTATTGGCAACAGCAGGGGACAAAGTGAGGAACCCAGAGGGGAGAGAAGAAACAAAGGAGACAGACTCTGTGGTCCTCACGCAGCTGTCCTCATACTCAGGGGAGACCCTTCACCCCCTGGTTCTTCTCCATTCACCCCCTGGGGAGCCCTGGGCTACTTGTGGAAGGGGGGGGGCAAGACTTTTTCCCCGGACCCTTGGTTGGGGACTGCTTTTCGAGGGTTTGAGAGGTCAAAAGTATTTCCATAACGACACTAAAACATTATTTGCCTTTTCATTTGTGAGCACAGAGCAGCTTTCCAGAGGCTGTGCTGGAAGCTTCTCTCTGGCTTTGCTGTTGTCCGTGGCCATCCTCTGGGCAAGGGCAATTAGGATGCTGCTCCAGCGGTGTCTAGCTCTCTTGGGCTTCGGCGTGGCTCCCTGTCACTCCCCCATGCTGACCCCACACAGCCTTCTCTTCTCCTTGACTCTCTGTGGCTCTTCTGTCACCAGGAAGGGTGAGGCCAGCCTGAGCTTGGCTAGAACATTCTGGGACTCCCGGCTCCTTAGGTTTCTCTCCTGCTAGTTCTCTAGCTCAAACTTCCACTCCAGCCAGACCAGCCTCTTCACTGGCCCTGGAACATGCTGTGTCTTTCCTGCTAAAGACAAGTTGCCCAGGCTTGTCCTCTCATTGAGAATGCCTTCTTTTTTCTTGTTCCCAGGGCCGGCGAAGGAGGTGTGCATTAGGGCCTGACTCTTCTTCCCCACCCAAATCTGTCGGTCATGCTCCTCCTCCGGTCCTTGTTCACTGCCACCCCTAGCCTTCACCCTCATCCCCTGGTTTCTGGATCTCCCCTAGTCTCTAGGAGCCTGGAAGACTGCAGCTCCTTTCCAGACCACCTTCCGTGATCTCCAAGAGGCAGGCCAAGCCAAATATCAGGCAATCAGAAATGCTCATCCCTTGGATTGGATTGTCCCTTCTGTGGCTCTACTTCACTAATTCTGGTTTGGGCAGCACTGTACTTTGCATTCCTGAGCCTTTATCATATGTTGTTCGGAGGAGAAAAGAAGGCACAAGCATCCTGAGAGGCTAGGGGAAGCAACGTTGGCTGAGCATCACCCACTAAGAGACTGTGAATGTTGATGGCGCAGTCCTGCAAACGTGGGGCTGTTTGTGGGACATGGACATTTGAATACCCAGTGTGCTCCCAACACAGCTCTGAGTAGGTATTGTCATGCTCAGATTACAGAGGGGGAAACTGAAGCTCGGGGCGACTAAGTAATTGGCTTGGACTGTAAAGGCTGGTCTCTTTCTGCTGCCTCCCGCTCAGGTGCTCGTTTCTGCCTCTAGAGCGATGAAGGAAGGACAGGGGCCCTCAGTGGTGCTCGGCCCAGACTCTGCCGGGCCCAGGTCTGTGAGAGATCATGCTGGTTTTGCTCTTGGGTGTGTGTGGATGGAGTTGGGGAGTTTCCTTGCTACCCTGCTGTTCAGCTCAGTTCCTAACAGACACAAGGTTGGAAAATTTGCTGCAGAAAACCCTGCAAAAAGCTGTCAATTATTCACCCAAAAGGCGGAGTACTCAGAGTACTCAGATGGAAAGAGAACTGTCCTGCCTCTGCCATTGACAAACCAGTGGACTTGAGCCAGGCTTCTCTAGCGCTTGTGTCCTCACTGGCCAAATGAGAATGTGGACAAGGTGACCTCTATGGTCCTGACTCTAAAGCTCTACAGAAAGGAAAATGTATTTTCTGAGGACTGGTCGTTAAAAAAGAATTTAGAGTAACTCTCAAAAACTGAGACCAGAGGCACGAAAGGCCCCGACTTGGGACTTTGAGGCACGTATTTAGAGAAGTGACTTAGGAGGAAGACACTTGAGCTGAGAACTTCAAGGTCCAATCTCCTTAACGCAGATGAGGCACAAGGCCCAGAAAGAGGGACGTTCTTGCTCAAGGTCACACAAGAGAAGTTGCATGGGGAGAGCCGCCCTTCCTCCCCAGGGGGAGGCCTGCTGGAATGCAAGCAAAGAATGGGGGCAGAAATCCCAGTTGCTAGGAGGCAAAGCTGATGGATAAAGAAACACAGGGACAGATTGTGTTTGGGATCTGTGTGGCGCTGGGACGTGTTGCCATGGGAATGAGAAAGCGCCACAGGTTAAGTGCAGAAGGGAGAGCTGGGAGCAAGGGTGGAGCAGCGGGCTGAGACCCTGCCTGGGGCATTACCTGTAGTCCTCTGCTCGCCTGTGGAAAACAACAGAAACCACCTCTGCTGTCCACATCCAGTGAAAAACTAGTCAAGGGAGAAGCGTGGCAAGTTACACTGGTTTGGGACTCACCCGTCCACTTTGCTAGAAGCCTGTTTCCATTTTGAAGACCATCCTGTTGACCTGTGGTTTGGGGGGGAAATCATTTGCATTTAAAATCTTGCCCTGGGTCAGGCTGCTTCCAGGGCAGGCCAGGGAGAAATCCTAGGGTTTGAGTCACTGTTTTCCCCACTTCTGGGAAACGCCCAGAAGCAATGCTCCCACCACTGTCTCATCCCATAATGTGAGTCTGACAGCAGGCACTGCTGTCTCAGCAAGGATGGAATAGACAGGCCTTGATTTTTCAGTGTCTGGAGCAGGGAGGCAGCTAGGAAAAGTCCCGATAGAATACTCTAAGATCAACTGGAGGAGGCTTCAGCTTCCAGAGTTCTAAAATCAGTGGCAGAGGGGCGCCTGGGTGGCTCAGCTGGTTAAGTGTCTGCCTTCGGCTCAGGTCATGATCCCAGGGTCCTGGGATCGAATCCCGCATCGGGCTCCCTGCTCCGCGGGAAGCCTGCTTCTCCCTCTCCCTCTGCTGCTCCCCCCTGCTCATGCTCTCACTCGCTGTCTCAGATGAATAAATTTAAATATTAAAAAAAATAAAATCAGTGGCAGAAAGGGAAAGTCTGAACAGTAAGTACTAAGGGCTAAAAGATAAAACCAAAGGAGACGAGTCCCCAAGTGCCCCAAAGAGGCAATCTCTTTAAAGGGTTAAGTCTGTTTAAACCTTGAAAAAAGCACTTTGGAGAACAAGACCTTTACCGTCAAAGCGGCTCTTTCTAGGTATTAATAGGGCAAGTTGAAGTCTCCTGTTTATCAAGGGCCAAGTCTTGATTCTTCCACATCCTGGTACAGCCCCTCTGCTCCGAGAGCAAACCTGGTTACAGCCAGCCTCTGCTGGAGCTTGTCCTAGGTCTGTACGGGCACCCAAGTGTCACGAGAACCGCGAGTCCACATAAAGAAGCGTCTGCTGGCTACGCATTTCTTACGGGTGAAGGCGGTGTTGGGCTTATGTGGGAGACGCATGCTGAAGTAGTTAGAGGTAGTAGTGACCCCTCACCCCTACGCGTTTTGCCCCCAAGTATCTAGAGACAAGTGTGGCAACCTTAACTGGTTAACTGATGAATCCAGATGAATCGAGCATTCAAAATGTGTGCTAGTTCAGTTTTGTAGAGTTGAAAAATTTACACTAAACAGTGGGCAACGTGTTCGAGAGCTTGGAATTCATGGTCTAGTCGAAGCGGTAAAAATACGTGGTGACTAATTTGCTCAGAGTGCTTCCTGGGGGCAGACCCTTCCCAAATCAAGATGCCGTCACTTACCAACTTCTCAAAGCTATTATTTATTCTATACAAGTTTCCACTGGACATCAGACATTCTTCTACTCTTGCTTACACAGTAAACAAGTGCACATCAGCCCTTTGGCTCAGGTTCACAGGGCTTCCCTGGGGAAGGGGGTCAGGCCAGTTAAACTTGGGGCGTCTTTCTCTGATGCCTCCTTCTGGGAGCACTGGAAAGCTTCAGGCTCCAAGGGGCACAAGCTGGGCCCAGCGGTGTGGATGCACAGGGCTCTGTGCCTTGGTGCTGAACAGCTTTACTCTCTGTGAAGCACCGAGTTTTGTCCAACTACTCAGGGCAAAATCATGCCCGTGGGAAAGAATGGTACAGCTGAGGCAAGATGTCCCCATACACCCAGGCTCCCGCTCCCGGGGTAGGACTGAAGACCGATGCCAAGAAGGGCTGAGGGGAGGCATGGGCATCCCTGAGAAACTCGGTCCAAAGGGCCTATGTCTAGGAGGCTCTGAGAAGGGGTGGGGGCACGAAGGTCAGGAAAAAGCACGTTAAAAGGGAATAAATTAAAGGTGAGAGAAACTCTAGGGATAAGGGGCTTGTGCTATCCTTCAAACAGCTGGGGGAGCAGACCAGGGGTGGCTTAGAGGGAGTGGGCAGGAAAAACTTGATACACTACCAGAAGAAATCTCCTTCTACCTACTCTCCGCTCCACCTCACTGCAATGCAAACCGAGCCAGGGGCTAAGGGCATGACCCCCATCTCCCCCAGCGGGGTTGAACATGGCACTGGGGAAAAGGGAACAGGCTGAGGGATATTTCAGGGAGGGGCAGTTACCCCCTGGTCCCCAAATGCTATAAGGCACAATTCTTGGAGGCAACTAGATTCCATCCAAAACATTAAAAAACAAAAAACAAAAAAACCCCAAAACTTGTTAGATCCCGGGTCTACTGTGGCTGTGCTTGGGGCCTGGCCAACACCCACCTAGCACCACTGGGGGCTAGCATTAGAAAAGCTGTACTTGAAGGAAAAAAAAAAAAACAAACAAAACAAAACGACCAGCACAACGTCCCAGCTGTGAAGAGGTGTGAAGGAGAGCATCTCCAGTCTGAAAACTTTAGTTATGGTAATTAAAAAAAAAAAAGTTGGGTTTCTAAAAACCAAAATCAGCTTTTTTCAAAGTCATCCTCTTGTCTGTCCCCCTGGAGTTAGCAGCGTTAAGAGGGCTCTTGGCTCATGGGTGTTTTTCTTGCTTCTGGACCGGTGAGCGGGGTCCAGGTGAAGACAGGTGCCAGGTTCGGGCGCCAGTGCTTCCAGGCGGCGATCCTCCCAGCAGGCTCCAGAGGGCGCTGTCTTCTCGGGAGGAACTGGGGGCTGGAAGGGCAGCAAGTGGACCAGGATCTTCTCCCCACAGACCGCCGTTGTTTATTACACACAGGAAAAAAACCACAAGCTTAAAAATGCAAACAAGAGAAGCCGAGGGCGCACTGGGCTGGCTCCAAGCTCTGTGTCTTGTCGATCTTCGTGCCAGGTGTGGCTCAGGAGCTCCCGGCTCCCAGCTCCAGACCCTGACCAGGCTGTAGCAACTCCTGCTCGGCAGCTTTAGTTTACTTTATTTTTCTCTTATTTGTCAGGTTTTCTTTTTTTCTTTTTTTGTCTTAAAAAAAAAAAAAAAACTTAGGGTGTGGGGCCACCACAGGGAAGGGAGAAAGGGATGTAGCTCCTCGCTGCTACATGCGGGAAGGTGGACTGGCCAATTCGTAGAAGAGCAGATAGGCGTCGCTGGTGCGCACTTGGCTGGAGGACATGGGTGTGACGCTGTGGAGAGAGGGGTGGAGGGAAGTCAGAGCCCTGGAGGGGGGGCCACTGGGACACACACAGAGTGGCTGAAGGACCGTGAGGGCCCATCGCTCCTCTCCCTAGGTGTCCCCGAAGCCAACCTCTTCTGCGGTGTTCTAAGAAATTCTGCAAAGAGGCAGTAGACTTGGACGTATCACATGGACTTTTGGCTCCGACTTCTATCCAAAGTGGAAGCCACACAGGTGGGTGAGGTACAGGTGTCTGGCAGCCAGGAGCCCTGCCTGAGAGCTCTGTCTCACCTGGAGTCATTGAAAGTGTGCCATTCGCCTGTCACTGGACTCCGGCAGTAGGCCGTATAATGGCCGCCCATGGTGGTTCCAGAGTGATTGGACACAGCGTACAGGTTGTAAACAGCGTGGTCTGAGGGGGAAGTACAAGGTTTCAGGCCCCCAAAGCATTCCTTGCCCCACCTCCCCTCTCCTTCCTGCCTCTATTCCTGATTTTCATAACTTGCTCTTCAGCAGCTTCCTTCTACCTCTTGGCCTCTCATCTGGATTTTAGGCACCTGTGCTTTGTTTCTGCCCTCCCAGCTAAAAATACTCACTGGTGTTTTCTGAGGCAAATTCTCTCAAGTCCAGGTCTCTTAGTGGGAAATTCACAAATGTTGTGAGCTTGCTGGTTCGTATCCTGGATTCTGAGAACCGCTTCAGATCTGGGGTTGACGTGAGTCAAGGACAAGAGAGGGTGGCGAGGGTAGTCAGAGTTAAAGGGGACTGAGTCCTGAGAGGGTGAAGTGCTTCTCAGAAGCAAAAGAGCAAACAGGGAAAGGAAAGTCTACCAAGTTGCCTTTTTCCTACTCTGTTCGCCCTCAGTCACTCCCTAAAGGCAAGCCCTTGCCATGGTGGGTGGTAAGGATACGGAGCACCAAGATCTTTGGGAACCTCTGGATGGAGAACTTCTTTATACACCGTTTTCTGGCTCGGCAGCGGCAGCATGTCTGCAACACACGACAAACAGGGCAACAGAGGACTCGGGGGGTCGGGGGCCAAGCCCAGTAACCCGCAGGCTGCATCTGCTGCGGACGGGCCTTCCCCGAGTGGTCTCTTGGATGTGTGCTCCTGATCCTACGGAAGGGGGACTTACTGGCTTTTCATCACCGTCAAGCACATCCTCTTTGGTGAAGAGCCTCATGCAGTCCGTTAAAGTTACCTCAGGGTAACCTCGCTGCGAGAGACAAAGAGTAGAAGTCACAGAGATGGACGACATGAGAAGGGAAGAGTGGGCGCTTCCCACGTGGGGCAGCAGGGGCACACACCTTAGCGATGGGCAGTGAGAGGTCCCAGAAGGGGTCAAAGACTGTAGAGCAGTAACCACAGTCTGTACACGTCAGGGAGCTCTTTAGCTGTCCAACGAAGAGGTCTGCAGGAGAGATGGGACAGCGGAGCTTAAACCTGGAGAAGGAGCACACGTCTTCTCTGGGCCGCGTGCCTGCTCAGCGCTCCTGCCTCTGTCCCTGGGCCACCGGGCAGGAGGAGGGTCCCCTGAGAGGAGGACTCTTAGGGCTTTTCACGCTCAGGCTCTGCTCAGGCAAAAGCAGTTAACAGGGAAAGCAGGCCTTCCTCCCATTCATGCGCTTACCCCCAATCCGACTGTCTTCCCGTTCTAGATATTTCCTCCACATCTGTCGTCCTTTCTCATCATCACTAGGAACCAGAGAGAGGGAGACAACCAGGTCAGAGCTCATGCCATGAGAAGTTTACGGGTCCATCAGTCTAACTCCTTAATATTTAAAATTCTCTCCAAATTATCACCCCCAAAGAAGTCAGCCCAAAACGCAAGTTCATTCTCCCGCCAAAAACCCACAGCATTCTCCTCTTACGGAAGATGATCGAGGTTCTCAGGGTTGGACTTGGGCCTCACTGTCACTCGGTTCACCTCGTTGTGGAGCCCATCCAGAAGAAAGCGAAGAAACTCCTGAGCATCTTGCTGACTGAGTCCAAAGGAAAGAGAGTGAGCAATACCTCTCATTCCAAGAACCAACCTGCTGTGCCTGGCACCCACCCCGGGGAGGACACGTCTGCAAGGCTCTTACTTATAGCCAACGAAGCGTGGCGCATATCTCTGGATCTGGGTCTTGAACTCAGATGGGCTCACCACATCATTGGGGGATGAAGTCCATATGGTCTGGATTAGTTTTGCAAACTCTATTGGAAGGAGAGGGTAGAGAGGGGGCATGGAGGACAGGTGAGACATTTTCTGTAAAAAACTCAAACTAGAATTCCACCAAAACGAAGGCAAAGAGAGAAAAGTAGGAGGGATACATATAACACCCAACTACTAATATGGCAAGAGCGGTGTGGAGCAAGTGTCCGGGGCCGGACCCCTCACCTTCCACGAGGGCTGTGTGTGCATTGCTGCTGTGGCCGAGATCCCGCATGTAGAGCCTCTGGAGGCAATAATCCCTCAGCTCCCGGGTGTTGCTCAGGCACTGCAGAATGGAGTTCATGAAGCACTGCAAGAGATCACCCACTCCGTAAGACAGAGCCCGGTCTGGCAGGTCCACTTACCCAGTACCAGAGGCCCTCTGGTTCATCTACCCCAGAAATGAACGCTCCCACAGCCTCAAGTTCCTCTTCTTGTAAGGGAAAAGGGAGTCATGAGGCCAATTCCCGCTGCCCGCACAGGTGACGTAACTGGTTATTGACTGTAGAGGTGTACAAAAGGGTGTGGGTGAGCTGGACAGAAGTGGGTGGGAAGTGATGGATGTCCTTCAGGAGAAGGACCCAGGAAAGTAGCCGACAGTGAAGAGGGCCACTCCCCTTTAGCAGTGCTTCCTGCCGGGGACCGGGAGAGAGGCAGAGCGCCAGCCATTCTGTAAAACCCACCAGCCAGGATGGGCAGGTATCAACTGGCCTCTAGAGGATAGGGAGTCAGCAGGAGACAGGAGGGAACTTCTGGTCAGATGTCCACTGGGACAGTAGGAGGTGGCCTTAGGAAAGAAGTGGGCTGGGAAGAGCTTACCGTGTTCCCAAGGTTTCGAAGACCAGCCAGACCCTGGGCGCTCTTAGAATTCTGTAGGCAAAGAACACAGGGCATATGAGGCTGAAGGCGAAGAGGCTGGGCCTGTGTGCTAGGCTTGCTCATGCAACTATCTGCTAGCTGGAGCCAGGAGCACCAGGCACACACATTATTCTCTCTTCAACACACAACACAAATATTCTTCAGGGCTTTTCTTTCTTTTGTTGACATGTGTTTTCCCCCAATCTGTACATGCCTCTTCATTCTCTGCCATACTGGAGGCTGGAGATTAGAACCAGAGCCTAGGAATTTGTGTATTTGATTCCCGGCTACAGGGAACGCCGGGTCCCACATCCGGGCACTATCTCAAATGACCCACTTTTCTACCCCTAGATGTCCAATACATGAAGCAGCTGTCGTAACGGGCACTTCAAGGAGAGCTTGAAATGTTCAATGACAAAACATCTGAAGTGCGTTTAAGATCTTCAGCTGGGGAAAACTGAAGTTGGCCCGCCATTCTGAATTGTCGGAGACAGGTGGAATTCCTTTCAGCTGAGCTCATCTCCTAAAGGCTGATTAAAGCCTGGGAGAATCCTCCTTGCCTGGCTCAGGTTTCAGCATCCTGACAGGTCCCTAGCTGAGAACCCTTCTGACGGCAGACTGTGGCCACGCAGAGGTAAGCGCCTGGCTGAAGGTGCCACTCCTGTTCTTGTCCCTATTGTGGAGGCTGGTGAGGGGGTCTGGAGGGAGACAGCTGCTAGGTCCAGGTCTCTTGGCTAATTCTGGCCCCACCTCCAAGGAGTCAGAAAACCTTCGGGCTCAAAGGGTTAAAGAAACAGTGTGCAGATGAGCCTGCCACCCCCTCTCTCAGGGAGGGGACCCGGGAGCCGGCAACTCTGGAGCAACACTGACTGGGGCATGCGTGGGGCCAGCTCAACCCTGATCAGAACAGGAGCCTGAAATAACTCAGCTAAAATTACTCATGCCGTGTGCCGACAGCCTCTGAAGCTGTCAGCAGCTCAAAGCCCATGAGGTTGTCAGCTCAAGGCGGTGGGGAGGGGAGAGGCAGGCTGAAGGAGGGCTTTTCTCAGGAATTGCCCTGCTGATCCCACAAGTAAGAGGATCCCCTCTTGCCAGTGATCAGGTCTAACACTAACAGGTAGGAAAGGAAATATACTCCGGAGAGAGACCTGGTTTCCACCTGCAGTTAGCGAGCAAAGCTTACTGGCAGCAGGTGGGCATAAGCATCCTTGAACTCTGCCAGTGCTAGCAGTATATGGCCCCAAACACAAAATTTAAATCTTACCTTTCTGACAGTCTAAACCCTGATGTTCCAGTAAGAGGACCACAACAGAGATAATTCCCTGGACAAAGACCTTATCAGTATTTTCAGGTAAACCTGGAGAAGGACTCCTCTGGGGCCCAACAAAAACACTAAAGTCTCGGTGTTGCCCATTCGGAACTAAACGTTAAAGCCCGTCCACAACAGGATACCTGTCCTCCCCTCCCCCAAGATCCACCCTCACTCCTATTTTTGGCGGTGCTTGTTAGTTCTTACCCCCTGTGCCTCAGACAACATCTGTCTAAAGGGCTGTGGAAGTAAAGCCTGGTGATCATATCAATGTGCACCAAAGTGCGTCTCCAGCTGAGACAGTCCCTCAGCCCTAATGGGGGCAGGGCAATGGAAAATTAGAGGCGCCTTTGTACCGAGGCACTTCTGTGGTGTTGACACTTTTAACTCTGACCCAGCACAGTGAGGGTCAAGAACAACACATCCCCACCTATGGTTACTGTTCTTGAGGATCTACCTCTACTATTGGCCTGGCAGGTGGAGAGATGGGGAAGGCTCCTTTAAGGCTTTGCCAGGACCCTCTGTTCGTTTTTCTTTTTGTAGGGGGTAGGGGTGGCTCGTGCCTTTGTCTAAAATTTCCTAAGTTCAAAACTACTTGCCAATTTCTAAGCGTTCTGTGTAGAAGGCGGCTGGATGAGAGGAGTTGGAGGGTGGGAGTGGAGGGGAGAGCAGGGCTGTTCTATGCCCAGCCAGATATTCTTCTGCCATGAATAGGAAATCAGGAGCTCCAGGGAAAGTCAGCACTTTCCATTCCAGAGAGGAACAAAATGTCCCAGGAGTGACCTTTCTTATGGGGAAAACAATCCTACCTCAGGGCCAACAGGGAGAGGCTAGAACTCGAGAGGTCGGGAGAGACCCCACACAGTGAGCCTCTCACAGGGAGAGAAGGAAATGACTCCAGCGGCTATGTGGAGTGCATGTGCAAAGGCTTGAAAGAGTCTGGATCAAGAACTTCCCTAAAATTAGTCGTCAGCAAACCTAACCTTGACTTAGGGGCAACCACTGCTCTAAAAAGTCGATGCCACCTCCACGGTTAGTAAACAGACAGCATTCACCCTCCGTGAAGGAGCAGGGGGCTCAGGGAGAGCCCGCTCTGGGTTAAT
Organism: Zalophus californianus; assembly: GCF_009762305.2. Classification (NCBI taxonomy): domain Eukaryota; kingdom Metazoa; phylum Chordata; class Mammalia; order Carnivora; family Otariidae; genus Zalophus; species Zalophus californianus. The sequence continues at coordinate 15,663,716 of NC_045605.1, forward strand.
GGGGAGGAAACGTTTGAGGAGGGGGGTCATATAAGCAAGGCTGATTGAGGTTTGTGTCTTCACACTCAAGACCCCAGTAAAGGGCCTTCCTGCTTACTTCACCTGTGCCATGAGGGTCAGCCATGAGTCCTGGCTGCGGCCAAGGAGCCTGGTGTGGCCCTGGCACGGGGCAGTGCACGCACTGCCAACTCAGGAGCCGGTGCCTGTTACATAAGATCTGTCAAGCTCTGGCCCCTTCTCCCTTCCCCAAGGGGGCAGTGCCCAACCTCCAGCCCCAGCATGACCCTGGGGAGGCTACTTCATTTGAGAGATCCACCGCCCACTTAGCAGAACTGGGGGAGGGCCGAAAAGGAAAGAGAAGCTGCCTTCTTTCACCTGTCTGCGACTCCTCTGCCCTTCACAGGGTCAAAGGACCCCCGTTACCAACCCTTCGGAAGAGCGCCCTTGGGGACCAGTGAGGAGGGGCCGGCTCTTTCCCACCAGCCTTTCTTGCTGGGTTTTAGCCTTGGAGGAGTCACGGCCGCAGAGTCCAGCGTGCTGCCGGCTCCCTCACACAGAGAGAACTAGTCAAGGTTACGCTTTCCTGCACCTGTCCTGAGAGGTGCCAGGAATTAAGAGCCCGAGGGCCACCTGGTGCCCGGGTCACGAAGAGGGAGAGGAAGAGGGGAGGGGGGGACCTCAACCAGGGGAGGGGGCCGCGAGTAAGCCTGAGATCACCTGGGGAGGGGGCATTCCTTGCCGGGAGACCCCGGGAAAGGAGGGGTGGGGCTGGGAAAAATCGGTCCCCCACCTCCGGCGCGGGGGGGCGGCGCGCGGCAGATGGGGGTGGGGGGGCGTCCGGGGGAGGAGGCGGAAGCCCAGTCCCCCGGCGTGTGGGTCCCAGAAAGGGGCCCCGCGTACCTTGGCTTTGTTGAGCAGGAGCCCCACGAAGGTGGAGAGCAGCAGGGAAGGGGAGAGCGGGGAGCGCGGCCGCAGCTCCTTGGCGAGGGCGGGAAAGGGGGAGGCCGGGGGCTCCTCGGGCAGGGTCACGGTGTACGAGGTGCGCATGCTGGGGGGCGGGCGGCGGGCTCGGCCCCACGCCTAACGTTGGCAAAGGGGGCGCGGGGGAGGACCGCGCGGTGCCACGGCCCGGACGCTGAGGCCGGCGAGGCCGCCACAAGACACCGTCCGCGACGCCCGGCGGTAACCGCTCCGGCCGTCCGACCGCGCGCTCCTCCGCCTCAATCTCCCCGGCGCGCGCCGCCAACCGCCCCGGCACCCGGCTCTCGCGCTCCGGCGGACTGGCTGCCCCGCCGGCGCCTCGGGGCCCACGACGTCAGCGCCGGGGGGCGGGGCCACCACTGCGGCCCCGCCCCGGGGCCCGCACGCGGCACCGAGCGCGGCCGAGGCCCCGCCCGCCCCCGCGCCTCCCGCGGTCCGGTCCCCCGCCCGGGCCGCCCCCCGCCCGCTGACCCCGCGGGCCCGACCGCCGCCAAGACCCGCCGTCCCCAGGAAAGGCGGGACGGGCGCGCCGAGCCCCGCGCCGGCCTCGGGGTCGGGACTCAGGAGGACCCCCACAGGACCGTGTCAGCCGGGTGAGCTTTCCCCCCGGGCCGCTTACAGTTCCTGACTTCTGGGGGCTGCCGGGCATTTGGCTTCACCCGGTGAAAGTTCCGTGCTCTCCTCGGGGCGGGGAGGGGGGGAATGCACTTGCGCACAAACTTTTGCACTTCGTTCAGGGGGGACTCAGGCCCTCTTGGAGCCCGACACCTACACAGCTCGCGAGGGTCGATGGGCCCCTGGGTTAGAAGCATGGATTTCCCTGGCGTCGGGACTGAGCCCCCCCCCATCTCTCCCCAGTCCCAGTTGGTCCCATTATCAAGAGAGGCAGTGCCCCTATTTTATAAGGTACAAGAGGTCACTGTCCCATTTGGCCCCAGGGAAGAACATTTTCTGGCTTCTTCTATCCAGTTACCCAGCACCAACTCTCACGGAATCTGAAATTTTGATTTGTTTTGGGAGGTGGGAAGAAAGTACCACGGTGGTGGGGAAGCAGGTGCTCAGCTGGGGTGGGGGCGAGCGTACTGCTCTGACCCTGAGGGCTTCGATGCTTGAAGAGCAGAGATCTTTGCGTTTTATTTCGGATGCTCCCCACCCCCACCCCCCCTCACCTATCAGGGACCCACACAGAATCTGCCTAGAGAAAGTATCTTGTTTGGAGCCCGCTGGCTATTTTTAGCCAGTATTTTTAGCATTTAAAAATACTCAGAAGCAGCAGCGTGTGCTGTTACTCATCTGTGGCCTCCTTCTGTTCCTCTTGGCATGCTCATCGCCACATGTACACGCGCCCTGCACACCCGACTGCAGCCACATGGGGAATGTGTCCAGGACACATGTATGGAGTGGGCATGAGGCAGGAGCGGCAGGGCATTCTACTTGCTGGTCAGTGAGGGCACCGGTGTGAGGATGGTGAGCTCCCCAGTCCCTGTCCTCACTCTGTGACCAAATCCCGGACGCACTGCGCCAGGCTTTCCTCCCTGCTTCCTTCTTTCTAGGCACGCCCTTTCTAGTGAGTCCCACAGTGTCCAGCAACGCTTGCATTTGGTTACACCACACTTCTGCCCCCGAGCACCTAGAGCACCTGACTCTTGCGTCCGGTCCAGAAGCTGAGGTAGCTCTGTCTGTGAGGCTGTCCACAGGCTCTTTTCATTGTCACCACCCTCGCTCTGCTCTGATCCCTGCTGCTAACCAACCTGCTCTTGTTTCTCTGCTTCAGCACTTGCCTTCTCTCACTTAAAAGACAAAACTGCCACTGATTAAGTACTTACTAAATGCTAGGCACTGGCTAAGTGCTTTATATAGATTATCCCAGTTAACTTGCATAATTAACACAGTGATGTAGGAACTATTATCTCTATTTTCTAGATGAAGGTCCTTAAGTCCTGAGAGGCCAAATGACTTGCCAGAACCACAAAGCTAATAAATGACAGTGTGGGGCTTTGAACCCCAACCTGTCTTACGGCAAAACCCGTGCTCTTAACAATTACCAGGAGATTCTGGAATGCTCTTCCTGCTCCCAGCCAATTACCTGCTTGTAAAGTCTGCTCAAAACTTGTGTTTTCCACCGAGCCCTCTCTAAAGAACTCCATCCAGCTCGAAACACCCCATTACTGCATACCCCCCCCCCCCGGTCTCCTGGCGTTCTGCTTACACTGTGTTAATTTATCTTAATATGTTTATTTTTGTTTTATAAGTGTCTTTAAGGCTTCTGTAAATGGTTTTAGATCGGGTGTGGCTTGTGCCATCACACTGAAAAATCTCCTCAGGGGCAGGGCTGTGGGTTCTCTTAGTGGGTGCTTAAAAAATGGTGTTGATCTCATCTCTAAGTGGGGGCCAGACCAGGCTCTTTTGGGTATCCTGGAAATGCCACTGAGCCTCACAGGGTGGGGTGCGTCCCGATTTGCCCCTTGAATAAGCGTGCTGTGGTAAGCACTGTCTTAACAGCTGCTTGCCCACTGGAGCGTTTGGCCTCCCGCCCCATGACTTAGGCCAGCAATGTGAGTACTCCCACCCGAGGACATCCTGGCATTCTGCTAGCATGCTCACTCCCTCTTTCCTGGGAGGTAGAAGGCTAGGGGCATCGCTGGGAGAAGGGAGGCCCCGATGAGGAAAGCTACCTGCAGGGGAGCTCTTTGAGAAGCCTGGGGTGAGGGGAAAGAATTCATCTAGGGTCCGGTCTTGTCGAGCAGGTCTGACTGCTGTAGGACACAACCAGCAAGGCACTGTGGCTCATTTCTCAACTGGCCAAACCCCCATGACACCCCTTCTCCTCAATGCCATTTCTTGAAGTGGGATGGGGAAAGGATGTAGTCTTCTGGGATCTGAATCTGGCTCGGGCTCCCTGACTCTCTGCCTCAAATATGCTGAGCTGATCTGAACAGGACTCATTCCTACAGCCTGAGGCTGCCATTTCTCAGAACCTGTGCTTGGCCTGTCTTCCCTGTGGTTAAGAAATCTTCTTCACCTCAAACCCTTTTTGGCATGGATGGAGTATAAATAAATTAGAGTCAGGGTTAGCTCTGTGAGGGCAGGACCGAGAGTGTATCTGGCTTCCTCAGGTCTCAGTGGTGGCTTGGTTCAAGGGTTTTGGAAACACTGCTCAGACCCAGGCGAATGCTTCCCCGCAAAGCATGCACCTGTCATTACCCTCACAAATGGATAGACTGGTGGCTTGATTGACTGAACTGGGAGGGGCTCAGAGTCCTTGTTGGGGGTTGGGCTTTCAGGCCACAAGTGCCCCTGGGGACAGAGGGCTCTCTGCTTCCCTGCATCACTCCAACCCCGGGAGGCCAAAATCTCTGTATTCTTTTGAGCTCTAGGGCAGGCTGGCCTGAACCGGCTGGATTCCAGAGGCCCACCCACTTCCCTCTCTTGCTTTTATTTCTGTGTGGGTGCCAGTTTTACCTATCCATTGAGGCGAGAGGGTGCAGGGGGCCACGTGTGCAGCTCAGGCCCCGAACATGATGTTCATTTCTGTAGCTGCTGGTCAGTGGAGCGGCTCCCCCATGGGCAGGGAACGTTTTGCCAGGCTTGGATTGACTTCTCCATTGCTGAGCCCCACCCCAGCACCATGTCACCTCATGAAGACATCCTGGAGCGGGGGTGGAGGAGAAGGCAGGGAGGACAATGCTGGGCGTGGGCCGAGCACCTGCACCCGGGTAAGGCAGCACTGGGGCCCCCAACCAGGTCACAGCACACAGCCTTGTCCTCAAGGGATGGAGACCATGGGTGCCTTGCTGACTCTAAACACAAGCCCAGAGCGCCTGTCCTTTCTCAGCAGCTAGTACTGGTCCCGGCCAAGGGACGCTTTGGCTTAAGGTCTCCTCTGAGCGACCTTCCCATGCTGTCAACAGAGATTCAGGCCCTCAGGAAGTTCAGCTTCCTCAGGGCCCCTGAGTGGGTGAGGGCATCCCCAGGGTCTCAGGCTGCTAAGCCGGACAAACAAGACAGCGGGGAGGCACGTCAGCGTGGCTGAATAAACAGACTGAGGAGGCAGGGGAGGACAGAGGAAGGTCACACTTCTCCACTTCTCCCCTGGGGCCTCGAGGACAGTTCCTGCCGCCTTCGACTTGTTCTCTTTGGAGGAACCCCTGCTCACTGCAAGGCAGCAGTTAAGTTCAAAGTCCCACCCGAGAGTAAAATCACATGACCTCCGCTTATATAATCTCCCTGTCACTGAACAGCTGGGAACCCGAGGCTTCGGGAGATGAGTCAGCAGCCCCTTGGCAAATAGGACCCAGGTACTCTAGGTTCCCAGCAACAGGTTTCAGAGCAGAGGGCAAGGGTTTGGAAGAGGCTGCGTGGGGAGAATAGGCGGGCAGGCTCTGAGCCTGGCTCCCTGGTTCTGCGTCTGAGCAGCAGGTTCTCGGCCTGATGACTGTGCTCTGCAGGGCCCTGGGCCAACCGCAGCGTTTCTTGGGGGGAGAGCAGAGGGTGGCCTGGGCAGGGCAGGGCAGGGGCAGTGTGAGGGCAGGGCTGAGGCTGCAGGCAGAACGCCAGGGCTGGGGAGGGAGCAGTTGGAGGGCAGGAGCGCAGGAGGATTAGGATGGGCTGCAGGGCTTAAAGCGCGGCCCTGGCAGGGCTCAGTGGGAACAGCTTGTCCTTCCATAGGGGACAGGACAGGTGGGGCGGAGGGGGGCCGTAACCGTGCTGGGCGCTCGGGCTCCTGGCTTTCCACGGGGCCAGCCCACCTGGCCTGGCTTGGAGTCCCCACAGGTGATGGATGGGGGGGAGGGGCGGGTAGTGAAAGCTATTTTTTTTTTTTTTTTTTTGCCACTTTTGAACTATCAGTCCCTCCCCTTCAATCGGTCTGCATTTTAAACAGAAGGTGGAGCCTGGGGCAGCTCTCATTATCCTAGGCTGAGCTGCACCCCCCCATAGACTGGTGTTTTGTTGGGGCTTATGCAAGCATGGGGGGGTTTTCAGGATTCACATCCCCCCCTGTAACAGTCCTTTACTTACGCTCAGCTGAGTCTGTAATATTCTAAGTTCACGTTGGCTGTTAACTATAAATGAGGGCAATGAGCCTGGTTAGAACTGTTCTCCTCCCTGTTTGGGGCCTCACAAAGGACTTTCCTTTGTGAATGTCAACTGTAGTTCAAGTCAGCTACCCGGAGAGCCCCTGGGGCCAGGGCCACCCCAGAGGACCCCAGAGGAGTCAGATCACACTGGACCCTGCCACATGATACAAGGGTGGTCCCCTCCCCGCTCCACTCAGCTGCCAAATGCCCCCTTTCTGTCTTCTCCTTTTCTACCAACTCTTCCATAGCATTTTATAGGTTTCAGATTCCTTCACGTCCACTGTTTGCTTTGAGCCTCATGACAGCTTGTGAGGTAGGCAGGGCAGGTACGACCCATCCCTTTTATGGATGAGGAAACAGAGCTCAGATGAGAGGTGCCTAAGGTTAAAGAGGCAAACTGTTCCTTCCAGCCTCAGGTGACCCCTCCCTTTCCCACCACCTACGACACTTAATGACACCTGGGGCTGCCTCCTATTGCAACTATTATAAGAACTTATTTCCCCAAGTAAATTGTGAGTGCACCGAGGGCAGGGACCATGGCTTGCATCTTTCTTGCCACCCCAAAAGCACCTAGAAGGGTACAAGGAGGACTAACATTTATCGAGCACCTACTATGTGCCGTACAACCTTTGACTCCTCACAATGATCTATGAAGTGGGAACTATGGACACTCTCATTTTATCGAGGAAACCGGCTCAGAAGTTAAGCAACTTCTCTGAGGTGGCACTGCTGGTAAACTGAGCCCCAAAATGAATGACTGTGAAGTTTAGCACCCCAAATGGAGATCTGAAAAGACACTGGACCCACTTTTAGAAAGAAGTGCCGGCCCCACGGGCAGGATTGTTCTCACCTCAGGAGATGGAGCCGGCCGCAGGAAGTAAGGCTGAGAACAGCGAGGAGGGGGGTGAGGCTGTATCAGGGGCCCCATGAGGGGCCCTGCCCATTGGCAGTGTCTTCTTGAGTGTGAGCTTAGGGTGAGACACTAGCTGCACTCTAGGGTGTTCCTAGCTACTTAAGTGTGCTGTGAGCTATTTCTGGATGGGAAGGAGGGATGTTAGGGTGGCTGAGTTTGTCCCAGGACAATCTGCCACCCCTCTGAGGTCCTCTCTCAAAACTCTCCTCATCTGGCCCTGGAGGTAGAGGAGGGGCTGAGGTGTCTCCTGTGCGGGAGAGGGGGGAAGGCAGCAGACTCCAGGGGGGGGAGGGTTGAGATACGTCTGTGTGAGAAAGAGGCAGAGCGCCAATGGAGTTTGACCCCCCAAAAAGGAGAAGACCCTGCTCTCATGACTGGGGCTGAGCGTGGGTCTGCAGTTTAGTCTGTGGAGAGCAGGTCTTCAAACCTCAGCATGCTTAAAGGTTACCTGAAGAGCTTATAAGAAGGACAGATTCCCAGGCGTATTCCTAGAGAGTTTGATTCAGGGGATCTGGGTGGGGCCCAGGCCCCTGAAGGATAAAGCCCTGCAGGTAATTCCTGCAGACTTCACTTTGAGGAACACTGTGTACCGTAAAGAACCTTTCTCTTCTGAGCAAAGGGAGGGAGCCTCCCAGTGGCCTGTAGGGCCCATCCACTAAGAGCTGCTTTCTGATTGCCGCCGAGATGAGCCACACCAGACACATCTAAGTGAATCATGCTCCAGTCCAACCACATGTCCCTCTGAGAGTACGTACTTCTCCCAGGCCAGGTCTCTTGTCCCCCATTTGTCTTCCACACCAGCCCTCCAACGTAGCCGGCCGTGCCCTGTCAGGTTCTGAATGCTCTGGGAGATACCAACTTTCGTGTCACCCACGGCCCTTCACACAGACAGCCCAGCACGGCCAAGACTCTCTAAGTAACGTTATCAAAGCTGTCCCCTCAAGCCCTTTAGTTATGACAAGCTTAAGGTCTATGACCCAAAGCCCTGCACCTATCTTGCACCCCTGCTCCATTTATCTGGACAGGCCCACCAAGCAGCATTTATTTCTTGCTGTGGCACAGCTATTATTTCCAAAAGGCACCTGTCCTAGAAGTAGGGGACTGGTACATAAGGTAATGAAGGAAACACAACACCCAGCTGTCCTGCCCATTGGCTTGTTTATCTGCCCGCCCATCCATCCATCCATCCATCCATCCATCCATCCATCCATCCATCCATCCACCCACCCACCCACCCACCCACCCACCTATCCATCCATCCACCCACCCATCCGTGCAATCAGTAGGTTAGCTGAACTCTGCGCGGTGCTAGGCACATGGGGAGGCATCTAGAGATGTGATTTCTTTCTTATCCTCTGAGATTTTGCCACCTGATGGGTACACGAATAACTAAAGAAAAGGCAGAATGTAGTCAGTGCCCCAGAGAGGTGTGTTCATGGATTAGAAGCAAGTCAGCCCTTACTGTCCCTGGCAGAGCCTCTTCCCTCATTCTAGGCCAGGCAGGATTGGAATACAGAGGTATGGGATTGTCTAAAGCCTTAGACAAAAATGTCTCCAGCATTTTCTCCAAAGACACATGAAAAGCACTGCTGTCCAGATATCCTGGTCCTGAGCCGGGACTGGTGCCCATCAGAAGGGAGCCCCTCTCCCCCTGATGTCTTATGCCCGAGTGGTAAGCCAGGTCCCCAGGCTGGGAAGTAAAAGCCCGAGCAGGAGGAGAGATGCAGCCAGAGCAGGGAGGCCTCTCTTACCACAGGGAGCACTGGTGGTTTGGGGGCCTCAGCATTCAGTCCAGGGTGGTGCAGGGCCTGCGGGGGACCCTGGCATGCTGGGTGGCAAAGTGGAGGGTGAGCACTGCAGTGTATGCGGGGGTAGCCGAGCATTTCCGGGAGCACTGCTGGATCGGTGTCCAGTGCATGGGTCGTGAAATGGGTTTCCTAGGGAGAGTGGGAAGGCCCCTGAGCAAGGCACCGAGCCGCAAGTGTACCAGACATGCTGAGATGGCCTCTCCGGCTCGGGCTACAGGAGCAGCTGTCATGAGGGAAGGTCTCTGGGAAGGAGACCTTTGCCTTTGATCATCAGTCAGATGGGGAGTCCTTCCCTCAATCTGGGTCTTCTACATCATCTGCTGCCTCCCCAGCCCATCACCGGGTCCCCAGAGGGGAAACTCACCATGGTCTCTCGCCCTGGGGAGCTGGAGTGGCTGGACCCAGGGGCCTGGCCTTTGCTCTTCTCCCACAGACTGTAACGGCCACTGGGTCGGTAGGTGGGGCTGAGGACTTCGGGGACTCGTGAGGGAGGGGCCTGCATGGGCACCTGAGGCGCACTGCCCTTTCGGCCATAGTTCTCCAGGTAGTCGGCCAGGTACTCCGAGTGGCTGGCTGCCTGGTAGAGCCCCTGCAGGGCACACAGCTCCTTGCGCGTGCGGGCCAGCAGGGGGCTGCGGCCCAGGTTCCCAGGGTCGATCCGGTAGCTATCTGAGGTCCGGAGGCTGGAGAAATCCCGGGCCAGGTCTGATTGACTGTTCGACTTCTTTTGGGTTAGGGTTCCGCCCTGCTCGCGGGCAGTCACAGGCAGGTAGCTGAGGGAGTTGTTGGTCACTCCATAAGGGAATCCGCTGCCCCCGCTGAGTCCACTCCCTGAAAGCCGCTCAGTGCCCCGAGTCTGACTCTCGGCCCGCTTACCGCCCCCGATGATGTCAGTTCTCAACAGGGGGCGGCCCCTGTCATAGTCCAGGATGGAGGAGGGACCATAGGTACGGGGACGGGTGAGGAAGCTGGTTGGGGGGCCTGGCTTAAAACCAAGCTTCTCCTTCTCCAGGAAGGAGGCAGCCAGGTTGGCCCCATAGGAAGAGGGAGTGTAGGTGCCATAGCCCGATTTGGCATAAGGGGCCTCTGTATAGCGGGCCGATTCTGTGTAGCGCTTCAGGGTGGAGGAGAGCTGGGACATCCTTCAGGGCGGCACTCAGTGGGGACTGGGAGCCTCATGGGCTGAAAGGCAAGGAAAGCAGTTGTCAGAGGGCCCTGCCACTTTCAGGCGCCCTCATGTGTGCTCTTCATCCCCAGCTGGCCGGGACCATCACCCAGAGACCACACGGTCCATTTCCACGAGGGGCTGGCCCACCGCTGAGAAACACACCTGTGCACATGGGTACACACACACGCACCCGTGTATTCACACCTGAGTGAGAGCACAAGACGTGAGCCGGCTTTTACAAACCACACCGGGCCGTCAGTCATCAGGCTGCTCCGAGTGCTCCCTTGCAAAGCCCCAGACATGAGAGTGGGGGCTGCCCTCCCTCAGCAGCCCTGCAGGTGACCCATAGTATTCTAGCCCAGGTCTCGTCTGCTTCCTCTCTTCAGCTTTCGGGGGAGGTGCTACCGCCCTCAATCCCTGGATTGAAAATGCTGGACATTTTAAGAATTAAGCCTTAATTCTTTCGGCTGAAAGGAGGGGCAGGAATCTTTTTGGAATCATACGTTGTCTGAGCTGGAATGGCCCGAGGATCATTTGGTCAGATCCCTGGTGAGGAAAAGGAGGCTCAGGAGAGGAAGCAGTGGGGGCTAGGAGAGGTGGTGGTGAGTGAGCATGTGGTAGAAAGTGGACTTGACCTCAGTCTCCAGATCTAATCCCACAGTTCTTCCCTGGACACGGGTCACCTGCTGTGGTGGGGAATCTTCGTGTGACAGAAACTACCCTCTTTATGGATCTAACTCACGTGTTCTATGTGGAGTTGGGGTCCTGTGACCTCCCAGGGGTCCCTCTACCAACATCCAAGTCAACCGGCTCGTGGTGATCACTTGCGCAAAGGGGGCCCCCTAGAGGCTAAAATCCTTCACTACAGGCAGTACCCCCTGTCCCCTCACCCCGCGGCTGGCGCTGGGGAGGGTCTGGTGAAGGCACACAGGAATCTGAGGAGTTGTAAGGGTCCTAAAGTCATCTCTGTGTGTGTGTGTGTGTGTGTGTGTGTTTTAAGATCATTTATTTATGTGAGAGAGAGAGAGAAAGTGAGAGAGTATGAGTGGAGGGGGAGGGGCCGAGGGAGAGGCGGAATCAGACTCCCTGCTGAGGATCGTGACCTGACGACTGAGCCACCCAGGCACCCAAGAGTCCTCTGCTTTAACGTCTCCGTTGTACAGATGGGAACAGCGACACTGACTTGCCCAAGGTCACAACGAGCAGAGCCAAGACTGGCATTCAGGTCTTTCAGGTTTCTAGCCCAGTGCTCTTCCTACTGGACCTTGATTCACCCCTCCCCATCACGTTTAGGCTCACCTGGGGACCACCAGAGTCCTCCCCATCACCCTAAGTGTGAGGCTTCATCTAAAATGGAGCTGGGGGGCAGGCAGGGGTGTTTTGGAGGGAGGAACAGGTAGGATCAGGACCCTTGGACATCAGGGGTTCTTGGGGGCTCCTGTGGCAGGGGCGGGGCTCCTGCGGGGGGCGGGGCTCCTGCGGGGTGGGGGCAGGGACCTCTAGGGACCTCAGAGTAGTGGTACAGGGCTGGTTTCGGCTTGCCCCATGACTGGCTAGCTGGGTGATTTTGCACTAGTCATTCAGCCCCTCCGAGCCCCAATCTCCTCACCTGTACAATGAGTATAATCATCATCATTATGGTCCCTACCTCACAGGGTTGTTGCGAGGAATAAATGAGATAATAACATGTGGAAGTCCTCAGCTCTGACAGTGATTATCATCTCTTCCCCCAACCCCTGCCAGGCTCTGGGCCCCTCCTTCATAGGCCTATAATAATGTCAGGGCTGGCTGTCTCCCAGCCTGGCCTGCTTCTGACCTCAGCCCAGGGTGCCAGGCTTCCCTTGCACCCCTCAGTGAGATGTGTGGATGAGCAGGCGGTGGGCAGAATCTAGCCATGCTGCAGACACTGGCTCGGGCAGCCCACAGCCTGCCCCAGTCTGGCAGCCCCGCCCATTTGGGCAGAGAGGAGTTGGTGCCAAGCCCCAAATGCTGATGGCTTGGCAGAGAGCCCCAGAAACTCAGTCCATGCAGGGCGTGGGATAGGTGCAGGGGTGGGAGATCAGCAGGTGGCAACCTCCATATGGATCCCAGAACAGAACTTCTAGACCCTGCCAGAGACCAGCAGCAGTTTTCAGTCTGGGCTGCCTCAGAAAGGCCTGGTCTACATTTACACTTTTTCCATCTGGCCTGGGGACCCTCATCTTCATATACATGCCCTTGCCCACTGCGCTTCCACCTCCAGCACAGCTCCCACTACTTTCTAGGAATAAGTAATTGGAGGGGGACCTTGTGCAGGGTAAGAGGGGAACCACAGCTCTCCTTCCATCTGCTTGGCTTTCTGGGGTACAGAGAAGAAAGAGCGTGCAGGCTGAGGGAGGCCGGGGGAGACACAGACAGAGGCACCGGGACGGGGGTGTGGGACGACTCCTGCTCTATTTCACTTTGGAGAAACTCCATCAATAATTCAAAGTAAAAGAGACTCCAGGTCTCAGGAACTGGGCTCTGGGACACGGGGCAGCCAATCAGATATGGCCTGCCCCCCCCCCCCCCCCCCCCCCCGGGGCATGAGCTCATGCCTCCTCCCCATGGCTCTTACTCCTCCTCCTCCACACTAAGGCTCCCAGGGAATTGGTATTCTGCAGGCAGTGCCCCAAACTCGTGACCTCTCCTGGCCCCGCTAATGACGCAGAAGTGCTGGGGCCAAACAAGGTACAAGGGACAGGGACAGACAGCCCTGGGAAGGCCTGCAAGTATTCCTTGGGAAGGGTTGGGGCTAGAGGTGGAGTCACACCTTGACTCCCAGGAGGCCTCCTAAATCCCCGCTCTCCTGTCTGCTCCAATCTGGCAGGCAAGTGGCAGACCATCCCCCCTCCCCACCTTGCCACAGAAGCCCTGGGGGGTCATGCCATCACCAAGAGCTCCCTGGCAGCTGCCTTTCAGTGCTGACACTGGGCTTAGAGTTCCCCTGTCTGGGCAGAGGGTCCTTACTGGGGCTGAGGCCTTTAGCATGCCTCTCCCCTCCCTAACCCCTAGTTTCACTCTTGAGAAAAGTGTCAACACCTTCCAGGTGAGCTGAGACAGCTTGGGTTGGTGCCCCTTGGCATTACCTGGCATGGCTGTCCCTGGAGACCGCAGAACACACCACGGGTGGGAGAGCAGGCTGGGCCCAGGCTGTAGCCTTGCTGCGCAAGATAGGGACAGGACGGGCACTCACATGGCTTTGAGTCTCCTCGTTGCCACAGGAACGGCCTGGACTGAATGGCCCTTTCATAGGGCAGTGGGAGGCAAGCCGATTGGCTGGGATCCCCCGTCTCCCTCTCTGCCGGGCATGGGGCCCCTGCTGCCCGTCTCCTTTTGCTGTTTACCCAGAGTTGGCAAGTATAGGCATGTGGCTCTAGGCAACTCCTCCCCAGGTGCCCGCCACCTCGGACAGCAGGGGCACTCCACCTGCCAAGCTCCTCCTTCATGTCATCTCTTCCCCAGGCACCAGGCACCTCCGCTCTTCCCTGCTCTGCCAGAGCTCCCCCTCACTTTGCTCAGTTTCCCCCTCTTGGGAGGTGCAGCTGCATTCCCTGCACAGAGTGCTCAGCTTCCTGAAAGGACACGTGAGCCCAGCGACTCTGACCCGCCAGCAGCACCGAACACCTCCGGACCAGGCACCGTGCTGAGCGCTTCACCCACAGCTCCTCGCGGGTCATGCAGCCTTCCCTGGAGCACTGCCTGCCCGCCCGGTGCTCCTCTAAGAGCACTTCCTGCCCGGCGTCCCCAGAGCCTCCGCACAGTTTTAGGTTTTCATTCTTTTGGAGAATGAATTTAAACTTAGAAGCAT